>NW_006921728.1:3320842-3354767 GCF_000298275.1 Orycteropus afer afer | reverse complement strand
CATCATCCCACAATTCCTCTGGTTTTTTGGTCATTGGTGTTCAATGCATCAAATCTATTCTTTAGATGGTCTCTAAATTCAGGAGAAATGTAATAAAGGTCATATTTTGACTCCAGTGGACTTCTTTTAATTGTCTTCAGCTTCAACTTGAACTTGCATATGAGCAGTTGATGGTCTATTCCACAATCAGCTCCTGGCCTTGTTTTGGCTGAAGATGTTGAGCTTCTCATATAATATGCTAACTCCTGACATGGTTGGATGTAGACCAATTCTTTTTGGTACAGTGATTCTGTATTTCTTCCATCTTCTTTTGATGCTTGCAACATCATTCAATATTTTGCCTGCAGAGTTCTTCACTATTGCAAACTTTTTCTTCAGTTTTTTCAGCTTGACAAGTGTTGAACGTGTTCTTCCCTTTTGGTTTCCTAACTCCAATAATTATTGATCATTCCAAAGCATAGATGTACTACTAATCTGTTTTTGAAGAACTTTTATTCCAATTCACCATACCACATATATTTCATCATGTTCTGTCCCCATTGACATCCTGAGGTTCCTAAAAGGTACAGGTCAAACTGAATGCAAATTGTCCCAAGTTCCAATTACATAAAGAAAATACCATGCCCTCTATTTTATTAAATATAAAGTTACATATGAGTTTTTTGCCTAATCTCAAAGTGTGATGTGGTTGTGGTGTATGTACCTTTTAACAAACCTCCAAGTTAACACAAATCATGACTAATAAATTGTGCTGCTGGATTTCATCATGAATATTTCACTCAGCTATTTTAGGCAATAGAATCCATGATTAATTTGGTCAAAAGTATATAACTTGCTAATACTCTGCTAAAATCTGTCTAACAGACAACCACGTAAAAAGCTAAAATATTCCTTAGGTAAAGAATTTTCAATCTGGCCGCAGTTTGCAATCACTTAAGAAAGATCCTCTGGTCCCATTTCCAGGGACCATGATTCAATACACCTAGGATGGGTCCTAAGGAACTATATCTTTTAAAGCTCTCCACCTAATAACAAGCCAGGTATAGGAATCAGTGTTATAGATGTCTTTTATAGCATCTTAGAGAAAGCACTCAGAAAAAAAGAGAAATATAAATATTAAGCATATTTTTTCATTAGGCTGTAGCCTAGTATATGGTGAATTTTCTTGAACTTGAAATTTCCAAATTTGCATTGGAAATTTTAGCGTTACTTATTTTCACTCTGCCTCATATCCCTAACATTCCCAGTTCCACAAGAAATTTAAATCCTTCTAGACATTTATCCTTTTCTAGATTCTCATTCTCACAGTGCTTTCTGCATCCTCCTCCTTCCCTCTGCATCCTACCCTCCAACATAGTCATCTCTGCCTTCTGGAACTCAATGTCTTTGGTAAAGAGATGTTTATAGTCTTAAACATTTCTGTGAGATAAAGGCCAATCGTATCTTACCTTATCTGAATCATAGCTCTTGCCTGAGAGTACAACTTCCCCACAACCCACTTGGCTGAAGAAATATCCAATTCCCCTCACTGCTAATATCTAAGGCCCTGAAGAGGCTAAGGCAGAGTCAGAATTCTTGCTAGCTCCCTACTTTTACTGTCTTTCTCCATCCTATGACTTGCCATCATTGGTAGTGACTCAAGTGCCTACCTTTAATTTTTTAATCAATGTCAGACACTAAATCTATATTCTTTGGCTTTGGTTCCCTTTCTTCTTCTATTATCTCTGAGGCTTTCACCCCAATCCTAGGCTGTATGCAATCATGTGGAATCCCTGGGTGGTCCAAATAGTTAACACACTTGGCTGCTAATCAAAATGTTACAGGTTTGAATCCACTCAGAGGTGCCTCAGAAAAAAGGCCTGGCAATGTACTCCTCTAGAAAACAGTCACTGCATACCCTCTGGAGTGCAGTTCTACTCTGACATACATGGGATCACCATGAGTTGAAATTGACTCTACAGATATATGTTTTTTAAACTGGTTTATGCAATCATGAATCACTTCAAACCCGCTTTACTACTTAACCTCAACTACCTTGTCCTCTTTATTCTTTTGTGTATGCACTTTCTCAAAGAGCCCCTGATTCTTGATCAATCCCATGGTCATCCCTATTTCCTTACAAAAGTTGCTAAATTTTTCTGTATTTATGCAAACACTTTCCTTCTATTTCAAAGGATGAAACGGGACTCTACTCCTGCAGCAGGTCCATTCCTTTCACCTGTGTGTTTGATTCCAGTCTCTAATTCCCTCTATCAGTCACCACCCCAATACCATATCTTCAGTGTTTCTCTCTTTTACCACAGTATAATCTCAGTCCATAAACATGTTCTGCTCTCTTCTGTCCTAATAGATCCTTCATTTCGTGCTCTTCTTCATAGAACTCTGTCTTTCCTTTCTTAACTAAGTTTTTTGAAAAGAAGTTTGCAAATGGTTGAATTTCTAGTTTCTAACTTTTCTTTCACTACTCACCCTCTGCAAATGGTTTCTTCACCTACTACCTCCCACTC
The DNA here is from genome assembly GCF_000298275.1 of Orycteropus afer afer. Taxonomy (NCBI): domain Eukaryota; kingdom Metazoa; phylum Chordata; class Mammalia; order Tubulidentata; family Orycteropodidae; genus Orycteropus; species Orycteropus afer. Next base: position 3,352,260 of record NW_006921728.1, on the reverse strand, counting down.
AAACATCCATCTCAACAAACTAAGTACATTGTTCTCAGTATGTATTTACCTTCCTGGACCAATCTGCTTTATTTCACCATATGAATCATCTTTTCTCATTGAAACAGTCTTGGATTTTACGGTACTACTCTCCCTTAGCACTTTTTTATTTTTCTGATTTACTTCCTTGTTCAGCTACCCACACCCCTACATGTATTTTCTTTGTGCTCTTGTAACACCCTATGCATGCTTTTATCACTGCACTTCCCACATTTTAATTGAATTAGTTGTTTATGAGTCTATTTCTTCCACTGAATTTATGCTTCCCAAAGACAGAGATAATATTTTATTCAAATTTATGTCACCAGAATCTCACAAAGGACCTGTCCTAGACTAAGCCCACAGAATGTTTTATTATAACCAAGTTGTTCATATAATTTTGGTCTAAACATCAAAATCTTAATCCTAAAACAAAGCCTTTCACTTCGACTCACACCACACTAATAGATAATAGAGTTGCAATAGTTTGCTCAGTTCTGGTATGAGATAATAAGCAGAATGAATAAATATACACAAGTTGGGACATAACATAATTTCTTATATTGTTTTAGAATCATTGTAGCACAATGCAACACAATAATGCAACTCACTGCCATTGAGTTGGTCCCGACTCATAGCGACCCTCCTTGGATTTCCAAGGCAACATCACTGTGGAAGTAGATTGCCCAACCTTCCTTCCGAAGAGTGGCTGGTGGGTTTGAACTGCCAGCCTTCTAGCTGGCAGTCAAATGCTTTAGGCACTATACCACCAGAGCTCCTTCATTGTAGCACAGAAAATTAAAAGTGGATTTTGGTTTACACTTGGGGTTCATAATGTCACTTGATATGTAAACTAGATTTGGAACTACTTGAAACTTAATTATCTGATTTGTGAAACAAGTATAAAATACTTTATGATAATTAAATAAAAGAACATATATAAATGTGTCTTATAACCCCTAATGTTTTATATAAATTCAAATTCAATTCATCACAATCTAGGATAAGAAAATCATTAACCAAGGTTATTTCTTTGATTTCAGACATATTACTTTTTCACGAATTGATAAAGTTATTATAGTTAGAAAAGAAGTGGAAGAGAATAACTATAGCCTTTGAGAAGACTGGTCGTAACTAAGAAAAAAATGTTATAAAAATTATTATTGCTTCACTTTCATAAATGATATACCCTTAAATTCCATCTAAAGACCTATCAGTAGATAGCTGATTTGTGTTGACAATTTTAGTCCCCAGAAGTCTTAAATGACTGCACTTGGATGGGAAGTAATGTCTTTAACTTGAATACAATTTCCCAGCTGAGCAGCAATTGCCTTCTGTTTACAAATTTGCATGGCCAAAAACACTGAATTTCCTCCCAAATAAGAAAACCACGTTAATAGTCTTTCTCTTTACTCAAGAGATTATTTGCAAAGGAGAGGTCCTACTAAACTAAAAATCCTTTAATTTTAGTAAAGCCAAAATTATCTATATTTTTTGCTCATGGATTTTGCTTTTGGTGTTGTGTCTAAAAACGCATTAACAAACTCAAGGTCATGTATATTTTCACAGACATTTTCTTTTAGGAATTTTATAGTTTTACATTTAGGTTCATGATCTATTTTGAGTTCACTTTTGTGTTAAAGTATAAGATTTGTGCCTGGGTTTATTAGTATTATTATTGCACATGGTCATCCATTTGTTCTCGCTCCTTTTTTTGAAAAGTTTATCCTTACTCCATTGAGTTGCTTTTTCAGCTTTTCAAATAGTGTTTTGGCTATTGTAGTTTCTTTGCCTTTAGAATTTGGTGCGATCCACAAAATAAATTTTGAATATTTTTATTAAGGTTGTGTAGAATCTATGGACAAAGTTGGAAAGAATTGCCATCTTAAAATATTGATTCTCCCAATACATGGACATAGAATATCACTCCATTTATTCAGGTCTTCTTTGAGGCCTTTCATTAATATCTTATAGCTTTCCACATACAGTTACTTATATTTTGTTTGATTTACACATAGGTATTTCTTTTTTTGGTATTCTTGTAAATGATTTTTTTTTCTTTCATTTTCTTATTGTTCATTGCTATTATACAGGAAAGTGACTGATTTTTGTATAGCTTACATCCTATGACCATGCTATATTCCATTATTATTTCCACGATTATATTTGTTAAGAGTTTTCTGTGATATATCATCTGAAAAAAAAAAAAAAAAAAGAGAGACAGTTTTATTTATTTATTTCTGACATGTACCCATTTACTTCCTTTTCTGTCTCATTGTACTAGCTTGGACTTCCAGCAAAACGTTTAATAAGAATGGTGAGAGAGGATATCCTATCTTGTCCTCTAGGGAGAAAGTGTCCAGTCTCACCTTGAATGAAGATGTTAGTTGTATGGTTTTGAGGATTTATTTTTTAAAATCAGGTTTAGAAAGTCCACCTCTAATCCTAGTTTACTAAGACTCTTCATCATCAATGGGTGTTGCATTTTGTCAGAGCTTGATCTGCATTAACTGATATGATCACATGAATTTTCTTTTTCTTCAACCTGTTGATGTGATGGATTATAATGACCGATTTTCAAATTTTAAACCAGCATTTGTATATCTCAAATAAATCCTACTTGGTCATAGCACATAATTCTTTACATATATTGTTGGATTCCATATTTGCAAATTTGCCTATTTGCTAAAAATATTCAGTGCATTTTTGCAGTTTTTCACAGATATGCTCATGCACACAGAAATGAAAAATCTCCAGCTGGTTTGGTAATCATTAATTCAGTATTTTCAGGGACTTTATAGAACAAAACTATCATAAATAATGAAAACCAAATGTGTTTTGTTGAGAATTTTTCATCTCTGTTTATGAGAGATACCGATCTGAATTTTTCTTTCTTGTTATGGTGTTATCGTTTTTGGTAATAAGGCAATGCTGGCCTCATAGAATAAATAAGGAGTGTTCATTCTGTTTCCACATTTTGAAAAAGATTGTGAAGAACTGGTATCATTCCTTTTCTGAATACATGATACAATTCACCAGTGAAACCATGTGGGCCTGGTGCTCCTTTTTGGAAGTTTATTAATTACTGATTCTATTTAATAGCTATAGGTCTATTCAGATTATTTATATCTCTTTGCATAAGTTGTGGTAGTTTTTGATGTTTCAAGGAATTAGTCTAGTTTATTTAAGTTATCAAATTTATGGGCATAGAGTTGTTCATGTTGTTATTTGCCGTTGAGTCGGCCCTGACTCATAGCGACCCCTCCTTGGGTTTCCGAGGCAGTATTACTACGGAAGTAGGATTGCCCAACCTTCCTTCCGAGGAGTGGCTGGTGGGTTTGAACCGCCAGCCTTCTGGTTAGCAGTCAAGTGCCTTAGGCACTATGCTATCAGAGCTCCCAGAGTTGTTGATAGTGCCCAACTATATGTTCATTGTCTACAAAAACTCACTTTAAGCAGAAATCAATGAAATTAAAACAGGAAAACAATAACAAAAATCAACAAACTAAAAACTTTTCTTGAAAAAAGACAATAAAATTGATCAAGCTCTAGCCAATCTAACCAAGAAATAGAGAAGATACAAATTACCAATATAAGAAGTAAAAGAAGAGTCATCACTATGGATCCCATAGACATTAAAAGGATTATCCTTTTAAAAACTAAAAGTTTTTAGTTTGTTGATTTTTGTTATTGTTTTCCTGTTTTAATTTCATTGATTTCTGCTTAAAGTGAGTTTTTGTAGACAATGAACATATAGTTGGGCACTGTTTTGTTAAACATTCTGACAATCTCTGTCTTTTCTTTGGTGTATTTACACCATTCACATTTTTTTAATGTCATTTTAACCATTTTTAAGTGCACAATCCAATGACATTCGTTACGTGCATCATATTGTGCAACCATCACCACTATCCATTTCCAAAAGTTTTCAAACAGCAACCACCTAAGCCATAACTCCTATTCCCTCCCCTCCAAGCTCCTGGTTATGACTGATCTACTTTCTGCCTCTCTGAATTTGCCTGTTCTAGATCTAACATAAAAGTAGGATCATCCAGAATTTGTGCTATTGTGTCTGACTGATTTCACCCAGCATTATGTTTTTGACGTTCATCCACATCAGAACTTCATTTCTCTTTTGAGAAAATATCAATTCCTATGTGGTAGAGGTTAAATATGTCCAAAATATACAACTTTTCCAAACTGCTGTACCACTTCATCATTTCCAAACTCAACTATTCCCCTCCCCTTATTACTCACTTTCCCGTCTTTGGGTTCTGTAATTCACTGCAAAGTCTCAGAGAACTTATGAATCATCAAGGAAATGGCTCATGCAATTGTGGAAGCTTGAAAGTCCCAAATTCATAGCTCAGGTGTCAGTCTGGAGGCTTCTCCCAACTCACATGGTTGCCAGGGCTGATAAACCCAAATGGATAGATCAGATAACAGGCTGCTGGCTCATAAGGCTGTGGAAGCTGGCAACACAGGTCAGGCAATAGACTTCTGGTTCAGGTCTCAAGAAATAGAGGTCATCATGAACTAGATGCAGGATTCAGAGCAAGAAAGAGAACTCTGCCAGAGCATTCATGTGTGTGTGTATACATATATATATATATGTTGGATGCAGACCATACCTTCAAAAGAACTCTCCTTACTTGAGCAAGGTGGTACCTGGGTGTGAAGGGTGGTGACTGGTGTAAGGGTGGTGACTTGAGTCACACTGTCTAGTAAAGTGGTGGGTGATTCAAGATGCATCCCACCCTAATCCTGTCTCATTAACATAACAGACAATTCACTCTAAAGTGGGTCCATAACCACTCACATAGACGTTAGGATTTACAACACATCACAAAATGGAGGACTACAGTTAGAAGTGCCATATTAAGTAATTCACTGCACAGCAGGCCACCCCTTAGCTCTTCTAGACACTGGCTCTTTCATACTTGAAGTTTTAAGCTCCCCCTCCCAATTATTTTACAAATTTAAAGTAGTCATTAACAATTAGGTCTTTCAGTAGGGCAAAGACTCCTAAGGGTAATGTTACTTGAGTACCAGTCACTCAGGTCTGTTTCAGGTGTCAATACGATTGGGTCCAAAAGTTTGTCTCATCTTCACCTTTTCTGGCCTCTGATAGAATTTAATGGAAAGATTTTTCCCATCCTCTGAACCTCACGAGGTATAAGAATAGCAAAACATTTAAGTGACTTTAGGTTTAGCCACTGTATTCCAGTCCAGGAATGCCTATTCCTTAGGCCACTCTTCACAGTTACTGCTTCTACAATTACAGTTTTTATAATCACAATTAACCATGTTAACAATCAACACTCACAACCAAATCATATAATCCTAGCAGCATCTTCTTCTACCCTCCCTTCTCTAGAAACATCAGAAAAGAGGAATCAATTCATTGGGGATCTTCCCGTGTCCCCTTCATTTTGAGTGTAAGTATACCCAAGAAAGTGTGTAACCCTGCCACTTCATGCTTTTATCTCCCCCTACCCCAATCCCTGTTTTAAACAGCCAATTTCAAAATTCCCCCTCCCTACCAAAGCAGTGAGCACCTGCAGTGCTTCATCCATTTGTTGAAACATCTCAGTGGGTCTATTCTTGGAGCTTTGTTTTCACCAATTCCTTCCGTTCAGTTTGGACTTCTTTCTTCAGTACTATTGGTTCTTGATCATATGCTACATCCTGAAATGGTTGAACATCTACCAATCTTTTTTGGTACAGTGACTATCTGTATTCCTTCTTCCTTCTTTTGATGTTTCTTCCTTCACCATTTAATATTTTACCCATAGAATCCTACGATATTGCAACTTAAGGCTTGAACTTTTTCTTCAGTTCTTTCACCTTGAGAAATGCCAAGTGTATTTTTCCCTTTGATTTTTTCCAACTCCAGATATTTGCACATTTCAATAAAATATTTCACTCTGTCTTCTTATGCTGCCCTTTGAAATCTGTTCAGCTCTTTTACTTCATCTTTTCTTCCAGTTGCTTTAGCTACTCTACATTCAAGAACAAGTTTCAAAGTCTCTTCTGATGTCCATTTTGGTCTTCTTTTTGTTTTCTTTTTCATGACCTTTTTTTCCTTCATGTATGATGTTCTTGATGTCATCCCACAACTCATCTCATCTTCAGTCACTGGTGTTCAATGAGTCAAATGTATTCTTCAGAATAGATTTGTATCTCTATAGTCACATGGGATATACTCAAGGTCATATTTTACATCCTGTACTTGTTTTAATTTTCTTCATATTCAAGTTAAACATAAATATGAGCAATTGATGGCTTGTTCCACAATTGGCCCCTGGCCTTGTTCTGACTGATGATATTGAACTTCTCCATCATCTCTTGCCTGTGTATTTCATCTGGTGAGGTCCACGTGCATAGTCATGATTTATGTTGTTGAAAAAAGATATTTGCAATGAGTATGTCATTGGCCTTGCAAAATTCTATCATGTAATCTTTGGTATTATTTCTGCTACCAGAGCCTTATTTTCCAACTACCAATGCTTATTCTTTTCCAACTTTTGCATTCCAATCATCTGTAATTATTAACACAGCAAGATTGCACATTTGGTCAATTTCAGACTAAAGAAGGTAAAAAAATTCAATTTCTTCATCTTTGACTTTAGTGGTTGGTGGGTTAATTTGAATAATAGTCATATTAACTAGTTTTCCTTGTAGGCGTATGCATTATACTTAAGGATAGATCTTGAAATGTTCTTTTTGTCCACGACTATGATGCTATTTCTCTTTAATGTGTCATTTCCAGCCTAATAGACCATATGATTGTCCAGTCCAACATAGCCAATACCAATCCATTTCAGTTTATTAATGCATAGGATATTGGTTTTTATGGCACAATCTTGAGAAGATTTGAAAAAACTTACTCCAATCTTAATGGAGGCAGATTGACAAGTCTTTCCTTGTGTAGCACTGTCAGGTAGGTTTGAACCACCAAAGTTTAGGTTGACAGTAGTGAGCAAACCATTTACTCCACCTTCAAATCAAAAAACAAACTCACTGCCACTGAATTGATTCTGACTCATAGTGACCCCCTTTTGGGTTTCTGAGGCTGTAAAACTTTACAGAAGTAGATCACCCCATCTTCCTTCCATGGAGCAGCTGGTGGGATTGAACTGCTGACTTTCTAGTTAGCGGCCAAATGCCTTATCCACTATGCCTCACCAGAGCTAGGAACCTTAAAAAACCAAATCAAACCTGCTGCTTTAGAGATGATTCTGACTCATGGTGACTCCATGTGTTACAGAATAGAACTGCTCTATAGAGCTTTCTTCGCTGTAATCTTTAGGGAAGCAGATCACCAGCCTTTCTTCTGTAGTACTCCAGGGCCACCCAGGATCCTAACAGATAGCTTGGGAGAACAGTCAATAGAGTGGAAGTCAACTAATAAAGTCAGATTTGTAACATTTTGTTTTACATAATTTCTCTATCTACACAAATATCATATTTCTGTTTTAATTTCATTCACTTTGTCTTATACTGTAAAGTGAACTATGGGCAAAATATTGAACAATGCAGGAAGCATCAAAAGAAGATGGAAGAAATTCACAGAGTCACTGACCAAAGAAAACTGGTTGATGGTCAACCATTTCAGGAGATAGCATATGATTAACAACCAATGGTATTGAAGTCAGAAGTCCAAGCTGCACTGAAGGAATTGGTGAAAAACAAGGCTCCAGGAATTGATAGAATATCCATTGAAAGGTTTCAACAAATGGATACAACACTGGAGCCACTCACTCATTTATACCAACAAATTTGGAAGACAGTTACCTGTCCAATCTACTGGAAAAGATCCATATCTGTGCCCATTTCAAATAAAGGTGATCCAACAGAATGTGAAATTATCAAACAATATCATTAATATCACATGAAGTAAAATTTAAAAGTAATTTAAAAATGGCTTCAGCAGTCCATTGATAAGAAACTGCCAGTAATTTAAGTTAGATTCAGAAGAAGACATGGAATGAGGGATATCATCCCATCAATGAGGTATGTCAGATGGATCTTGGCTGAAAGTAGAGAATACCAGAAGGATGTTTAACTGTGTTTTGACTATGCAAAATTATTTGTGTGAATTATAACAAATCATAACATTATGAAAAATGAGAATTCCAGAACACTTAATTTTACTCATGTGGAACTTATACATAGGTTAAAAGACAGTTGTCTGAACAGAACAAGGAAATACTACACAGTTTTAATTAGGAAAGCTGCACATCAGGGTTTTATCCTTTCACCATACATATTCAATCTCTATGCTGAGCAAATAATCCAAGAAGCTGGACTATATGTAGAAGAATGCAGCATCAGGATTAGAGGAAGACTCATTAGCAACTTGCTATCTGCAGAGGACACTACCTTGCCTGGAAAGTGAAGAAGACTTGAAACATTTACTGATGAAGATCAAAGACAACAGCCTTTAGTATGGATTACACCTCAACATAAGGAAAACAAAAATCCTCACAATTGAACAAATAAGTAACATTATGATAAATGAAGAAAAGATGGAAGTTGTCAAGGATTTCATTGCACTTGGATCCACATTCAACACGCTTGGAAGCTGAATCAAGAAATCAAATGATTTATGGTATTTGCAAATCTGCTACAAAAGACCTCTTTAAAGTGTTAAAGAACAGAGATGTCATTTTAAAGAATAAGGTGCACTGATCCAAGTCACGGTATTCTCAATAGCTTCATAGGCATGTGAGATGTGAATAACAGAACTGATAGATTTCAACTGTGGTGTTGTGAAGAATATTGAATGTTCCATGGGCTGCTAGAAGAGTGAACAAATCTGTCTTGGAAGTACAGCTGGAATGTTTCGGAGAAGCAGATTTCGCCTTTTGACTTTGGTCATATAAGAAGGGACCAGCTCCTGGAGAAGGTCATTATGTTTGGCCAGGTAGAGGGTCAATGAAAAAGGGGAAGACCCTGAACAAGATAGGTTGACATAATGGCTGTGACAATGGGCTCAAACATGGAAACAATGGCAGTGTTTCATTCTGTTGTACGTAGGGTCTCTATGAATTGGAATCAACTCATTGGCATCTAACAACATATGATAATAAGGTTGTTGATTGAGTTGGCTATTTGTTTACAGCTTCTTTTTTCTTAGAAGGGTTATTAATAGACCGTTAAGCATCTGAAAGGGAGCTGTGGTGCCATATGGCCTAAGGCATTTGACTGCTAACCAGAAGGCTGGCGGTTCAAACCCACAGCCACTCCTCAGAAGGACGGTTGGGCAATCTACTTCCATAGTGATACTGCCTCAGAAACCCAAGGAGGGGTCGCTAGGAGTCAGATCCACCTCAACGGCAGTGAGTTTGGTTTTTGGAAGCATCTAAATGTACAAAGATGTTCAGAACTTCCAGGTTTCAAACTAGTAAGCCCTATCTATTATCTCTGGGCTAGCTAAGGGCTCAAATTCCCTTATGACTCAAATCAGTAGATGAAGATAAAGTCTCTATTATATTCTTTCATTGGCAAATTTGGTCACAAGCAATCATCACATTTAAGATTCCTCTTTTATCAGGTCTCCAGGTCCTACTCTAATCTAGAATAGGTCTAACCAAAGTTTTCATTCATTCTTTTATTATTATTATAATTTATTTTTAAGTGGTTTTAAGGCCGAGCAACTTTTGGCAGTCACTAATAATTTAGGAGCTCTGGTAGCATAGTGGCTAAGCACTTGACTGCTAACCAGAAGGCTGGTGGTTCAAACCCACCGGCCACTCCTCGGAAGGAAGATGGAGCAATCTACTTCCATAGTGATACTGCCTCAGAAACCCAAGGAGGGGTCGCTATGAGTTGGGTCCGACTCGATGGCACATAACAACAACAATAATTTAGGTTTAATTAAGGATTTATCCAAAATCTCTTTGCTATTATTTTCAGACTTAGCCCTTTACCAGTAGTAAGCCAAAAGGTGTAGTGCCTAAGGTATTTGACTGCTAACCAGAAGGCTGGAGGTTCAAACCCACCAGTCACTTCTCAGAAGGAAGGTTGGACAATCTACTTCCATAGTGATACTGCCTAGGAAACCCAAGGAGGGGTCGCTAGGAGTCGGGTCCAACTCACTGGCAGTGCATTGAGTTGTGTTGCATTCCTAATCAGAAGGTACTGATGTTGTACAAAATCTGTATCAGAAGATAAAGACTTTTCCTTTTGGGGGATAGGAGGAGGTGGGGTAGAGATGATGTTACTTATTCCCATGACTTTGCTTTTCCTATATTTATATTTCCAGCCATGATATATCTCCCTTTTTCCAGCTTGTATATTCAAATGTCTACATGAACAACTCACCTGGTATTTCTAGTTTAACTTCTCTGAAATGATTTCTTCTTGCCTCTTCACACCAACATGCTTCTGCTCCTTTCTAAGCCTCCAGCTCCCCAACTCCAATCTGTTCCTCCCCTAAACCTTCCTCTTTTAAGTCTATGGTTTCACTAGTCAACACTGCTACATCCAGAAAGCATGTAGTGATCCTTGACACAACCTTTTCCTCACCTGGCACATATAATCTATCACAAGCCCTTTTGTATCTCTAAAATATATCTTCAATCCATCACTTCTCTCCCTCTACATCCATTGCTACCACTCTAATCCATCACCATCACATTGTATCTAAGTTACTGCAGCAGTTTTCTAATTAGTCTTCAACTGTTCTAGACTTGTCCCCTTCCAATCCCTTTTTTTTTCCAAAGTAACCAGTGAAACTTATAAAAATGTTTATCAGATCTTTTAATTAATTGCTTTAAATATTTCATTGGTTTTCCATTGGACTAAGAATAAAATGCAAACTCCTTATCATGGCTTTACAGGGTCTAACTGAAAAAGAGTGTTCAAACTCATTTCATCTCTCTGTCTAGTGTCCAAGATCACTAAAACTGGCTTCCATTCTATCAATCTAATGCATCAAGAATTCTGATGCCTGAAGACTTTGTGCTTTGCCTATCTAATTTCCCTTCTTGGCTCTCTGGTTGACTTTTACATTCTTTAGATCTCTTGATAAATATTGTTATTGTTAGTTGCTTTTGAGCTAATCTCAACTCATGATGATTCCATGTGTACAGAGTAGATCCACTCCTGGCTCCATAGGGTTTGCAAAGCTGTGACCTTTTGGAAGCAGATCACCTGGCCTGTCTTCTGAGGCACCTCTGGTTGAGTTTGAACCACCAACTTTTTAGCTACTATTTGAGTACTTCACTCTCATTAAGTCTCTCCACCCTGTCATTGATTTCAACTATAACACCATAATTTGTACCCTCCCAGCACTTTTACCTCAAGCTCAGACTATTTATTTCATTTCTATTGTGTTTCCCTCAGAAGAATATGAATTCCATGAGATGGGGACCATGTGTGCTCATCTGTCCTGTTCTTTAACCCTAGAGCCTAGCAGCATAATTGGCATTCAATATGTATTTGTTAAATGAAAGCATAATTATATGGATGAGGGAATGAAGGTTTTTTTATTCTTGAACCCTGATTTTATGATTACAGATTGTGTTGCTTGAATTGTAACATTTTTTTTGAAAAGTGTGGGGTGAATATTTGCTATTGATATTCAGAAGCAATATTTTCCAGAATTTTTTTAAAAGTTATATATAAACACCATAATATTGGAAGAAATTTGATCTTTATGGCAAAATAATGCTAGATTCTTTTTAATTAAAATATAATTTAAACCTGTATTATGAATCTTACTTATAATAGATAAAAAAATTTCTGACTTCCTCTCTCTGTAGGTGGCAGCCATGGATCCAGGTTGAAAATTAGTATTCAGATATAGGGGGGAAGAATCAAATTTTGTACACATATCGTGTGTATACAGGCAATTCTAAAGAAAACATTTTAGGGAAATACCAAATTAAACTTCAGGCAGTTTGATCAAAGGAATCTTCTAGCTCAAGGTGAGGCTCTGTATGACCCTCAAGGTGGAGCTGGGAAGTCCTAACTCCAGAAAAGTTAAAAGGGAAGGAGGGAAATGAGTCTAGAGTGAGTTGCTGATGCAGATTTTGTATTCTGTCTGGTGTTCACACTCCTAAATGGGAAAAATATGGTAAAATATGTTGACGTAGCCAACACAATTGAGTACAACCAGAACAGCTCACACTTTGAGTTCCACAAAAGCCAAAAGAATCTGCAGCACTCTCTGAGAAGCTTGGCCCTTAAAATCTTAGGGCTCTATTACCTCAATTTTATTATTGCTAATCAATAATCAATTTGCTAATCAATAATCAATTACTAATCATTTACCTCTTCCTTCTTAAAAGGAATGCTCTGGTGCCACAGTGGTGAAAGCACTCAGCTGATAACTGAAAGGTTGGTGGTTCAAACCCACCAGCTGCTCTGCAGGAGAAAGATTACGCAGTCTGGTTTTATAAAGATTTACAGCCTTGGGAACCCCATGGAGCAGGTGTACTCTGTCTTATAGGGTCACTATGAGTTGAAATCGACTTGACAACAATGGGTTTTCTAAGAAGGATGCATCTTGTGTGATCATTTTATTTTTTTGTTGTTGCTTGTATACAAACTCTAGTTAATACAACTGTATTGATGACAAATTTATTTATATTTGGTTAATTTTTAATGACAAAGATGTTCAAATTCTCGTACATTAGGGTATCAAGTTCAGTCAAAACTATAATGTATATATGTATGTGGCAAGGATGTGGCATTTCCTTAAGTGGAGACAGTTATGGTTTGCTTGGTCATAAAATAAATTTAGTGGATTGGACCTTACCTTATTAAAGAATAATAAAAATAATTAGAAGAATAGCAAGTATCAGTTTATGCTACATGTAATAAAATGCACTTTTCATAAACTTTTGGAGGACAGATATATGCATGCGCTGTATGCCCATGTAAAATATGTCTTACCATGAAAGAAGGTTAAAAAGTTTGAAATATACTATCCAGAGGAGATTAATGGACAGAAAGATTATTATAGGTTGAGTGGTCAAGGATGGAGAGCTTCATGGGGCTGAAAGTAGTTGAATGAGGCTTAGAGGAGATGGGATGACATTTCAGGTGGAAAAATCTACCAAAAAGAATTCTGTAATTGTGAATCAAGTTATAACTAGAAGGGAAAGTGAACTCCACAGAGCCAGCTGACACTTGAACGAATGACCACCCTAAAGCCAACTATGCTTCCTGAATATTTTAGAAAACATGTGGTCAATATACAACAAAATCTACATCTGCTGACTTGGAATCATCATGGATCTCTAATGACACAAGGGAAACTTTTAATGGAGTTGTTCTTGGAAGGCACACGACACTTAGAAAGGTGATCAAAATAGTCTTCTGTCCAACTGCTTGCTCCAAATAATTCTTTACTTATATCCCTGAGATAACTATCTAGTTCAACAAACTGAAAGTAATTTTTTTTTGGTTGTATTATATCCACTTGTGACTTCTTTTGGTTTGTGGACTCTCCAAGCTCTACTGGTCTAATATTTTTTGGACAGAGATTCTAGGCCTTCGGGCAACTTCTTTATTTTAGCATTATTTTAAATACATATATACAAAAGAAGCAAATAGGAAAGAATAAAACCACTCCGGGTGGCCTCTGGAGCAGGGTAGCTGTTGTTGCAGGAATCTTGCAAGTTAATGAGAATTCACCCGGGACTCAAGAGCGATGGAGAGGGGAGAAAGGAGGAGTTGGGGGGGGGGCGTATAAAAACTCTTCCTTTGCAGCTGGCCCTCTCCCTCATTTGTTGCTCCAATAAGCAGTAATTAGGTCCTGAGCTAATAGTGTCAGCTGATCTGCTGTTTTTAGGCTAGACCCAGAGGAATCTCCATGGAAACCCTGCTGGAGTCGTCCCCCCACCTGGATGCTGCGTGCTCCTTTCCGCCACCTGGCTGTCGCCGGGCACGCCGCTACCTCCTCCTGCCTCTAACCTGCAGCCTGCAGCATGCGCACTGCCCCCGGGATCCCTAAATGGGACAATTCTGCCCGTGACGTCAGCGCCCAGCCGTCTCCACAGAAACTTTTGTCCCATTGGCCAATCAGAGAGCTGGAAGGGGCCTGGGAAGGGGGGTGGGAGGAGAGGGGAGTGGGAGGGGTGGGGGGTGAGGGGAGAGGCGAGAGGTTTAGTGTGTGGAGCTGCTCGCGCTCCGCCCGGGCTGTCAGTCCCGGCTCCAGCCGCCGCGAGACCTTCCCGGAGACGCGCGCACACACAGCGCACCCCCCCGCACACCGCACACCCTCGCTCCCTTGCTCACACACACGCACACACTCAGACTGGCCCAGCAGGAGCCACTGACCATTTTGCAAGTGCCAGGACCAGCTGCGGCGTGTTGGGCACCAACACTCCGCGTTCCTATCCTGGGCTTTGGTCTTGGAGACCGCGACGAGAGGCGCAGGCGGGCTCGGACACGGACCAGGCGCCAGGCACTGGTCAGGCCGCCTTCCCGGCAGAACCGCTCCCCGGGACGGGCGCGGGCCTCGGCGGAGAGTATAATAAAGAGAAGCGGCCGCAGCCGCTGCGCGACGAGGATGGGAACTCCCCTAGTACCAGCTCTGTACCAAATGGATTGAAATCCTGAATGGAGGAATCGCTGACTTCATTTGCTTGGGAAAATCGTCCAGAGGAACTCATATTTGGCCACTCTGAGCAGTGGAGGGGGTGTCCATGACGTGGCAGGGGGGAAATAGACATCCGAAACCTCCTGTGTGAACTGCTAACTGTGACCAAAGGGAAAAAGATCTCTATTTTCATGCAAAGGTTTTAAGCATCCTTATCATTACTTAGAACTTACTTCTATGCCTTGTACCCAGTTCAGCAAAAACCAGAGAAGTCCTGTCTGGGGTGCCCATCGTTATCCTGGAGATCGGCTGCCAGCGGCCTGCTTTCGTTTGCCCACAGCTCTCTGGAACGGATATCTGTTTGGGGTACAACAGTGTATCCTATAGAACTATGACCAAATCTCCAAGATTGCTTTGGTAATTTCTGCGACCTAACTCATAGAACCTACATGCGAGGCTGGAATTTAGCCCAATTGCATCTGAGGAAATGACATTTTAAGCCGTTTTAAAAATACCTTTTATTATTATTATTCCTGTAAAGCAGGATTTGATAGGCTTAAAAACCTGACAGGTAAGAACTTTCTCTCTTTCCAGTCCCCCAACGCCCAACGTAGGAAAGGCCGAACCGGAGCAGGACCCTGGAGGAGGAAGAGCCCCGGGCCCCTTGTGCCCTTAGGGAAAAGCAGGCGCGCGGCCCGGAGGCTGCTTTCGGGAGAGGCGCAGCTCTAGCTCCTGGCCCGCGAGGCTGGAGGCTGGGGAAGCTTCTGGGGCGCGCGCGGGGTGGTGGCGCTGCGCTCCACCTGCTTTGCCCAGGACGCAGCCCAGGGCAAAGGCGTTCAGGGATCACCCCAAGTCAATATTGGGATTTTTAATAAACTAAGGAATGGGATTTTAATTATTCAAAACCCAGCTCCTCTGGGTCTGATGCTGTTGGGATGGTCCTGGCCACACAATATTAAGGAGACGGATCACTCAGAGGACTAGCAAAGCGTCCGAGGCATCCGTTACAATTACGAATGAACCAGAGACTTGGGAGCCCAGGGCATTGATCGCTGCTGCCCAACTGGACCCTCCTCCCGTCTCCCCATTGCTGCCCCCGCCCCAGACAGGCTCCGGCGGTTGCCGGGACCTCGCGTCCCTGCGTCGTGGCCGGGGCTGCATTTTTCATGAGCCCGGGGTGAACAGGTGCGAAGTGCGTTAGGAGCATCCGGCCGGCGGCCGGCCGCGGGGAACATGGAGAGCGAGCGCGACATGTACCGCCAGTTTCAGGACTGGTGCCTAAGGACTTACGGGGACTCAGGCAAGACCAAGACGGTGACCCGTAAAAAATACGAGCGGATCGTCCAGCTCCTCAACGGCTCCGAGTCGAGCTCCACGGACAACGCCAAATTTAAATTCTGGGTCAAATCGAAGGGCTTCCAGCTGGGCCAGCCCGACGAGGTCCGCGGGGGCGGTGGCGGCGCCAAGCAAGTGCTCTACGTGCCGGTCAAGACCACGGTGAGTGGCTCGCCTTCCTCTGTTATTTGTCTGGCGGAGACGCCCGGCGGGGAGGGAAGAGCGAGGGGGGAGAGAGGGGGAGCGTGAGCCACCGTTGGCTCCTGTGCCCCCCACCTTCTGCAGCCCCCTCCCCAAGTCGTGCTCACTCTCCTTAGCCAGGCGCGTTTTCCCCACGGTGGCGTCTTTGTGGTCCTTGATTTTAAAGCGGCAGCGCACCTTCCGAGTCTGCGGTCCTCCTCGCCTCCCAGCTCCCAGACCCGCGGCTTAGCGTCTTGCCCGGGTCGGGCGGCGTCCGGCGTCCTTGGGCTGGGCCATTGTCCCATGTCCTCCTCGGGGCGCCTGGCGCGTGTCCCGCCGCCGCGCGCATAAAGGCCACGCTGAAACCCCAGCCGCACGCGCCGATAATAGACGAATCTGATCGATAGTCTAGAGTGTCTCCTTATTGGCACAAAGCCCGAAAGTGGCGCTAGTCGTGGATGTGGGGTTTTCCTCAGGACACTTTCAGGTTTTATTGTTAGACCGCAGCCTTGGAAACACAGGGCAGTCCCAACGCCTTGAGGATTCCCAGACGATTCTCCTTGCCTCGACTGTTTGGATTGTAAATAAGGTTCTGGAGATTCCGCCTCTCCCCCCCACCCCCACCCCTTTCCCTTCCTCACTTCTCCTCCTTTCCACGAATAAATCAGCAGCGAGATGATGAACAACAAAGAGAGATGGGTTTGGGAGCGATCAAAAGATGTTTGTGTTTGTTCCTCTCTCTGGGATGGCTCTAGTCTCATGGCCACAAAGCTCTAAACCTAGGCTCTGCTAGGCACTGGCACTGAGAGCCGAGTATGTCTCAGCCTCACGCCGCAAAAGCCTGTAGGGCTGGGGAGCGGCAGCCGCGTCAATGCCCTTTATTAGAAGATTGGAACTCTGGGCTACAAGTAGGATTGCAGATCAGAGCCTTGAGACTTCTTTCTGCAGCATACTACGGTGGGTACTCGCCTGGAGTAGGGGTGGGGGAGGGTACCTGGCATCCTTTGCATTTTTGCCTCGTTTTGGGGTTTCTTGAGCGTTTGCTCTGTTTTTCGCCCTCCTTTACTGGCGACTGTTCCCCCATGCAATATTCCTGGAGGATGCTAGAAAGGAGACGGCTTGAAAACTGTTCTTCTATATCTAACGGAGCTATATTAAATTGGAAATATATGCATGAAAAGATTTTTCAAAGGATTATTTGAAGGTCTCTTTCAGGTTTGGAAAACAGTCTATGGTTTCCTTAGATAAATTAGGGATAGTTGTTTAAAGGAAGTATATTTCATTTGGAATTTATATGTAATATGGGAAATGGAAATAAAGGTGAAATGGAAACACACAAAAGTTCTCCTGTTTTTTTTTTTTTTTTTTTTTTTTAATGTACTCTTGTTGGAAGGTTTCTAGGAGAGTGATATATAAATGTAATCTTCTTCTAACATGTGGCATTGCTAAAGACAATGGTGAGATTACTGTCTTGCTTTACTAAATAATGAAGGCTAGATAGGCATGAATTAGTACTAGGGTTTATTTACATCTCGATGGGCCAGAAGTCTGTTGTAGAAAGTGAACTGCTTTGATTCATTTGTATTGGGTGTAGCATTCAGGACATGATTTTTAATAACAATTTATTGTTAGAGAAATTAAATTAGAATTCAAAACATAATAATGTATTTTCCTTTAGGCAAAACTAGGCTAATAGAAGGAGTAAAGTTAGCATTTAAGATGTATTTATTTAAAATATGATTTAATAATATCATATAAGCTTTAAAGAAAAATTACCAGTCAAGAATTTTTTTATTATTATTCTTTCTTTTATGGTAAACTTAGGTCCCTTTGTTTATCAATTGAATAACTTCACTTGTGACCTGTGTATTGGTCAAATGAGTTTATACTTGTGTGAATCTGGCTACAGCCACTATATATGTAAACACATTCATCGTTATAACTAACAATTCTAACATAAATTCTGTGAACAGTTATACAAGCTATAGGGTTACAATGAGTCAGAAATGACTCTGTAGCAAAGTTTTTTTTTTTTTTTTCCTTTTAATAGAAGATAAACTCAGACCTACATGGATGCCAGCATTCACATATTCAGATATATATATATATATTTGGTCAAAATTAATGCAGAGTTGTTAAAAATTACAGTTAAGATATGTTATATAGAGTAGCAACATCAGGGTTAATAATACAGTAATATATGTTTTCCTTTTCAGTTAAGATGACAAATATTTATGGAAGAAAAAGTAATCAGGTAGCATTACTAGATAATGCTTTGTGCATAGTATTTAAGAGCTTTGCTCTTCATTTAATCATGTTTTGAGATTCTGTTGAAGAGGTTTTTAATTCATGAATTCCTCTATTGCACTTTATGAAAATTTTATGCTGCTCCTGACATAGCTATAGACTCCTCCTTCTCTGAGCGACAGCCAATCACCATTTCAATGAGTTGAAGAATAAATAAAAGATCCCCTTTTATCATGTTTCCCCACATCTCAAATTATTTCTTCCTTCAAAACATGGTGATTTTCTTCATGATAGTGGAAACACAATGACTGAGAAGATAAAATATATATATATTTTTTTCTTTTCATTCAAAGGCATATATTGGTTGAAATAAAGTACTTTACTTGAATGGTATTTTCAAGTATACTAAGAATCATTTTAATCTACTTGAGGTTTGAAGGTTTGCATCTGGTTTTGCTGTCAGTGAGAGAGAGAGAGAGAGAGAGATTTGCTCCTGATGTTGCAGTAATCCACTGCTGCTGGTAATTAGACATCATTACTACTGAAAAAAAGGAAAGAGAGAAGGGGGGAGGACAGGGTTGGGCTAATTAACTAGTTTAATGAAAGAAAGAGAGACTGATAGCAACTGGGAGGCTGTATTAGAATAGACTAGACACACCACACAGAATTAATTGAAAGAGGACTATCTTCCAGTCTTTCAGTCAAAGAAGCTTGGTTTTCCCTCTTGTTTTCTAAAAATAATAGATGTAGCTTTGCAAATACTCTTTCCTTGCTGCCTAAACTTTGGTGATAATAAAACCAAGCAGGTAACATCTGACTTAAAATAAAATGTAGTATTATGGAAAAAATAGATGTTCCCTGTATTATTTATCCTGGTCAGGTCTCAGGCTGAGGGGACATATCTGTCACTGATGTTTAGATTTCTCTGTGGCCAAGGAGATACTGTTTGGCTACTAAGCAACAGCATCCTGCAACTCAGTCATTTCAAGCCATTTCAGGTTCAGAGTGGGACATGTGTGTGTGCACGTGCACACACACGCACGTGGCACATGTGCACCTGCACAGATGGAGTTTGTGGAGCACCCCATCTCAGATTTTTTCTCAGGTATTTTTTAAATACTATCACTATTATTTTTATATGTTCTTTCACAAAGGCTATCAGAAGTTTGTTGTTGTGGTTGTTGTTGTGTGCCATTGAGTAGGCCCAACTCATAGCGACCGCTCCTTGGGTTTCCGAGGCGATATCACTACAGAAGTAGATTGCCCAACCTTCCTTCCAAGGAGTGGCTGGTGGGTTTGAACCACCAGCCTTCTGGTTAGCAGTCAAGTGCCTTAGGCACTATGCTACCAGAGCTCCTTGTCAGAAATTTAGAAGAATGAAATGATGACTAGCCTAGAACAATTCTGGAAATATGCAGCAAATGTTGGATGTTAATTATAATAAACATTTTATAAGTGATCATTTTGATTTAAAATTACTTTGGTCACTATTTTACATCGTTTGTACTTCAAGTTTCATTTCTTTTTAGAAGCTTTTGATCCCTATTGACCTTTGATTTTCTGGCAACAGTGAGTTGAAACATCACATTTACGCTTCAAACTACACATCACCTTGTAGCACTTGATATCATGGAAAGTAAACTTGGAAAATAACTAGAAAGTTCATTCAACTTTTCCATTAGCAACAGGATTATTGTAGCATCATGTATTTTTTAAAAAACTTACTGAATTATATAAAACACTAGGAATTTTGGTAAGCTCACTGTTTTTTACTTATCATTCAGTCTTAACAAACAAGGTAATGAATACTCAAACTGTATAATCAAGCAACGTGCTACTTTTTTTTTTTGACCAATATTTGTAGAGACTGACACTCAGCTATAATTTTTGCATTTTGCGCATTTTTAAATCTTTTGTCCTACTACAGAAGATAAAAGAAATTTCAACCAGAAGGAAAATGAGTTATCTTTGGTCATGTCAAATAAAAATGATGAGTTATTCATTTGTGCAATCTGTAGGCTCAGATTTCCTATTCTTCTTGCAGTGTATACTACTAATTGATTACTGTACAGTGATTAGAATGAATATTTATGGACTAGCTCCAGAACAGTTACTGTTTTTGTTCATTCTCTGACTGTAGTTTTGGTTATAAATCCTTTATGCTACATCACAGTGAGTGAAATAAGGCCTCATAAGGAGACCGTACATTTCTGTCTGGACTAACTCAACGCCTGAGGCACACATCATATAGATCAAGCCTTGATCTGCACCTTGCTACAGAAATTCCAGAAACCAAAGCTAGTAATTGTGCTGAACCTCTTCCCACCCTGTACCCCAAAATACTATCGTACGGTAGATTCCTACTCACAGTGACCCTATAAGACAGTAGAACTCCCACAGATGGTTTCCAAGGCTGTATATCTTTGTTGAAGAAGACTACCACATCTTTCTCTTATAGAGTGGCTGGTGGGTTTGAACCACTGATCTTTCAGTTAGTAGTTGAGCTTTTTAACTACTGCACCTCAAGGGCTCCTCAAAATTTTGCTGCTGTTGTTGTTGTTGTTATGTGCCGTTGAGTCAGACCTGACTCATATCGACCCCTCCTTTGGTTTCCAAGACAGTATCACTACGGAAGTAGATTGCCCCATCTTCCTTCCGAGGAGTGGCTGGTAGGTTTGAACCGCCAGTCTTCTGGTTAGCAGTCAAGTGCCTTAGGCACTATGCCACCAGAGTTTGCTAACTATATGAAAAATCAAACCCCTTGCCCTTGAGTCAATTCCAACTCATGGTGACCCTAAGTGTTACAGAGTAGAACTACTCCATAGAATTTTCTTGCCTGCAAGCCTTAGGTAGTGGATGACCAGATCTGTCTTCCCTGGCTCCTACTGGGTGGGTTCAAATTGCCAAACTTTAGATCTATAGACTAGTGCAAAGTATATGTGGCACCCAGGAACCTTCCTAGCTAGATACATTTTATATCTATAACACAGAGACAAGTCATAATAGTAGTCACTGAGATATAACCAAATTTTTGCTTACTTGTATGCTTCCACAATGGACATAACTAATGAAAGCCAATGCATTTTTATCTTTACTCAAGTACTGAAAGAGACGCTATGCTATAGTGGAAAGGAGCATGGTCTTTGGGGCCAAAAACCCCCCAGGTATGAATCTTAGCAGTGTGACTTATTAGTTAACTTTAGTGGTTCCTTGAGGAGTTGTGAGAAATGCATCATCTATGGCAAGCTCCTAACATTGTGCCAATGTAAGTTTCTTGGAATAGTGAGTACTTTTGCCAGTGTTCCTAGGTGTTGTGCAAATAGTAACATGCTCGACTGCTAACCAACATGTTGGAAGCTCGAATCCTGCCAGACATACCTCAGAAGAAAGGCCTGGAATCTACTCCCAGAAAGTCAGCCATTGCCAGCCAAACCCCTGGTGTACAATTCTACTCTGCCATAAAGGGGGTTGTTGCCATCGGTTTGGAATCAACTGAACAGCAGGTGATTTTATTGGAGACCAATCAGGCATGAACATTAAGGGACAGGGGGACTTGTAAAAATAATTCCCCTGAATACAAGATCAGACCCTGTAAGTGAAAGAACTCTGTGACACTTACTTTCTAAGATATCAGTTCTTAATTTTCCTATTGGTTCTTCCTGGTTTTATTCATATGTGAGAGTGGGGTCAAGAGTCAAAACTGACTCCTCCTTCTGTAAATCTCCTGAGCCAGTTGCTGGGAATTCTTCTCCTCAAGACTTTAAATTTTAGTCTCACTGCACTGGATCTGGCAGAAGCTCTGGTGGCATAGTACTTACGGCATTTGACTGCTAACCAGAAGGTTGGCAGTTCAAACCCACCAGCTGCTCCATGGAAGGAAGATGGGGCAATCTACTTCCATAAAGATTTACTGCCTTGGAAACCCAAAGGGGGTGGTTGTGAGTTAGAATCAACTTGATGGCAGTGAGAACACTGGATGGAGGGGAAAAAAAAAAAAAAAATCCAAACTCATTGCGGCTCCTCCTTGGGTTTCTGAGGTAGCATCACTACGGAAGTAGATTGCCCAATCTTCCTTCCAAGAAGTGGCTGGTGGGTTTGAATTGCCAGCCTTCTGATTAGCAGTCAAATGCCTTAGGCACTATGCCACCAGAGCTCCCAGATGGAGTGAAGATGAAGTAAATACAGGGATGGGACAATAGAATTTCCTGGTTTCAATCCTGTGTCAAATCATAAAGACCTTTTCCTAATAGTTATTGTGTTTTCCAAGACCTTTTATACCTAACTGAAAAAGATTAAAGTCAATATGTTTTAGATTACATTTGTTTTAGTACTCATGGAATAACAAGATAGAAGAAAGTTTATGGGCAGGGAAAATGCAGATGGCAGGGACCATGGTGGACATGGTATAGATTTCAGAGCAAGATTTAAATCTTTACTCTGACACTGACTAGACCTGTGAGTTAGGAAAAGTTTCATAATTAAAGACTCAGTTCTCAGTTTCCTCTCTGTAAAATGACAATAATAAAGTTGCCTAACTAGTTTTGGATAAGAATTGATTCTATCTATATCTATCTATCTATCCACCTTACTATTTATCTATATGTTAGCCACAACTGTTGTGATAATTATATGCCAATTTAATTTAAGAAGAATAAAATAAAATATTACTAAAATGTAAAAAAAGAAAAATATGAAATTCAAAGAATTGTTAACTTGAGAAAATGTCTTTGCAGAGGTATTTATTCCCAGAGTTAATAGAAAAGATATTTTTTAAATTAAAAGATTACATTTATTTTTTTAGCTATATATTTCAGTTCTATACACTATGGTTGACTTTCTCCAGTGATAGATGAGGTACAAACATATTTTCACTTCTTCCCACCCTCTTGTTCCTTGTTGTTGTTGTTGTTGTTTGCCATCGAGTCGGCCCCGACTCATAGCAACCCCTCCTTGGGTTTCCGAGGCAGTATCACTACGGAAGTAGGATTGCCCAACCTTCCTTCCGAGGAGTGGCTGGTGGGTTTGAACCGCCAGCCTTCTGGTGAGCAGTCAAGTGCCTTAGGCACTATGCTACCAGAGCTCCTTCTTGTTCCTTAGCTCCCACTTTATATTACATTATATAATGTAACTATTAGGGGCTCCGATGGTATAGTGGGTAAGGCATTTGGATGCTAACCAAAAGGTTGGCAGTTCAAACTCACTAGCTGCTTCACAGGAGGAAGATGA
The DNA here is from genome assembly GCF_000298275.1 of Orycteropus afer afer. Classification (NCBI taxonomy): domain Eukaryota; kingdom Metazoa; phylum Chordata; class Mammalia; order Tubulidentata; family Orycteropodidae; genus Orycteropus; species Orycteropus afer. The sequence continues at coordinate 3,328,697 of NW_006921728.1, read as the reverse complement.
GACAATTTATTTCTGTTAAGATTTACAGCCTTTGAAACCCAATGAGGGTTGCTGTGAGTCAACATCAACTCAATGGCAGTGGGTTTGGGATATTACTTTTACATATCACATATTTTATTGTACATGTATTTATTATAGGTTATAATTATGTTTGTATTCTCAGGTATTTGATATCTCTGTTATGTATATAGAGGCTCTGTGACGTGGTGCTTAAGGCATTTGACTGCTAAGCAGAAGACTGGTGGTTCAAACCCACCAACCACTCCTCCGAAGGAAGATTGGGTGATCTACTTCCATAGAGATACCACCTCAGAAACCCAAGGAGGGGTCGCTATGAGTCGGATTCGACTTGACAACAGTGAATTTGTTTCTTTTTTGTTGGTTATATATGTAATCATTTTCCTTTGTTCATATTTAAATGCTTATCAGCTCATTTATAGTTTTATTTATAAATGATTTGATTCATCATTTGATTAGCTGTATTTTTTTTTTTTTCCTAAAGTAAGTTTCCTGTGCTATAGTCTTTCAAGTTTGTGTACAATTTAGAATATCTGCCTTTTGTCTTTCTCCCTTAAGGAGCACCACCTATTGCCACTGTGTCGATTCTGACTCATAGTGACCTTATGGGACTGAACAGAACTGCCCCATAAGGTTTCCAAAGCTGTTCTTTACACAGACTGCCACGCCTTTCTCCTGCTGAGCAGCTAGTGGCTTTCAACTCAAGACCTTTCGGGTAGCAGCTGAGTAATTAACCACTGTTCCACCAGGGTTCCTTATGGACAAGCTAACCAGGTGTAAATTCTTTATTTCTCTCTTTCTCCCAGAATGTTATACATATTGTATGTCCTCTGAGAATTTTAAGCAAATTTAAAACTTTTGCATACGTGAAAACATTGTGGTTTAACTTAAGGAGACTTTCTATAGTCACACAGCATTGAATTGTTAGAGTTGGGATAAGAAATCATTTCACTTGGATTCCCAAGTCCTTGCTTCAAATCAAAGGACTCTAAACTAATAATTCATTCCAGTTGCCAAAAGAATTTGAATATTACCTCCAGCCTATGTATTTTTAAATAAATTACCTACATACATCACTGTAACAATATTCAAAACATTATGAAATATATTCAAAAACACAAATAAATAGAACTGAGATTGAAATACATATAAATCCAAGTTTTAATAGTTTATTCTTCACCTCACTAGGTCATTTCATGTACTCCCTGTGGTAGGTACATACCAATTTGGAGACAATGATTCTATTCTATAGAACACTGTTGGTTCACAGTAGAACATTGTGGTTAAGATTTTAATGTTAATTAAAATATCACCACCTGAATTACACAGGGTGCCTCTGTATATAATGAACACAGAGTGAAAATGATAACCAAAGAACCATAACATCCAGAAAACAGTATACACATTTGGAACTGATATTGAGAGAGATTATTTTGTCACAGGTATGCTCAGAGAATGGAGCACAGTTTAGAATATCTGAATTATAGGGTACAATAGAAGATGCAACTGGAAAAGTGGGCTGAAATAAAATTATGGGAAACCTCTAGCACCATGTTAAAGTTTAGACTTCATGCTGTAGGAAATGGCAGCTATCAAAAGTGTTTGAGCAGGAGCATTAGATTTAAGTCTTCTTATAGATAGGAACTTGCTGTGTGTCAGTGGGTTATGAGTGCTGCAGAATATAAATCAGATGAGTGAAGAACAAAAGTTAAATAAGTCCTTTGTTCATTATATTAGCTTGATATATTGTAGTTATAAATACCTATTATACAGGTGTTAAAGTCAAATTATCAAGTATTAAATCAATATAATTCAATAGCTTGATGCTGCTGAGTAATTGGATCATACTATATAGCTCTCAGACTTTATTAATTCCAATAAAATATTAAGAATAGGATTCTATGAAAGTTAAGAAAGAATAAATGTAAAGGTACTTATGAGAAATATGGATCAACCTGTCTTGTAATATATAGTGTTTGTTTTTTGTTATTTTTGACTAAAGGAGAAATAATTGTTGACCTCTTAGTTGTTACTACATCCACAACTACAAAGACTTCCCACTTGACAAACCTTTCTAAAACACAAATGGAGAAGTCTATATAGAAATTTATTCAAGCACATACCTTATCAGGGTAAAACGAGTTTTTCAAGTGTTTCTTAAAACGTAAAGGTGCTTATGCTTTAAGACAGTATTCTAAATCTTAATCCAAGTTATTTGGTTCTTTCTTCCTCCCTCCTTCCCTCTCCTTCCTTCTTTGGTGCCTTTCCTTCTTTTCCTCCTCCTCCTCCTCCTGTTTTAACACCAATGTGCCTTTCTATACCACTGTGAATGGTCGAGATTGTGTGTCAACTTCACTGGGCCATGATTCTCAGTTATTTAGCAGTTAGGATGTAGTCATCCTCCATGACAAGATCTGAAATAATATAATCACCTCCATGATGAGGTCTGCTGAAACCAGCCAATCAGCTGCAAAGGCATTTCCTCCAGAACGTGGCCAGTTTTTAATATTTATGGACATTTTGGCAAAGTTCTCTGGCTTTTTGCTCAATCTGGATACTGCATCTGGCTCATCATCAGATCTCTGGTTCTTTGAATTTGAACCAGGGGCCTGCCATATTGCCTCCTGATCTTGGGATTAATGTCTTCACAGCCTGTGAGCCAGCAGCCCGCTATAATCCTGCTGATCTTGGGCTCAACCATCTCTGCAACGACATTAGTCAAGAGAAGCCTCCAGCCAGACTTCTATCCCAAGGACTTGAGACTTGCCAGTCTCTATAACCACATGAGCCATTTCCTTGAGAAAAATCTCTCTCTTTCTTGCTTGTTCTCTCTCTATATAAGCTTTACAAGTTTTGCTTCTCTAGAGAACCCAGCCAAGGGAACAACTAAGGGTCTTCCCGATTTTCAATTTCATGTTATAGAAGACAGGATTCTAAAATGATCCCCAAATGACCCCAACTCTTATATAATCTCCACCCTTTCAATATAAATGGAACCTGTGAATGTGATGAGCTATCCCTCCAGTTATATTATGTTATGTTATATGGTACTTTAAGAAAGGGATAGCTTCAAGGTGGGCCTGACCTAATCACAAAAGCCTTTTAAAAGCACAGAATTTTTCTAGCTGGTGGCAGAAGGGGTAGGAGGTAGTGGTGGTTCAGTGGTGGAATTCTCGCATTCCGTGTGGGAGATTTGGGTTTGATTCCTGGCCAATGCACCTCAAATGCAAACTACTGTGCCCATCAGTGGAGGCTTGCATGTGGTATGATGCTGATCAAGAGCTTTGGTGGTACAGTGGTTAAGTGCTCAGCTGCTAACTGAAAGTTGGTGGTTTGAATCCACCAACTGTTTCACAGGAGAAAGATGTGGCACTATGCTTCTGTGAAGATCACAGCCTTGGAAATCCTATGGGGCAGTTCTCCACTGTCCTGTAGAGTCACCTTGGGTGGAAATTGATTCTACAACGAAGGGGTTTTGGGTAATACTGAACAGGTTCCAGACTAAGACTAGAAATGAAAAAATCAGCCAATGAAAACTATGGACCCTAATGGGCCAATCTTGCTATGCATAGGGTCACTATTAGTCAGGGACCAACTCTACAGCAGGTGAAAACAGCATAAGAGGAAGTCAAAGAAATCAGAAGCCTGACAAGGACTCAGTGCAAGCGTAGTTCTCCATGGAGATGGAGAGGGTCTGGCAGTTGGTGATTAGGAGCTGAGAGTAAACTCTAGTTGCTGAGAGCATACTTGGACAATATCTAGTAAAATGATGGAGACCTTTATCGTAAAAGAAAGGAATGGATGCTGCCAACTGTCTAATGTAGCTTGGAAATGAATCATTCCCTAGTCAAGCTTCCATATGAGAATACAGCTGGCTGACACCTTGATTTCAGCTTTCTGAGAATCTGAGTAGATGGCCCAGCTCAAAGATTCTGGACTAATGACTCACAGAAACTGAAATATTAAGTTTGTGATGTTTTAAACTTCTAAATCCTTGGCAGTTTGTTAAACAGAAAAAGAAAACTAATTCATTCCTTGAATGTACATTTTTTCCAAAAGCATTTGTGTAGTTAAAACAGATCAAGTTTTGAAAAATCATGTTTAACCAGGATTATTGATGGTGGTTTAAGGTCCAGCTGGAAATAATTTAAGTGTTCTTTCCTTTAAAGCCCAATATGTTGCCACTTCTATAGTTTATGATGAGATGAACCTTAATTTAGTAACACATGTAGTTTTTGATAGATAATTGGAAGGATATATTCATTATAGTAGCTATCACTGGTCACTATTCAAATTACTATATATATAACAAATTATTTTATTTTTCTAATAAACATTGTTTTATTTTATTCCGTATGTTTACTGTTGGAATACAAGGTGACTTGTTTTAGGTTTTTAGAGGATGGAGAGCTGAGATGTGTACATATCAAAAGAGATTATCACATCATTAAAATTAAGTTATATTTTAATATTTTCATACTTAAAACTACGATGAAAATATAATAATCATTTATCAGAAATAACTGTTCGATGTAATTTAAAAATATATTAGTATTTTGATATTTTCTATAATATCATTATCAATTTTAAATATCTATTTAAAACTTGAGGAATAGAATTATAGGAAATAACAGTAATAGGTAAATTTTTTTTTTAAAGATATTAGAAGAAAATGAAAATTATTTTCTCCTCTAAGTTGAGTTTATTTTTATTTTCTTCCTTTGTCCCTATCTGAGGTTTATTCAAATAGGCTCTTATGTTCCACTCTTCCTAATTTTAATCAAGTATTCATTTGTGGTAGTTATTCTCACAGTTACAGATTTTTCAAGTGTTTTGGAGCTGTTAGAAAACACAGTTGAGAAGGAGATTCAGAGAATAAGTTCAGGAAGCTGCAACTTTAATTTTGCTAATAAGAGATAATAAGATAACCTGTCTTATAGACAGAGATACAGCGTTTTATTCTTAGTAGTTATTTTTCTTCTATCTTTTTAGTTATAACATGTTTTCACCAAATATTTCTTGAATATTTGGGTCTCATTATGTGTGAATGTAGAAGCCATTGAAATAAGCTTAGATGAGATCTTTAAGTTTTTTTCTGGGTGTATAATGGGGTACATAGCAGCCTGCAGTGAGCCAAAGGCAGCATTTCAATTGTTTCTCAGTGGACCCAACTGTTTCCAGATGGCTGGAGGATTTTAGGGGTTTAATCTAGGAACATGGAGCAAAGCTAACTGGCATATATGGGGATCTAATGTCTGGCTTGTTCATGTTAGTTCCATGCCATAACCAATTGACCTAATTAGATGAGATTTTCAAATCTAATATCAGAGGTTTGTTGGAATATCAGATATGGATTATGGTTCTCTTAGTCTCTACTTGCATGCTCATTGGTGTTTACCTGAGGCCATGAAAGGAATTTTGTCATGTTTATTTTAGCTCTTTTTCTTTATAAAAGCTACCATTACAAAGCAATTCATTTGATTATTTGTTTGGTTTCACTAATTTGGAATATGTTAATTTAGAATTAGCAGTAATTTGAATGGGGATAGTATGGCATTTACCTTGAACTACCTATTAAAGGAAGATTTATCTACAAATTAATAAATAAGATAGCAGAGGGGCATGTTTATCCACTATAATGAGAAAAAGTTTTTCTGAAACTGGCTCTATCCTCATATAAACAATTCATATGTCCATTCCATCATAAATGGCTTTCTTATTTAATAAGGTAGATGATATGAATGAAGAATAAGCTTGAACTAATTTGTATTGCTTTGTTATCAGTACATAGAGAACAGTAGTAATGTGTTCCCTAGAATTTTCAAATAAGGGAAATAAAATCACCCTCTATAATTTGAAAAGCAAGGATATTTCATTGAGGACTAAGGTGCGCCTGACACAAGCCATGATATTTCCAATCGCCTGGTATGCATGTGAGAGCTGGACAATGAATAAGGAAGACCGAAGAAGAGTTGATGCTTTTGAGTTGTGGTGCTGGCGAAGAATGCTGAAAGTACCGTGGACTGCTAAAAGAACTAACAGATCTGTCCTGGAGGAAGTGCAGCCAGAATGCTCCTTGGAAGCAAGAATGGCCAGACTTCGTCTCACCTATTTTGGTCATGTTGTAAGAAGGGACCATTCCCTGGAGAAGGATGTCATGCTTGGTAGGGTGGAGGGTCGATGAAAGAGGGGGAGGCCTTCAAGGAGATGGATTGATACGGTGGCTGCGATGATGGGCTCAAGTATAGCATGAATTGTGGGGCTGGCGCGGGATCGGGCAGTGTTTCGTTCTGCTGTGCATGGGGTCACTATGAGTCGGAAACGACTCGATGGAACTTAACAACAACAACAACAACAATAATTTGAACTTTAAAGTAATACAGATAATCAGTATAGTGATGTTCAAAGTCACCTTAAAGTGACAGAATGGCTACTAAGCTGTAACACTAGACTAACTTGATTGAAAGTATAATAAAGATCTCTCCTAATGCTAAGTGAAAGGTTGGTGATATGAATCCACCCAGCTGCTCCACAAAAGAAAGGCCTGGTGTCCACTTCCATAAAGACTATAGCCGAGAAAACTCTATGGAGAAAACTCCGTAACAAATGTGGTTGCCATTGGCCAGGGGCCAACTGGATGGCAGCTAACAGCTAATGAATTGACCCAAACTACTTCCCCTTCCCTCTGTACAACACATTGACTATTGCTCAGGGCATGAACAGATTCACTGATAGTAGGCTACCTTCTGGTTACTTGGACATTGTGTAGATAAAATTGAGTTGTTTGAATACGACTGGTTATGTTTTCCTACACCTTTTTATTTTACTTAGTATTGTAATTATGCAATTTAAATATTCATGAACTTATGAAATAATAGGTATAAAAATTTAAATTCAGTGCTTTATAAAGGTCAAAATATATGTGAATCTCTAAAAGCAACTGTGAAAAATGGAAAAAAAAGAGAAGACTTAGATGGGTTCTTCACTACCTAGATTTTTTTATTAAGTAGTGACTACTTATTCCACTTTAAAGTAATTGCAATTGGAAATCATAGACAATGCATTGGGAGCAATTTATATGCTTAGAATACCAATCAGTGGACCCATACTTAAAGAAAAAGTCTTTGTCCTGTTACAAAAGTTGAGCAAATGATTATATATTAGTATGCATTACATAAAAATTTGCTATTAAGATGTGAATATATTATCTTTTATGCCTTCCAACTTTGTATACTAAACAGCTTTGCAATGGATTATAAAAGCTTTGTGTGTAACATAGAAAGTGATAATAAGTGATGTTTGGTCATACATAGATGTATAAATTAAAGCAAAAAATAGTGACCATAAAAGCATATATTGTCAGGGTGAGTGAGAATTTAGTGTGTCTTGAAGATACAGCCCTATTATAGAGAAAAATGTTTCCATCCACTAGTGCCATTACTTAATCACTTGGTATAGTTATTTCCCCTTTTATTCCACATTTAATCAGCTACTTTTGGTTTATTTAGTTTCCCACATATCTTCTCTAAAGAGAGAGAGTACGCTGGTCATATTGATGCCAATGTTATATCTGACAGTTTTGTTTCTCAGTGTAAATCAAGTAAGCTTAAGTTGTTTATACATTAATTACTTCAATCTTTTATGATTTTTGATTGTTTGAATGTAGAGGTCCTATGTTTAAGCAACTAGGATACAATGATGAGATCTTCAAAAGAATACTAGAGGGTATTAAGAAGGGAAAGGAAAAATGAAAGAGAAGTGACCAAATAGAGTTCACCATAATCTGCCTCATTTAGAATTTTTCTTTCTAGGCAATTATTTGCCTAGAAAGGTTTCT
>NW_006921728.1:3317261-3318359 GCF_000298275.1 Orycteropus afer afer | reverse complement strand
TGAATTGAAAAATACAATATGAAATAAAAATCTGATGTATTGGCTCAATAGCAGATGATAGAGTCAGTAAATGTGAAGATCGATTAATAGACATTATCCAATCTGAAAAGTAGAGAGGATAGATTGAGAAAAGAAATAAACACACTTCAGGGATCTGTGGGACAAAACATGTAATATTTGTGTTGCTGAAATCAAAGAAGCAGAGAAAAAGGAAATTAGTGCAGAAAAAAATTGAATAGTGATGGAAAGATTCCAGAATTTGCTGGTGGACTCAAGAATCCCAATGAGACCCAAACAGGATAAATTCAGAGAAAACAGTCCCCAAACACATCATCATGAAACTACATGAAGAAAATTCTTACAAGCAGCCAGAGAGTGATGATATATTATCTATAAGTAAATTACATTTCAAATATCTGAAGATTTTTCCTCAGAAACCATTTTGGACACAAGACAATGGGCAATCTTCTAAAAGTGCTGAAAAAATTGAATTGTATATCCAGTGGAAATGACCATTAGGAAGGAAGATGATATGTAAAGATATTTTCAGTTGAAGGAAAACTAAGAATGAATTGCCAGCAGATTCAATCCAAAATAAATGGTGATGGAAGCTCTTCAGGATGAATAGGAAATGCTACTAGAGGAAAATTTAGAAGTTCAGTAATGGAGAAAAATAGAAATAGTAAATAAATAATTTTCCTTCCCAAAATTCTTTGAAATATGTAGGATTGTTGAAAGGAAAAAAAAATATGTAGCATTGTATAATGGCATTTTCAATCCATATAGATGCAATGCATGACTATATATAACATCAAAAGAAATTCTCTGGTCACAAAGGATTTCAACTACAAATCAGTAGAAGAAAGTCATCTGGAAATTCTGTTTTAAGTATTTGAGGATTAAGGAATATACTTTGAAACAACACATGAAAGAGGATATCTTAAGGACAATTAAACAATATTTTGATTTGAATGAAATAGCAATGTAGCATATCAAAATTTTGGGGATGCACCTAAAACAGTGCTTAGGGGGAAAATGTTATAGCAGTGAAGGCTTATATTACAAAAGAAGAAAACTCTCAAATCAATAATTTAAACT
>NW_006921728.1:3315560-3316682 GCF_000298275.1 Orycteropus afer afer | reverse complement strand
ACGCTACCAGAGCTCCCAAGAACAGGGCTACTTCTCAGGAAATTATGGTTATTACATGGGTTATATTTTCTTCCTTCCACATCTCTTTTTTCATCCACTGAAAGAATCATTATCTCAATGGGAATAGGAAAACTCTTTCTTACTTCATCAACTTTCATTCATGTCTATTGCCTATAATACACATTATGTGATAAACATTATGTGATAAATTTTCTAGGTTTTAATTTACTGCAGCTCAAAAGTTTAGTTAACTCAACTTTTGAAATTAAAAGCCAAGAGATGAAAATTTCAAACAACAAAAAACCTATATGCCTGTCAGACCAGTAAAAATACCAGTAAGCCTGGTATTTTTTTATGACTTTGAGTTTTGTTCTATATATTTCTACTATTTTATCTGAGACCTCCAACTGTGATCCCTTTCAGAGCTGTCAGCAGTGGTAGCCAGGTACCATCAAGTTCTTCTGGCCTCAGGATCAGGGATGCTGGGGTTCATGTGGTCCATTAATTCAGTGGAGTAATTGTTTCCTTAATCTTTGATTTTCTTCAATCTTCTTTGCTCCAGATGGGAAGAGATTAATAATTGCACCATCCCCCAAAATTATGGCCCTTAGACACCTTTCAAGCCTGGTACAGAACTCACTCCATGGTTCAACTCTCAGCCAAATTATAGATAACCCTATAAGGTGAACAGTAATACCAGGGAGGTATGTATTCATTAGAAAAATCAATCATTTGAGATGGAAAGGGCTGCATTTGCTTAGGGGTCAAGCTAAGAAGTCCGAAAGGTTAGGAAAGAAGGCAAAGGGGAACGGTAAACACAGAGAGGAGTGAGAAGAGCTCTGTTACATTGTGAGGTTGCAATCAATGAGTGTCACAGAACAAAATGTGTATGAATTATTGAATGGAAAACCAGTTTGCTCTGTAAACTTTCACCCAAATCACAATTAAATGCAAAACGAACAAACAAATTCCTGTGTTCCACGACAAGTCTTTCCTCGGGGCAGTGAATGTATAATGTCTTAACAACCTGGTTTGGGGAATGGACCAGGATACATATAGAGATGCAAGTAAAAGAAATAAATTAACTCATGAAAAATTATCCCAATACATATGAAATAGGGA
>NW_006921728.1:3314906-3315460 GCF_000298275.1 Orycteropus afer afer | reverse complement strand
CCATTAATTCAGTGGAGTAATTGTTTCCTTAATCTTTGATTTTCTTCAATCTTCTTTGCTCCAGATGGGAAGAGATTAATAATTGCACCATTCCCCAAAATTATGGCCCTTAGACACCTTTCAAGCCTGGTACAGAACTCACTCCATGGCTCAACTCTCAACCAAATTATAGATAACCCTATAAGGTGAACAATAATACCAGGGAGGTATGTATTCATTAGAAAAATCAATCATTTGAGATGGAAAGGGCTGCATTTGCTCAGGGGTCAAGCTAAGAAGTCCGAAGGGTTAGGAAAGAAGGCAAAGGGGAACGGTAAACACAGAGAGGAGTGAGAAGAGCTCTGTTACATTGTGAGGTTGCAATCAATGAGTGTCACAAAACAAAATGTGTATGAATTATTGAATGGAAAACCAGTTTGCTCTGTAAACTTTCACCCAAATCACAATTAAAAGCAAAATGAACAAACAAATTCCTGTGTTCCACGACAAGTCTTTCCTCGGGGCAGTGAATGTATAATGTCTTAACAACCTGGTTTGGGGAATGGACCAGGATA
>NW_006921728.1:3294010-3294554 GCF_000298275.1 Orycteropus afer afer | reverse complement strand
TTGGTCTAGTATATTACAAACTTTAAAAACACAAGACCAAAACAGATTTGTCACATTTTTGTTTTGCCATATAACAAACAAATTGACCCTACAACCTTTTATACCATTGTTTTGTAGAACAGAAAACCTTAGGAAAAAAAGAAAAACTGAGAAGTATTCAGCATAGAAGATGGCTCTTTATATTGAATAAGTTTAACTTAATTAAAAAACTCACTTCATTTTTACCTTATTTTTCTCATTTCTCCTCAAATAATGAAAACTAACTCATGGACTGGCACCAGTATGGAGATGACCCCATCTCTATGGATGCATATCTTGGTTTATTTCTAAGAATATTGATCATAGAAGGAAAATGATGAAGTGCTATCAAATCAACACAACTGTGTGCTCCAGTTTGTAAAATGATAAAAGGAATGGCTCAAATGAAGTTTCTAATGAACTCTTTCTCACAATAATGTTTTTCCTGCTCTGATGGAAAGTAACACATTCATTTCCTTGTCAACTGTTACTTTGCTTGCTGCTGTGATGACACTTTGTAGATAGT
>NW_006921728.1:3292280-3293476 GCF_000298275.1 Orycteropus afer afer | reverse complement strand
CCAAAGATGATTAGCAACAACTGATGCAAATTCTCTTCAGGAAAATGTAATGTCAAGACAGATCTAGGATCCCATCAGAGAAAGTGCAATTGAATTTGAATTCATAATCCAAAATGACTAATTGCAAAAAAAGCATCCATAACTAAGAATCAGCAGAAATTGCAAGGAGTAAAATTAAGCTCATAAAGTTCAGATATTAGAATTATTATATACAGAATATATAAGAAATATGTTTAAATTATCTTTCAACTATAGAATCAAAATATCAAAATTAAATGATACATTTATTACAGATAGGCAGCTGCACAAAAATGAAAACAATTATAATCACTAAAATTTTAAGTTCAGGGAATAAGTTAAGCAGTAAAGTAGAACCTTAATAGACACTTGGGGAGCTGAATTATAAATTGAGGCAGTATGTTTAGACTTAACAGATGGACAAAGTCATGTTGTTGTTCTCAGTAAGTGCTGTCGAGTCAGTTTCCACTCATAGTGACCTTATGGACAGTAGAGAGAAACACTGCCCAGTCCTGCACCATCCTCCCAATCATTGCTATGCTTGAGCCCATCGTTGTAGCCGCTGTGTCATTCCATCTTGTTGAGGACTTTCCTCTTTTCTGATGACCATCACTTTTATCAAGCATAATGTCCTTCTCCAGGGAAGGGTCCCTCCTGAATGCATGTCCAAAATATGAGAGGCAAAGTATCCCCATTCTCCCTTCTAAGGAACGTTCCAGCTGGACTTCCTCCAAGACAGGTTTGTTTGTTCTTTTAGCAGTCCATGGTTCATTCAGGGTTCTTTGCCAACATCACAATTTAAATGCATCGAATTCTTCAGCAGTCTTCCAGCTTTTGCATGCATATGAGGCTATTGAAAAGACTGTGGATATTAAAAAGACCATGGTCAAGTATATAGTCTGCAATGTGACTTCTTTGCTCTTTAACATTTTAAAGAGATCTTTTTGCAGCAGATTTGCGCAATGCAATACATCATTTGATTTCTTGATTTCTGCTTCCATGGGGGTTGATTGTTGATCCAAGTCAAATGAAACCCTTGACAACTTCAGTATTTTCTCGATTTATCATGATATTGCTTATTGGTCTAGTTGCGAGGATTTTTGTTTCTCTATGTTGAGGTGAAGGGTGTAGTCTTTGATATGCCTCAGTAAGTACTTCAAGTCTTTTTCACATTCAAC
>NW_006921728.1:3289836-3290485 GCF_000298275.1 Orycteropus afer afer | reverse complement strand
AGATTATGGACAGCATTGTGAAGAATGAGAATTACAGACACTTAATTATGTTCATGTGGAACCTGTACATGGATCAAGAGATAGTCATTTGAACAGAAATTGGAAAAAGTGAGTGGCAGGGCTATAATTTTCCACTGTACTTTTTTAGTCTATATATTGAATAATCCAAGAAGCTGGATTATATGAAGAAGAACATGGCATCAGGATTGGAGGAAGACTTATTAACAACCTTCAATATGGATTACATCTGAACATAAAGAAGAAAATATCACACTGGACCCATAAGCAAGATCATGATAAATGGCAAAGAAATTCAAGTTGTCAAGGGTTTCATTCTTCTTGGATTAACAATCAATGCCCATGGAAGTAGCATTCAAGATATCAAAAGATGTATTGCATTGGGCAAATCTGCTATAAAGATTTAAAAAAAAAAAAAAGCAAAGGTATCACTTTGATGTCTAAGGTGGGCCTGACCCAAGCCATGATCTTCTCAATTGCTTGTATACATGGGAAAGCTGGACAGTGAAAAGAGAAGACCAAAGAAGAATTGATGTATTCAAATTGTGGTGTTGGTGAAAAATATTGACTATATCATGGACTGATAAAAGAATAAACAGATCTTCCTTAGAGGAAGTACAGCTAGTATGCT
>NW_006921728.1:3288460-3289306 GCF_000298275.1 Orycteropus afer afer | reverse complement strand
TCTTGTAAATAAGATCTCTAAGTCTGGGTCAACTTGAAGGCACCTAATAGCACATCAAGGTTTTTACTATTATGATAAGATATCATAATATCTTTTAAATGGAAGGTAAATGATAGGGCTTAAAGCAATTTAATTTCCTTATATTGATTTAAGGGTGGACTGAAATATTGTCTAGGTTTGGATTTAATATGAAGTTTGCTTATTAAAATTGTAAATTTGAATTCTCAAAGGTTAGAAATAAAGAGTGAAATGTTCAATTTACTAGAGAAACAAAGGTGAAATATGAAAAATCCCCTAAGTATATTGCAAAAATGGTATGAAGGAAGGACAAGAGTAATCTAGGAAGGAGTAAGAGTGATACAAAATAAACTCATAGAATTAAATCCAAATATATAATTAAATATGGTGAAAGGAATGGACTAAATTTTGATTAAAAAGTAAAAACTAACATGATATTTAAAAAAATCTAAGTGTATCTAATATGTTTTTCACTAGTGGTATAGTAAATTATGAAGTTACAGGATAAAATTAAAGAGTGGGATTAATATTAATAAAGCAATTGAAGCCATATTTATGTCAGATTAAATATAATTTCATTATTATTAACAGTATTATTATGAATAAAAGGTCATTATATAGCTTGTATGTCCCTAATAATATAGCCTTTATTTTATATATAAAGCAAAATTTGAAAAAATTAGGTGAAATAATTGACAAATTCGCTATCATAGTACGGGGTTTACCGGATATCTCCTATACATTTTTGTCTGATTTAACTACCAATTACTAAAGAAATAAAAGATTGGATCAAACAGTAAACATGCTTCGTTTCACATATATATTATA
>NW_006921728.1:3286444-3287770 GCF_000298275.1 Orycteropus afer afer | reverse complement strand
TTCAGCTATATCTTTATCTTTAGTTTTCAGCAGTTTTATTATGTTGTGTCTAGGTAGGGGTTTCTTTTTATTTATCCCATTTGGAGCTTTCTGAGTTCTTAACTTTTATAAGTTTTGGTGTAAATTTATGCCCTTTAATAAATTTGAAAAGTTTCTGCCCATTATTTCTTCCAATATTTTCTCTGCCCCATTCTTTGCCTCTCTTCTTTCTGGGAGTTCAGTGATTCATGTGGTAGACGTTTTGATGTGGTCCCATAAATTTGGAAGATCTATTTTTTTTTTTTCTTTTTTTTTTCTTTTATCTACTCCCTCTCTCTTCAGATTAGGCAATTTCTATTGATCTGTTTACGGATTTTTTTCCCTCTGTCAAGTCTGTTTTGCTAATAAGCCCATCTAATTAATTTATAAGGAGTCCTCGTGGCATTTTGGTTAAGCACTCAGCTGCTAACCAAAAGGTCAGTGGTTTGAAACTACCAATGACTCCGTGGGGGAAAAATGTGGCAGTCTCCTTCTGTAAAGATTTATATATAGCCTTATAAACCCTTATAGTGCAGTTCTCTGTCCTGTAGGGTTGCTATGAGTCAGAATTAACTTGACGGCAACAATTGGTTTAATGAGTTTGTTTATTTCATATGTCACACTTTTCAGTTTTAAACTTATTTTTCTCGTTTGTATGTTTTTCTATATCTCTAATGATACACCCTATATTTCATTTATTATGAACATATTTTTCTTTGTTTAATAACATAGTTATAATAGCTTCATTTAAAATCCTAGATTGGTAATTCCAACAACTAGGTTTTCTTGGATTTGGCCTCAAATTGTCTCACAGTTTCTAAGTCTTTGACTATTTAGTAATATGTGATTGTATTCTAGATATTTTGAATGTTACACTGTGAAGACACTGGGTTCTGTTATCTTCTTCCAAAGATTGTTGTTTTGTTTGAGCAAGGAATTAATTTAAACTCAAATTTCAAACTTTGATTCATCTGTGGTGATGAGAATCAACTCAAATTCCAGTTCAATTTTTGTTCCTCAGCTAATGCACTTGGAGTCCATTCCACACATGTATCCTCAAGGGTCAGCCAGAGTCTTGGACAAAATTTGCACACAGAATCTAAGGATCCCCTTCTTTGGCTTTTTCCTTTCTGGGATTTGATGCTCTCTTTGTGGCAGCTGTGGCTGCCCTGAGCTCTGTCTTCTTCTTCCTCAGCCTACTAAGATAGCAGATTTATTATTATTGGAGCTTGACTCCATGCTATAAAATGACCATGTTCTTTGCTTAGGCCCAAAAGATGTAAAATAAGTAAGGAACATATCTCATGC
>NW_006921728.1:3285722-3286294 GCF_000298275.1 Orycteropus afer afer | reverse complement strand
CATTTTTAGTGCTTATCACACTTTATGATAATGTATATATTATGTGATTAATTGATTAAAGCCTGTCATTCTGTGATAAGTTATATGGGAACAGGCAGAGTTTAAAGATCCCCTTCTATCACATATTTCTTGCCACCAAACAAGCATACAATAAATGTTGAGTGAAACTTATAGCTTTGTTTTTTACAGTGTGATTATCAGCCCATAATCATTTGTCTTTCTTTTTGAACTCACCTTGGTCAACTATCAAATGAAAGATTTGGTTCAGATTTTTACATTTGGATCTGCTCAACTCTGAAATATAATTTTCATCTGTTCTTGGATTAAAATGGTAAATTTACCAGAAAAAAAAAGATAAAAATCATAGCTTTCGAAAAAAGACTACAAACTGGGTCCTGGCAAGATGGCGGACTAGGCAGAAAGACTGCATGGACCCTCTTTAACAAAGAAAAGGGAAACTAATTAACACAGACAAAGAAGATAATCTTGGACCCCTGAGCCTTGAAGGGAAGGATACAGAAGTGGACTAAACCCAACTAGCAGAAGAATTTGCATGAAAGTACCAAAAAAGA
>NW_006921728.1:3268579-3278570 GCF_000298275.1 Orycteropus afer afer | reverse complement strand
TTAACAAACTTCTTTAGAGAGTTTCAGAAACATTTAAGGTGCAATAAAATTGTATTTATGCATCATGTAGAGTTAAACAAAAGTCTTTCAGTTTGGAGGAAATATTCATGTATTTAATAGTTTAAATGTGGCTTTTCTACAATAGAGAAGACAAAAGTCAATGGGAAATAAGTGTAAGAGAGAAGTCTCTGCCTGCTGGCTTCTGTAAGTGCCAAGTTATCTCTCCATTGCATGGAGATTTGCTGCAAATTCATGTGTTTTACAGTTAAGAAAGTGTGAACATACCTCCTCAGATATGTTTGCTTGAGGACCCCCAAATTCCTGTTGTGAACATCTATCTAATCAAAATTCATGTCCTACTGACAATGGATCAGTAATGTCAATTTCCCTTCTAGGCCAAGGCATTTACTTTATTATATACTGAATTGTATTGTGGTCTAAGACCATTTTATGATTCTGACTCTGCACAGTTGAAAATATTTTGAATGTTTGTGGTTTCCAGTCTCAAATGGCTCTAAAGCAATTTCCATGAGGTGTCATGATGTTTTCAACAGTCATCTTCCTTACTTTGTTTAAGACAAGAAGAGAGAGTTTGTACTGTATTTTTTACACAAATAACTCACACGATATACAGCTTTTTGCTAACTGCACAACCCCCTCATGTTAGTTTCCTATGCATGTTATGCATGCTATATGTGTGTGCATTATTTATGTCACCACATTATATATGAAAAATATGATAATCTATTTCACTGTCTTTAGTATATCTATGAGAGGAAGTATGTGCACACATTTAAGCAACCATCTTCTAGATTTAATATTTCAAGAACGAGACACAAAGCAGAAATAAGTTTGTCTATGTCCTACAGGAATATGAAGACAGCAATATTTTCAGCACAGGCACTCCTGAAGGGAATCTCAGTTATTTCACAATTAACACTTTTTTTTTTCACATATAAACAGAATGATGAGGTGCACATAATGATTTATGACTGAAAATGACCTTTAGCTTCCTTTGTAGAATCTTCATGAATGCATATATTTCTTGAGTGGTCTTCTGAAGTTATGTAATTTTCTTTACATGAGATAATCGAGTAGAGATTATACTGGAGAGTTGAAAATGAATTCTTAAACTACTGAGAGGTATTATTTATTTTTAAATAATAGATTGGTCCACTTGTCCACCATGCCACTGTCATGATATTTCACCTGACTGAAACAATACCAATAAGGAATTTCAGGCAATGTGATACATTTTAGGGGCTTGGATATCTTGACCATTGCTAATGAAAAATAAAATACATACTGTCAATTGCAAAACTAGTATATGTAATTGATCTCAGTGAAATTTCAACAAAAAATAGCTTATTTTGGCACACAGAGATACATAGATTTTAAAATTAAATAGCATTCTTTTAATAAAAAACAACATTTGCTATACAAACACTGAGATTAAAATAAAGGAAAACATGGCTGTCTGATTTTAAAAGACTGCCGTCTATTAACACACATAAAATTTGCACAAGCTGTTTGTCCTTACTATTTTGACTTCATAAAGTCATTAAGATTTTTCAACTTCTGTTTTTTTCTTAACTGTGTGGGTTTCTATGTCCATAAATACCATTTCTTTTATTTGTGATTCATTTTTAGATTATTTTTTAAATTTCAAATTTGAAAAAGAGTAGACACAAGTGATGCAAATTGCCAGGAATAAAATCAATGAAGTGCATATTTGAGGAAAAAATGTTGCAATTGTGCCTTAGTATATTATGAAAATTATATAAAAACAAATTGGAGATTATTTTTAGCTTTATCTGGCAATGATATAACAGAAGGTCATTATAAGATTCTGATCATTCATTTAAAAATTATTATTTTATTTTTTCATGCATGTTTACTGAAAACTTTCTATCAATTTGAATTAATTGAGTTGGAGCCATATAGTTAAATCTGTGTGTTAAATCTTACCTCTTTAAAAGGTATTTTTTACTTAGTTTCTATATTAATTGTGTGCAAAAGTGTTCTATAATTCTATCGTCTAAAAATGACTGAATATAACAGAGCTCTGGAGAGTAGCTAAACAAAATGTGCCACATCTTTAATATGTAAATTTTGACAAAGGTGTTTATTGATGCCGAAAATAGTAATACTTTGTCCAAATCCATTTGTAAGATAAATACCTAAGCCCTATGAATATTTTTGCTATTTTTCTTTTTCCTAACTAAAACAGTAAATTTTAAAGAGCTATCAACGTATTATAACAGCTCTTTATCTTTGCAGATGCCATCAAAGGATTCGGAATCCTTTTAAGTAAAACATCTAGACAAGATTTAAGAGGTTTTCTATACTGTCCTGACATACTAGAGAGATATACATGATGATATCTTAGCACAGCATACTAATCACAGCATCCTTTGTATAGTAAACTAATAATTGTAGGAGAAAGGTGTGTGGGAGGTGGGAAGGAAAGGGTCAAGGAGTAGGAAGGTAGGCAGAGATAAGCAGAGGAACTTTGAACAATGTAGGGTAAATTAGACAAATTAGAGTTGTGGCAGATTTATAGATAACCTCCCCAGCTCCTGTCCCTTTCCTGGGCCTTTTATGCTGGCAAAGCCTCCTTCTCTTTGCAAAGATTAAATACATTATCCATTTGCTTTCCCAGCCTCCCCCTGAAGCCGGGGCATTCCAATATAAACTCAGCCTTACCACTGAGAGCTAAGGGGAAGTCTTTTGGGAGGCTTCCAGCAAAGTTATTCCTCCTAAATAGAGATGAAAACAAAACAATAACAACAACAAAATAAATTCTTGCTGGACGTGAAGTCTGGAACTTCTGACGCCATCTTGCAATCATTAGAGAGGTAGAGTCGACATGGGGAGAATAACAGAGGAGAAAAGTGGAAAGTACTTACTTGGATCATGATGATGCCTTTTGTACTCAGAACCAAATCTGGAACAACTCTGCATCTGGAGTTATTTGTATGTGAAACAATAAATGCATAAGTAACTTTAAATGGACTGTTCTGTTAATTACAACAAAATCATCTTGACTGACACAAGTGATCAACTATTATTTCATTTTATTTTTCATAATTATTTTTTCTAAGGTATCACATAATTTGGTTTTCCAAATATTTAGACAAATTTAGCTGAAGAGTTTAGAACATAATTACTATTTTTCAAATGAAAATTTGTCCAGAAACTATGATGTTATTGAAATTGCGTAGAGATATACTCAGACATTTATGGACTTTTCCTGCTTTGTTTTCCAGGACCTTATGAAACTGTCTACCATAATAGTAATAGCCAGATTTTTAAGAAAATACAAAAGTTAAACTTAAATTCCAATTTCTGCTATGGTTTCAAACTATCTTAACTTTATTAATATACACTGTGATTTTGAACAATATCTCTGCAACTTTTAAATAAAATGTAGTAATTATGATGCATAGGCCAGAAAAGTCTGCTTTGACTTAGTTAGCTTATATTTTGTCATTGCATATGAAATTTTTTTAAAATCCAGAGATCTATATATAAAATAACATTTGTAACTATATATTACATTACTTCTTTAGAGTGGGAAATATATAATGTAATAAATTACCTAATAACTTGAAAACTATTGTTAAAATATACTTATGTATTATAATAATATGTATTAAAATTACATAGTAGTCAAATTTCAAACTATCAATACTTAAAATCCACTTACTATTTTTGAATATAATCACTGTCTTTGGACTCTCTCCTTGACTCTTTCTACTCAGTTTATGAATATATACCATAAGGAAGATTAAGAAAGAGACTGTAAGCTCACTATAAACGGATAGATACTATAAACAAGTTAAAGCACATGTTTTACTCCTGGTGACTAAATAATTCTACCTTCATATATAAAGAAGAGGAGCTCTGGTAGCCTAATGCCTGAGACACTTGACTGCTAACCAGAAGGCTAGCGGTTCAAACCTACCAGCCACTCCTCAGAAGAAAGGTTGGGCAATCTACTTCTGTAGTGACACTGCCTTGGAAACCCAAGGAGGGGTCGCTATGAGTCGGGTCAGATTCGACGGCACATAACAACAACAACAACAACATATAAAGGAGAGCACACTTATTCACATGCATGATGAATGTATAACCATAATAGAATTTCATTAAATTTATAGTTATTATTTGACAAGTATTTAATAGAACAGTAAGTATTTAGGAGATATATAAAAGTGTGTGTGTGTCTGTGTGTATATATATAACTATGCAAAGGCATTTGATTATGTGGATCATGACAAATTATGGATAAAATTGAGAAGAATGGGAATTCCCAAACACTTGATTGTATTCATGAGGAACCTATACCTTGACCAGGAGAATGTTGTTCAAACGGAACAAGGGGACACTACATGGTTTAAAATCAGGAAGAGAGTGTGTTAGGGTTGTATCCTTTCCCCATACTTATTCAATCTATATGCTGAGCAAATAATCCGAGAAGCTGTACTATATGAAGAAAAACATGGCATCAGAATTGGAGGAAGAATCATTAACAACCTGAGATACACAGACAATAAAACTTTATTTGCTGAAAGTGAGGATGAGTTGAGGCACTTACTGATGAAGGTTGAAGAATACAGTATGCAGTATAGATAAAGTCTCAATATAAAGAAAACAAAAATCCTCACAACTGGACCAATGAGCAGCATCACAATAAATGGAGAGAAGATTGAGGTTGTCAAAGAATTCACGTTGCTTGGTTGTACAATCGATGCCAATGGAAGCAGCAGTCAGGACTTTAGACGACGTGTAGCACTGGGAAGGTCAACCTCGAAGGAACTGTTTCAAGTGCTGAGGAGCAAGGATGTCTCCTTGAGGACTAAGGTGCACCTGACACAAGCCATGATATTTCCAATCACCTTGTATGCATGTGAGAGCTGGAGAATGAATAAGGAAGACCGAAGAAGAGTTGATGCTTTTGAGTTGTGGTGCTGGTGAAGAATGCTGAAAGTACCGTGGACTGCTAAAAGAACTAACAGATCTGTCCTGGAGGAAGTGCACCCGAAATGCTCCTTGGAAGCAAGAATGGCCAGACTTTGTCTCACCTGCTTTGGTCATGTTGTTAGAAGGGACAATTCCCTGGAGAAAGATGTCATGCTTGGTAGGGCAGAGGGTCGATGAAAGAGGGGGGGGGCCTTCAATGAGATGGATTGACACGGTGGCTGTGATGATGGGCTCAAGTATAGCAGCAATCATGGAGCTGGCGTGGGATCGGGCAGTGTTTCATTCTGCTGTGCATGGGGTCGCTGTGAGTCAGAAACAACTCCATGGCACCTAACAACAACAACAAATATATATAATTTGTCCAGCTGCACTAACTTTTAAGGGAAAATGCTCTTATAATATTGTAATTTATATTCCAAGCTTTTATTTTGCATGCGTTCTGTTACACATGGCCTTTAGCCATCCTTATCAAGAGATAAGCATTCTCAGCTCTTGTAAATTATGGTGAATGAATATCAATCAAGCTGTTTTCCCTGTTTATGTAGACTATAATTCCAGACAGAGCCTGCTGTTTATAAATCTGAATTCCTGCCAAAACAGAGAGTTTGAAATTCAATTTGGATACTATCTATATGTGGTGGAACTAATTTATACATTCAAATAGTAGTTGAATTATACACACACAAATGTATGTATATGTGTGTGTGTGTGTGTATATGTATAGACACATTGCTATTTGAATTATAATTGAATTTAAAAATTTGTCCAGTATGTAGTTTGGATGGGAAACCAGATGAGGTAATGTTGTTGTTGTTGTGTGCCATCAAGTCAGACCCGACTCATAGTGACCCCTCCTTGGGTCTCCGAGGCAGTATCACTATGGAAGTAGATTGCTTAACCTTCCTTCCGAGGAGTGGCTGGTGGGTTTGAACCGCCAGCCTTCTGGTTAGCAGTCAGGTGTCTTAGGCACTACGCTACCAGAGCTCCCAGATGAGGTCATAGTGACAAGCAAAAAAAAAAAAGATGCTTAAAAAGCAGAGCATTATGAAAATGAGTCTTTTGGATTCAAATATCTCAGAGCCATATGGAAATTAAAAATATGTATTTATTTTGCAAATGAAGACTGGAAATAAAGTAAATATTTTGAACTTTGTTTTTAGCATCTTTGTCCTAATTTTTTTAGATTACAAGATTTCTAAATTAGAATACATTGGTTTAAAATATACCCAGTAGCATATAATCTTGAAATATTGTGTTATGTTGTTGTTGCTGTTGTTGTTGTTATGTGCTGTCAAGTCAAACCTGACTCATAGCGACCCCTCCTTGTGTTTGTGAGGCGGTATGACTACAGAAGTAGATTGCCCAACCTTCCTTCTGCGGAGTGGCTGGTGGGTTTGAACCACCAACCTTCTGGTTAGCAGTCAAGTGCCTTAAGCACTATACTACCAGAGCTCCTATTTTATTATAGGGGAAAATTAAATTAAAATAAGCATTAATTTATATATAATAGAGATTCTATTTGGTTTTGCTCACTAATATATTCCTTGTACTAGAATGTTCTCTTAGTTAGCAACCAAGTACTTAACCACTGTGCTCCCAGGGCTCCTTCTTGTTCTGGAATAGTACCTTGTATATACAAAACAAAAACAAAAACAAAAAAAACCCTCACTGCCATAGAGTCGATTCCAACTCATTGGACTTCTGAAGCTATAAATCTTAACAGAAGCAGATTACCCCATCTTCCTTCCACAGAGCAGCTGGTGGGTTTGAACCACTGACCTGGTTAGCAGCCAAATGCTTTATGTACTACGCCATATTGTATGTTATTTGTATCCAGATGAATGGTCTTTCCAGTCACAAAAGAGCTTTATAAGCCAAGTATGCATAAATTTAATGTACTACTTACTGTTGTTTTTTTTTCCCCTATACACTGAGAAAGATTAAAGGGAAAATGAGCTATATTTCTAATATTTTAACTTCTAACATGGACCGCCTCATAAAGTTTATTTGAATGAATAATGAATGAATAAATAAATAAATAATGAATAATAAATGAATAAACTTTGTAAGCCAAACTTCCATTACCCAACATATTAGGAGGTCCATGTTAAAAGTTAAAATATTAAAAATATAGTTCATTTTCCCTTTAATCTCTCTCAGTGTATGGGGAAAAAAAAAGCAATACTAAGTAGTACATTAAAGTTATGTATTTTTGGCGTACTACAAACTTTTGTTGTAGGAAAGACCATTCATCTGGATACAAATAACATACAATACACATTTGTAAATTAAAAAAAATGCTATAAATTCTAGGTCTGGCATTATATTGTTGCCATCTATGAAGCTGAATCCCTCCTTTTAATCAACTGAGTCAATCCTTCTTAGTTTCTCTCATTTTTCTGACTCCAGCCCTAGCATTTATTGAACAATTATTTGAATAGCAAGTGTATGCAAGACATTGTACTATATTCAGTGGATGATAAAAAAGATGAATTACTTTTGCTACCCTGAAGGAGCCTGGAATTATAATGAAGATATAATATGCACAAAAATAGCTACAATATAAAGAAAGATTTGCAGTGCTAAAAGAAGCAAAATCCATGTACTTTGGGAACTTATGGAAGGCAGATATTAGTTCTGCTTAAGGAAAATTTTATGAAACAGGTTTTTGTCACTATTAGGTGCCATCAAGTTGGTTCTGACTCACAGTGACCCTGTGTACAACAGAATGAAGCATTGCATGGTCCTGAGCCATTCTCAGAATTGTTGCTATGTTTGAGTCCATTGTTGCAGCCAACTGTGTCAATCCATCTCATCATGGACCTTCCTCTTTTTCAGAGTCTCTTCTTTACCAAGCATGATGTCCCTCTTCATGCTTGGCACTGGCCCCCCTGATAACATGTCCAAAAGACATGAGACAAGGTCTCACCTCCTCCCTTCCAAGGGGCACTCTGGCTGTACTTCTTCCAAGACCATGATATAAGGTTACTACTAATTTATTATGGGTAAGAGTTAAATATTAAATCCAGATAAGATGGCAGAGACAAGGATTCTGGTAGGTGTAATACTCACAAAATCATTTTCTGTGGAATGGTGCTTAGTTTCATAGAAATGGAAAGCAGGAAACACTTAGTGGAGTAATGGACTTTAAGATTTGAAAAGTAGACTTTGTGATGTTACAGGTAGATTTTTCTTTTCATTTTGATCTATACTAATTCCTCATTCCATAGGTTAAAAAAAAAAAAGAAAAAGATGTAGGTTAACACAACCAGTGATGGATAAATGTTCTCACCTCATTCCCAGCCCAAAGTTCTGTTATTTTGCTTTAGCAAACTATAGATGGTCCTTGAATTCTAAGAGTTTATACTTTATTTAATTGGTCATCAGTGATTTTTTAAAAATATATATATTGTTGTTGTGAAATGCTGTTGAGTCATAGTGACGCTGTGTACATAAGAGTTAGGTTCTGACTCTTTATACAACAGAACAAAATACAGCCCGATCCTGTGCCAGTCTCATAATCATTGCTATATTTGAAGTCATTGTTCTAGCCACTGTGTTAATTCATCTCATTGAGGGCAAAATTGATAATGATCTTAATAAGATCAATATAGTGGAAGTGAGCAAAGTAGAGAGACCTAAAATGGAGAACATTCTCATGTTGATAGTGTAGACCTGAGTTAGAGTAGTTGCAATGGAGATAGAAAGGGAAAATTGGCATGAATTTGAGGTTGAAAAATCAATTATCATAATTTTTGTACAAGAGACCAATTTTAAATATTGATTGGTGCAGTGGTTAAAGCATTCGGTTGTGAACCAAAAGGTTGGTTGTTCAACCCCCTAAGCTGCTCCACTGGAGAAAGATAAGTCTTCTTCCATAAAAATTTACATTGGAAACCAGATGGGATAGTTCTACTCTGTCCTACAGAGTCATTATGAGTCACAATCAATCCATAAAAATGACAGTGGGTTTTGTTTGTGGTTTTATGCTAAAGGAACCAAATGCGAATGTTGGGGTTAAGAGCTCTGGTAGTGTAGTGCCTAAGGCACTTGACTGCTAACCAGAAGGCTGGTGAGTCAAACCCACCAGCCACTACTTGGAAGAAAGGTTGGGAAATCTACTTCCATAGTGATACTGCCTCGGAAACCCAAGGAGGGGTCGCTATGAGTCAGGTCTGACTCCACAGTACGTAACAACAACATGTTTTTATGAAGCTTTAGATCATATTAGTTCTAAAAATAAGCACATATTATACCTATAATTTCAACTTTATTATAAAAAATAGATATGATTTTTAAAAGTGTAATGGAATTTTGATATTGACAGGAGGGATAGGAGAAAGAGGAAATAAAAGACTGAGAGATTATACCTAGATTACTTATACGGTGTTGTTGTTAGGTGCCGTCAAGTTGTTTCTGACTCATAACGACCCCATGCACAGCAGAACGAAATACCACCTGATCCTCCACCAGCTCCATGGTCCTTGCTATACTTGAGCCTATTGTGGCAGCCACCATGTTAATCCATCTCATTGAAGGCCTTCCCCTCCTTTGTCGACCTTCCCTCCACCTTACCAAGCATGACATCTTTCTCCAGGGAATGGTCCCTTCTGACAATATGACTAGAGTAGGTGAGATGAAGTCTGGCCATTCTTGCTTCCAAGGAGCATTTCAGGTGCCCTTCCTCCAGGACAGATCTGTTAGCTCTTCTAGCAGTCCATGATAATTTCAGCATTCTTTGGAAGCACCACAACTCAAAAGCATCAACTCTTCTTTGGTCCTCCCTATTCATTATCCAGCTCTCATATGTATACGAGGTGACTGAAAATACTATGGCTTGTGTCAGGCACACCTTAGTCCTTAAGGAGACATCCTTGCTCCTCAGCACTTGAAACAGTTCCTTTGTGGCCAATCTGCCCAGTGCTACAAGTTGTCTAATGTCGTGACTGCTGCTTCCATTGGCGTTGATTGTAGAACCAAGCAATGTGAATTCTTTGACAACCTC
>NW_006921728.1:3249117-3266731 GCF_000298275.1 Orycteropus afer afer | reverse complement strand
GTCAATTTCAGACTGTAGAAGTTGATTAGAATTTTCAATTTCCTCATCTTTGGCTTTGGTGGTTGGTGCATAAATTTGAATAATAGTCTTATTAACGAGTCTTCCTTGTAGGGGTATGGATATTATCCTATCACTGACAGCATTGTACATCAGGATGGATCTCAAAACATCATTTGTGATGATGAATGCCAGGCCATTCCTCTTCAAACTGTAATTCTCGACATAGTAGATCATTTGGTTGTCTGATTCAAAATGGCCAAAACCAGTCCATTTCAGCTCACTGATGCCTAGGATATCAATCTTTATGTGTTCCATTTCATTTTTCAGTTTTCCTAGATTGCATTCCATGTTCCAATTATTAGTGGATGTTTGCAATTTGAGTGGTGCCACGTCAGCAATTAGACGTCTCGAAAGCTTTACCTTATCCATATGAGTAAGGTTGGTTTTGCTCTGATCATACAGCTCTTTCCCAGTCCTGTTTTGAGAGCTTTCTAACCTAAGTGACTCATCCTCCTCCTCTGTATTGGACAATGTTTCCAGACTATTCATAAAGTTGCACAGTAATGTATCAGGCAGTGTTTCTCTGCTATTCATAAGGTTTTCCCTGGCCAATTCTTTGAGAAGTGGATGGCCTCTTCCTTCTTCTTAGTCTGTCCCAGTCTGCAAGCTGGGCTGATACCTGTGCACTATGTGCACCCCGCAGGGTTTGAAACACCAGTGGCAGCCTCAAGACTCACAGCAACATGTCACCACAGTAGGACAAACTGACAGACAAGATTGTATCCCTTAGCTGTTGGAAACCTCTCCAGCCTCTCCTTACCTGCATCCCTGCAGCTGACTCCTCATTCTATCCCAGTCCCCATTGCCTTTTACTCTCTTTTCTCCCACTTTTCCACCTTGCCACTTGTGGGACATGGCCTGGGTTCCCACCCCTTACCTGGATCCCTGCAGCTGACTCCTCACTCTGTCCAGTCCCCCTAGCTGTTTTACTCTCCTTTCTCCCCTTTTTCCACCTTGCTACTTGTGGGGTGTGGCCTGGGTTCCCTCCCCTCACCTGGATCCCTGTGGCCGACTTCTCGCTCTGTCCCAGTCCCCCTAGCCTTTTTACTCTCCTTTCTTCCACTTTTCTGCCTTGCCGCTTGTGGGGCATGGCCTGCATTCCCTCTCCTCACCTGGATCCCTGTGGCTGACTCCTTATACAGTAGTCTGCTTACTACTTTTACAGTTGTTGTTGTTGTTCTTATGTGCCGTCAAGTGAGACGTGACTCATAGCGACCCCTCCTTGGGTTTCCAAGGCAGTATCTCTATGGAAGTAGATCACCCCATCTTCTTTCTGAGGAGTGATTGGTGGGTTTGAACTACCAGCCTTCTGGTTAGCAGTCAAGTGCCTTAGGCACTACGCTACTAGAGCTCCCACTTTTACAGTAGTAATACAAATAGCAGGGGAAAATGTAAGATTTATATTTAATCTTATGATTGTGTGTCGTGGTATCAATTCCAGCTCATAGTGACCTTATAGGACAGAATAGAAATGCCCAATAATGATTTCTAGGCTGAAATCATTATGGGAGCAGATCACCAGTTGGTGTGGCTGGTGGATTCAAACGGCTGAACTTTTGGTTAGCAGTCAAGTGCTTAACCATTATGCCACCAGGGATGTTATGTAGTAGATATAAAAAGTTTACTAAACTTAATTTTTATATCACATTTAGTGAAAAGTATCCAGCACAGAAGTAGCAATAAAAGTCAGAAATTTGAAGATGCCAGACTGGATGATCAAGTAATGCTTATGAGAGCTTTGATGCTGGGAATCAATAGGATGTTCAGGAGAAGAGAGAGAAGGACAAGAAATGTACCATTTTCAGACTGTAAACTTTTATTAGGCATACATTATGTCTCAGCTGGATTAGGTATATGTTAGCCAAGAAAAGTCTCAAGATTCTCGCCTTTGGGTAGCTCATAGACTAGTGAGTAATTCTCAAAGCAAAATATTTTACCCATTTTAGAACACAGCTGAGAATCAAATGGTTCAAAGGCAGTTTAGCCCTTTCAGAGGGAAAAGGGGAGGAAATATATTTGTTTAAATACATTTAAAAATATGAAATGTAAGATTACTTATGACATCATCATCATAAATACCATTACATGCTTAATAATAGTTTATGAGTGTTATACCCTTGGTTGCTCCAGTCCTATGAGGGCAGTCTTGGTCACTTGGTCATGGCTAACATTTAGCCATCAGAGCAATCAGGTTGGCTAAAGTGTTTTCATGATATTATTGGTGTTTGCATTATGTTGTTGCTCCTATTGTGTTGTCAA
This sequence comes from Orycteropus afer afer, assembly GCF_000298275.1. Taxonomy (NCBI): domain Eukaryota; kingdom Metazoa; phylum Chordata; class Mammalia; order Tubulidentata; family Orycteropodidae; genus Orycteropus; species Orycteropus afer. The sequence continues at coordinate 3,264,412 of NW_006921728.1, read as the reverse complement.
CAAAAACTAAACTCACTGCTGTCGAGTTGAATCCAACTCAAAGTGACCTCTCCTTGGGTTTCTGAGGCAGTATCACTATGGAAGTAGGATTGCCCAACCTTCCTTCTGAGGAGTAGCTGGTGGGTTTGAACCGCCAGCCTTCTGGTTAGCAGTCAGATGCCTTAGGCACTACACTACATTATACTCTAAATTCACAAAAGTAAACCAGGGCAACAAAACATTTGTTTGAAGAATAAATGTCATATAACTCTCAGTAGAGTGAAGAGAATAAAGAATGTGATTGCATATGTGTCATGACAAGTGGATCTGCCAGTGTAATCGTTTCACCCAGCAGCCTAAAAAGAAAAGTTTCATAGGAAATATGATAATGAGGATCTAAAATTCAGAATTTACTGGATTGGAGAGTTATTTGCCCTCTGTACTTTAAGCAGTGGAAATTATGAAACTACCAAATAGTGGCTTGAAATCATGAAAACTTTCACTTATATTTCAAAAAAAGAGACCACAATAATCTCTTTGTAAATCAAACTGTCTTCCACAAGAGGAGTAAAATAGCACTTCCCATAATCAAATGGGTCATTTTTTTTTTTTTCAGTAAAGGCCAAAAGATTCCAAAAATAAAGTGAGGTTTTTCATAACTGCAGATATCTTTGTCAAAATAAGCATGATAATTTCTGATATTGTTGTAAAGCTATAAATCTAATCATTAATACAAAGAAAAAATATTTTTTTTTTTTTTTGTCTATCAAGGACTGGTAGATATCATATAATACTAAGCACACATAGTACAAGAGAATTACTCTCACATGTGTATTCTAGTTAGGTGATATATGTCTTTTGAGGTAAAATAGGAGGAGCTCGACAGTTATCTTTACCTCAATAGTGAAGTAGAAGAGAAGGTCATGGTTTAATAATGTTCTTAGGAGGATAAATTGTATGTGATCCTTATTCAGGGACTGATTTTTAAATACCATTAACTCACTATCAGAAGTAAAAGAAAATGTGAAATTATTTGGAAGCTAATGGAACTTCATGGAAAACAAAGGATTTTCATGGAATACAGTTGAAGAGAGCAGAACGGGCCCTTATAGGAGCTAGAAAGGTTGTTGTTCTGGCTCTTTGTGGAATTGGATGGTGGCTTGGAAATTCTTCTCTCTGGATAAATGTTCCTTTTTCTCTCTGAAGAACAAGACTTTTTGCTAATTATCTCCTGTGTCTAGTTGCACATAGCATTGTTTTGCGATGACCCCAACTCTAAGTTGTTCCCCGTATTTTGTCTCAATTCCAAATTCCTGGAAAGGGAGACTTTGGTTTAGTTAAGAACAGATATGTGGTAAGGGTTTATATGTTGTATTAAGGCTGCTCTTTACAGATTATTGGTGGGAATGGTCTTCTGTGAATTAGTTGGGCAAACTGGCATCTCTAATATACTCAAAAGATGAATATAATAATACAAAGTATCTGTGAGGGCTGTCTGAAATTCTTTCATATGAATTCACAAGGGATTCTGTGAAGTGTGATTTATTATCCTTTTCTAGTAAAGATATGGCCACAAAACCAGGAATATAATTTGGGGAATTTTAGAGGACAATTCTCTATGGGTCTTTAGCATTTCTGTACTTCTTGTGAGCAGAAGCCCTGATTACCTTCATTCCAGACAATTATCTTGAATATATTTGATCACAAATAGGCTTGGAGGATAGAGATGGTATTTTTCTTTGGATCAAAAGGAAGGATTGTTTATTGTTCAGTATAATAAAGATGTCTCCTTCCAGAACCAAGTTTAGGCAGGCTTGTTGTTGTTGTTTTGTACTGTCAAGTCAGCAGTGACTCATAGCGACCCTTCCTTGGGTTTCCAAAACAGTATCACTATGGAAGTAGATTGCCCAACCTTCCTTTTGAGGAGTGGCTGACTGCCCATTATATAAGACTTGGGTTCCCTAAGCCCTGGGTTTCTTTCCTGTAATACACTTAACTATTTTTTCAGGTGTCATCTGGCCTTCTTCCTGTCACCATGTGAGAATTGGAGCTTGAGGAATTGGTACAAATGCTGGAACTCTAGTTAATGATACTCCTTAAAGTAATCAAGGTCCTTTGTCTCTGATGGTGGAGTCTTATTATGTCTTTTGTCACATCCATGAAACTGTGGCAGACTGACTTTTTAGCCTGTAAGTAAGACAAAATCTCAGATCTTTCACAGTTCTTGATTGAGACTAATCCAGATTTCAGGATAAACGTCGTATCATTTGTTGACTATGAGGACCTATCAGCAATGATATCTCTCATTCTATGTCCTATTCTCAGTCTGGCTTGAATTTGTGGAAGTTCCCTGTCAATATACAGTTCTTGCTATGCAATATAGAAGTTCTTGCTATACAATATAGCAGTTCTTGAATTATCTTCCTCAAAATTTTACTTCTGTGTGATATTAGTGATATTATTCAATAATTTCCACATTCTCTTGGATTTTCTTTCTTTAGAATAGGCAAAAATATGGATCTATTCCAGTCACTTGGCCAAGTAGCTGTCTTCTACATTTTTTAGCATAAATGACTAAGTGCCTCCAGCACTGCATCTGTTTGCTGACACATCTCAATTAGTGTTCTGTCAATTCTGGAGCCTTGTTATTTGCCAATTACTTCAGTTCAACTTGGACTTCTGCCTTCAATACCATTGGTTCTTGACCATATGCTACCTCCTGAAATGGTTGAACATTGACCACTTTTTTTTGGTTCAGTGACTTTGTGTATTCCTTCCATCTTCCTTTGATGCTTCCTGCTTTGTTCAGTATTTTGCCCATAGAATGCTTCAGCATTGCAATTTGAGGCTTGAATTTTTTCTTCAGTTGTTTCAGTATGAGAAAGACGAAGTGTGTTCTTCCCCTTTGGTTTTCTAATTCCACATATTTGCATATTTCATTATAAGACTTTATTTTGTCTTCTAGAGCCACCCTTTGAAGTCTTCTGCTCAGCTCTTTCATTTCATCATTTCTTCCATTTGCTTTAGTTATTCCATGTTGAAGAACAGTGAAGAACAGTGCTCAGAGTCTCTTCTGATAGCCATTTTGGTCTTTTCTTCTTTTCCTGTCTTTTTAATGACATTTTCCTTTCATAATGTATGATAATCTTGATGTCATCCCACATCCCATCTGGCCTTCAGTCATTGGTGTTCAACACATCAGATGTCTTCCTCAGATAGTCTCTAAATTCATGTGTGATTGTGGTAGTTAAGTTTGTGTATCAACTTGGCTGGGCCTGGTTAAGTGGCTGGGCAGCTGGATGTAGTATTCTCCGTGATGAGACTGGTAATCAACTCCATGGTGGAATCTACTGTGAGCAGCTGAGTAGCTGCATTAATGATATGGTCTGCTTCCTGCATGTAAGGAGAAGCCTTGGGAAGTGGTCTCTAGCTTATGACATGCTTTAACCCTGCCTATAGCCATGTCAATGTTCAGCAGCCTGTCATGCTCTTGGGACTTTCAATGGACTTGAATTAATGGCCTGCTGTGTGTTTTGGTAACATCAGGACTGTGCCTTTTTACTTGTCAACCTTGGGCTTGTCAGTCTCAGCAGCCAGTAGCTGTCTGAGTGAAGAAAAGCCTCTCACTTCAGTGGGCCGGGAACAGGAGGCAGAGCTGAAGCTCAAGGTTGAGGGGCTTTCACCCAGACCCTAGAGCCTAGCACTTTGAACTTGGACTTAAAGTGTCCAAACTGTAAGGGAATAAACTCCTATTTGTTCAAGTCATCCCATTTGTGGTATCTTCGGTTACAGTGGCACTAGGTAACTGAAACAGTGATATAATCAAAGTCATATTTTGGCTTTCTTGGACTTGTTTTAATTTTCTTCAGCTTCAAGTTGAACTTGCATATGTGTGATTGATGATCATTTCCACAGTGAGCTGCTGGTCTTGTTTGGGTTGGTGATATTGAGCTTATCCATTGCCTCTTTCCACAAGTGTAGTCAATTGATTCTTGTGCATTCTGTCTGGTGAGGCCTACGTGTGTATTTGTTGTTTATGTTGTTGAAAAAGGTATTTGCAATGAATGAGTTGCTGATCTTGCAAAAGTCTATCATGTAATATGTGGCCTCATTTCTACCTTCAAGGCTATGTCTGCCAGTTACCATGTAGTAAGTAGAGGTTTTGCATAAATTTAGGATGGTTAGATATCCAGAGTTCCAAACACAGGGTTCATCTCGATTAATTATAGCAAAACTGTAATAATCTTGGAGTATACTACTTTATCATGCATTTATACAATCCCAATCTATTGCTAAATAGCATCGTGAAGTTTTGGAGTTATCATTATTGGGTGTGATTAGATTTTCCTCATGAAAATTTTTAGATTCTTGGTTGTTGTTGTTGTTGTTGTTATTTGCCGTCGAGTCGGCCCCGACTCATAGATTCTTGGTTAGACCATCAAAATTCAATAAATATATAATTTAAGTCATATAGGTTATTTGAATGTTTTCTATCAACCACATTAAAACAGCAAAAGAAAACAGGTGAAAATAGTTTAAATAGTATATTTTATTTAATCTAATGAATTAGGATAATATTCCTATACTTACAATACTACTATTATTCAAACTTATGTACCAAGTACCAAAGCCAAAGTTGAGGAGATTGAAGATTTTTACCAACTTCTGCAGTCTGAAATTGACCAAACATGCAGTCAAGGTGTGTTGATTATCATTGATGATTGGAATGCAAAAGTTGGAAACAAAGCAGAATCACTGGTAGTTGGAAAATACATATTTGGTGATAGAAATAATGCTGGAGATTGCATGATAGAATTTTACAAGACCAATGACTTATTTCTTGCAGATACCTTTTTTCAGCAACTCAAATAGTGGCTATACATGTGGACTTTTCCAGATGGAGTACACAGGAATCAAATCAACTACATCTGTGGCAAGAGGTGATTGAGAAGCTCAGTATCTTTGGGCAAAACAAGACCAGGAGCTGACTGTGGAACAGACCATCAACTTCTCATATTCAAGTTCAAGTTGAAGCTGAAGACAACTAACACAAGTCCACGAGAGCCAAAATATGACCTTGATTATATCCCTCCTGAATTTAGAGACCATTAAACAATATATTTGATGCATTGAACACCAATGACTGAAAACCAGAGGAATTGTGGGATGACATCAGGAACATCATCCATGAAGAAAGTAAGAGGTCATAAAAAAGACAGAAAAGGAAGAAAAGATCAAAAAGGATGTCAGAAGAGAGTGAAACTTACTCTTGAACACAAAGTAGTTAAAGCAAATTGAAGAAATGACAAGATAAAAGAGCTGAACAGAAGATTTCAAAGAGTAGCTTGGAAGACAAAGCCAATTAATGTAATGGAATGTGCAAAGACCTGGGGTGAGAAAACCAAAAGGGAAGAACATGCTCAGCATTTCTCTAGCTGAAAGAACTAAAGAAAAAATTTAAGTGTCGTGTTGCAATATTGAAAGATTCTATGGGCTAAATATCAAATGATGCAGGAAACATCAAAAGAAGATGGAAGGAATACACAGAGTCACTGTACCAAAAAGAATTGGTACAATGTTCACCCATTTCAGGAGTCGGGCTATGATCAAGAACCAGTGGTATTGAAGGAAGCAGTCAAAGCTGCACTGAAAGAATTGGCAAAAAACAAAACTCCAGGGATTGACAGAATACCCATTGAGATGTTTCAACAAACAAATGCTGCACTGGAGGCACTCACTCAGCTATCCCTAGAGATTTGGAAGACAGCTACCTGTCCAACTGACTGGAAGAGATCCATATTTGTACCAATTCCAAACAAATTAAGACATCAGACAATGTATTGCACTGGGTAAATCTGCTGCACAAGAATTCTTTAAAGTGCCCAAGAGCAAAGATACCTCTTTGAAGACTAAGGTGCACCTAACCCAAGCCAACGAAGTAACGAAGACCAAAGAAGAGCAGATGCTTTTGAGTTGTGGTGTTGGTGAAGACTACTGAAAGTACCATGGACTGCCTGAAGAACTAACAAGTCTGTCTTGGAAGAAGTGCAGCCAAAATGCTCCTTGGAAGCGAGGAGGGCCAGAATTTATCTCACCTACTTTTGTCATGTTCTCAGAAGGGACCATTACTTGGAGAAGAATATCATGCTTGGTAAAGTGGAGGGTAAGTGAAAAAGGGGAAGGCCCTCAAAAAGATATATTGACATAGTGGCTGCAACGATGGGGTCATATATAGCAGGAGTTGTGAGGCTGTCACAGGACTGGGCAGTTTTTCGTTCAGTTGATCATGAGGTGGCTGGAGTTGGAGCTGTCTCTATGGCACCTAAAAACAACAGCAACAATGAATTAAAATTTTAACATTTTGTCATATGTTGTTGTTGTTATGTGCTGTCAAGTCGGACCTGACTCATATCAATTTAAAGATTAATGTTATTATACATTACTTTTTTTTCATACTGAATCCTTAAAAACCAGTGTGTACACATGACCAATCTCAATTCAGATTTAACACATTTCAACTCATTAATAGCCACATGTGGTTAGTGGCTACTTATTAGACAGTGAAAATTGAGACCCTTATCTTTGAAATTATACTTAACTGAGTTTATTCTTATCATTCCTAATATCCATTCATTTGAATGGATGAATGGATCAACAGCAACAAAAACAAATAACAACTCAGGGTCTATGTAAACTTAATCTTAAAAATACTGTATTTTGACATTTTTAGACATGTAAAAGAACCTCATTCAGATCAAAGGTATGTTTTGTAATTTGCTGATTGTGTGTGTGTATGTAGTATATGTATGTATGTATATAGTGTATGTGTATGAGAGGGTATGTACATCTATTATTGTGTTGTTAGGTGCCACTGAGTCAGCTCCAACTCAGAGCTTTGTACGACAGGACAAAGCACTGCCTGGTCGTGTGCTGTCCTCATGGTCTTTGTTATAGCAGTTGTAAAATTTTCCAGTAATATATAAGGCTGTGTTTTACTGCTGTTCATAAGGTTTTTACTGGCCAATTCTTTGAGAAGTGGATAGCCCCTTCCTTCTTCCAAGTCTGTTTTAGTCTGGAAACTCTGCTGGAACCTATTCACCATGTGTGACCCTGTTGGTGTTTGAAATACTGGTGGCATAGCCTTCAGCCTCACAGCAACACAAAAGCCACCATAGGATGACAAACAGACAGACAAGTGGTGGACATATATAACCAAAAAAAACCGAAGTCACTGCCATCAAGTCGATTCCGAGTCATAGCGACCCCCCTTGGGTTCCTGAGGTGGTAAAGCTTTATGGAAGTAGATTGCCAAGTCTTCCTCTTGTGTGGTGGGTGGTGGGTTTGACGCCATCTGGTTAGCTGTCAAATGCTGTAGGCGTTATGCCACCAGAGCTGCTTGTTGTATTTGTTGTTGTTGGGTGCTGTCGAGTCTTCTCTGACTCACAGCAGTCTTACGTACCACAGAATGAAACACTGCCCAGTCCTGTGCCATCCTCATAATCCTTGCTATTCCTGAGCCCATCATTGCAGCCACTGTGTCAATCCATCTTGTTGAGGGCCTCCTCCCCCTTTTTCATTGACCCTCCTCTCTACCAAGCATGATATCCTTCTCCATGTCCCTTCTGACAACATGACCAAAGTAGGTGAGATAAAGTTTGGCCATTCTCACTTCCAAGGAGCATTCCCACTGCACTTCTTCCAGGATAAATTTCTTAGTTCTTTTAGCAGTCAATGGTACTTTCTGTATTCTTTTTCAGCACCACAACTCAAAAGCATCAAGTCTTCTAGGGTCTTCCTTATTCATTGTCCAGCTCTCACATGTATAAGAGGTAACTGAAAATACTATAGCTTGGGTTAGGCACACCTTAGTCTTCAAGGAGACATCTTTACTCTTCAGTATTTGAAAGAGGTCTTTTGCAGCAGATTTGCCTAATGTGATAGGTCATCTGATGTCTTGACAGCACCTTCCATTGATGTTGATTGTAGAACCAAGTGAAGTGCGGGACAAGGACAAGGACTTGACGCCACAAGTCATCCTCACTTTCAGCAAGCAAAGTTGTGTTATCTGCATATTGCAGGTTGTTAATGAGTCTTCCTCCAATCCTGATGCCATGTTTTCTTCTTCATATAATCCAGTTTCTCAGATTATTTGCTCAACCTACAAATTGAGTAAGTATGGTGAAAGGATATAACCTGAACATACTCCCTTCTTGCAGTATCCCTTTGTTCTGTTTAAACGACTGCCTCCTGGTCTATGTACAGGTTCCTCAGGTGTACAATTAAGGGTTTTGGAATTTCCATTCTTATCAATGTTATCCATAATGTGTTATGATCCACACAACCAAATGCTTTTGCATAGTCAATAAAATATAAATAAACAACTTTCTGGTATTCTTTACTTTTAGCCAAGATCCTTCTAATATCAGCAGTGATATGCCTCATTCCACATACTCTTCTGAATCCAACTTGTATCTCTGGAAGTTCTCTGTCAATATACTGCTGTAGCCATTTATGAAATATCTTCAGTAAGATTTTACTTGCATGTGATATTAATGATATTGTTCAATAATTTCCACATTCTGTGGGATCACCTTTCTTTGGAATGAGTACAAATATGGATTTCTTCCAGTCAGTTAGCCAGGAACTGTCTTCCAAATCTCTAAGCAAAGCCGAGTGAATGCCTCTAGCATGGCATCTATTTGTTAAAACATCTATTTGGATATTCCGTCAATCCCTGGAGTCTTGTTTTTTGCCAATTCCTTCAGTGCAGCTTTGACTTCAATACCATTGGTTCTTGAGCATATCCCACTTTCTGAAGTGGATGAACATTTACCAATTCTTTTCAGTACAGTGACTCTGTATATTCCTTCCATCTTCTTTTGATGTTTCCTACATCATGCAATATTTTGCCCATAGCATCTTTCAATATTCCAACTGGAGACTTGAAGTTTTTCTTTAGTTCTTTCATCTTGAGAAATGCTGAGAGTGGTCTTCCCTTTTGGTTTTCTAACTCCAGGTCTTTGCACATTTAATTGGCCAATAGTAATTGGCTTTATCTTCTCGAGCTGCTCTTTGAAATCTTCTGTTCAGCTCTTTTATCTTGTCATTTCTTCCATTTGCTTTAGCTACTCTCCACTCAAGGGCATGTTTCAGTCTCTTCTGACATCCATTTTTTTCTCCTTTCCTGTATTTTTAATGATCTCTTACTTTCTTCACAGATGATGTTCTTGATGTCATCCCAGAATTCCTCTGGTTTTCTGATGTTCAGTGCATCAAATCTATTGTTTAGATGGTCTCTAAATTCAGGAGGGATATAATCAAAGTCATATTTTGGCTCTCATGGACTTTTGTTAATTGTCTTCAGCTTCAAGTTGAACTTGCTAATGAGCAGTTGATGGTCTGTTCCACAGTCAGCTCCTGGCCTTGTTTTGGCTGAAGATACTGAGTTTCTCCATTACCTCTTGCCACAGATGTAGTCAGACTGATTCCTGTGTACTCCATTTGGTGAAGTCTACATGTATAGCTGCACTTTGTGTTGTTGAATAAAGGTATTTGGAATGAATAAGCAGTTGGTCTTGCAAAATTCTATTAAGCAATCTCCAGCATTATTTCTATCACCAACGCTGTTTTCCAACTGCTGGTGATTCTTCTTTGTTTCCAGCTTTTGCTTTCTAATCACCAGTGATAATCAACACATCTTGATTGCATGTTTGGCAGATTTCAGACTGCAGAAGTTGGTAAAAATCTTCATTTTCCTCATGTTTGTTTTCAGTGGTAGGTGCATAAATTTGAATAATAGTAGTATTAACTTATCTTCCTTGTAGGTGTATGGATATTATCCTGTCACTGAGAACATTGTACTTCAGAACAGATCTTGAAATGTTTTTAATGATGATGAATGCCATGCCATTCTTCTTCAATTTATCATTCCCAGCATAGTAGATTATATGGTTGTCTGATTCAAAACTGCCAAATCCAGTCCATTTCAGCTCACTAATACCTAGGATATCAATCTTTATGTGTTCCATTTCTTTTTTGACAGCTTCCACTTTTCCTAGATTCATACTTCATACATCCCATGTTCTGATTATTAATGGATGTTTGCAGCTGTTCCTTCTCATTTTGAGTCACGCCACATGAGCAAATGAAGGTTCCAAAAGCTTTACTTGATCCATATCATTAAGGTCTGCTCTACTCAGCTCTTCCCCAGTCGTATTTTGAATACCTTCCAACTTGTGGGGCTCATCTTCCATCACTATATCGGATAGTGTTTCAGGACTGTTCATAAAGTTTTCCGGTAATATATCAGACAGTGTTTCACTGCTATTCATAAGGTTTTCATTGGCCAATTATTGGATAAGTGGATGATCTCTTCCTTCTTCTGAGCCTGTCTTAGTCTGGAAGCTCCTCTGAAAACTGTCTACTATGAGTAACCCTGCTGGCATTTGCAACACTGGTGGCATAGCCTCCAGCCTGATAGCCACATATAATCCACCATCAAATAACAAACTGACAGACAAGTTTGTCTCCCTTAGTTGTTCCAAACCCAGAGCTCCTTGGTGGATGTATATATTATGTGTAAATAATGTATTAGGACACACATCCATGAACATATATGTATTGAACATACATATATGTACAATAGTAGCTTAGAGGATGTCAGAGAATTAAATAAAAATTTGTTTTCACTCTCAAAAGTACACTACACAAATTGGACAGAAAATTTATATATTTGAAGTAATATAGGAACAATAATAAAGTAATATATGAATCAAAGGATGACAAGTAGCATAAGATTGAATATTCTTACATTTATCAACAGACTGAGACCTTTGATTTTGGAAGAAGTTCAAAGTTGAACATGGCATCATACAATGTAGTTTGGATGATTAATCATTAAAATACTATATTGTAAATGCTATAAAAAGTCCAATCTTTCTGTAAATCCCGTGTAAGTCATATTGATTGCACATGGTCTGACAGAGAAAACATAGTATTGATATATGATATACCTATGATACTTAATTCTCCATCTGACCTTATCATTTTCCTTTTATAGCTTACTGAGTGCCTGAAGTAGCATAGTGGCTAAGGCACTTGACTGCTCACCAGAAGGCTGGTGGTTCAAACCCACCATCCACTCCTCGGAAGGAAGGTTGGGCAATCCTACTTCCATAGTGATAATGCCTCGGAAACCCAAGAAGGGGTCGCTATGAGTCGGGGCCGACTCAACGGCAAACAACAACAACAACGAGTGCCTGAAGTAGTAACCTGTTCAAAGGTTTAAAACTAAATAAATAGAATGGGATGCTAGCTAGTATCCATTTCAGTTGCTACAGAGATGAAAGGCTTTATTGTCAGTGCTCATTACGGTTCATGGGCTGCCATATTAGGTATTGATTAACAATCTTGAGCATTCTCTTTTAATTATTGTTTAATATGTAGAATGCCTATTTTTTGAGTCTGTTTGGGATTTTTGGAAGTTAATTTTCCTTTGATATTTTGAGGTTATTTATTTTTTTGTATAGACTACTTAACAATCTTACAATATTAGAAAATACAACACCTAGTTCCTTTACCTAAATATGTGCATGTCATAATCCCTAGAACTTGTGAATATGTTACCTTACATGACAAGATGGAATTTGATTAAGTTTAAGATCTTTAATAGGAAGATTATGCTTGATTATCCAGGTGGGTCCAAAATAATAATTCCTTTAAGAGGGAAACAGGAGGGCTAAATTCAGAGATGTAAGAATGGAAGGAGAGATTGGAGCGATGCACTTTAAAGGTGGAAGAAGAGACCACAAGCTAAAGAATTCAGGTGGCCTTTACATGATCCTCACTTACAACTTCCAGAAGGAACAGGAGAGCATCAGAAGGAATTTTTAAGAAAATTGGAATGTGGGTAGAATGGAAGAAACACCACGAACAAAAGTTAAGAAACAAGTTGTTGTTGTTATGTGCCATTGAGTTGTCTCTGACTCACAGCAACCTTATATACAATAGAACAAAACACCACCCGGTTCTGTGTCAGCCTCAAAATTCCTACTATATCTGAGCACATCACTGCAGCCACTATGTCAATCCATCTTGTTGAGGTCCTTCCCCTTTTTTGTTGACCCTCCACTTTACCAAACATGACATCCTTCTTCAGAGAATGGTCCCTTCTGACATCATGACCAAAGTAGGTGTGATGAAGTCTGGCCATTCTTGCTTCCAAGGAGCACTCCAGTTGCACTTCTTCCAGGACAGATTTGTTAGTTCTTTTAGCAGTCCACTGTACTTTCAGTATTTTTCGTCAGCATCACAACTCGAAAACATCAACTCTTCTTCAGTTTTCCTTATTCATTGTCCAGCTCTCACATGCATATGAAACAATTGAAAATACCATGGCTTGGGTTAGGCGCAAGAGAAGAGATTAATAGTTGAAATAATTATATGGATGGAGTGTGGAATGAAAGGAGGCAGGTAGGAGACAACATTAAAGAATGCACACAGCCAAGCCATGAATTGTTTGATAGATCATATTGTGGAATATATATTATAATCAGTTATAAATGAAGCATAAGTAGTAGTAAAATGTTATACCTCATCATGTTGAAGAGACTCCTTTTAATGCCTGGTTTATTGAGTTTTTATCAGGAGTACATGTTGTATTTTTCCAGTGCTTTTTCTCATGTTATTGAGACTAGCATATGGTTTTTTGTTTTCAATTTATTAATATGGTAAATTATTAGTTGATTTTTTTTAACGTTAAACCAAGCATTCATTCCTGCAGTAGAATTTCCCATTGTTGGTATAGTGTATCTTTTCCCATCATTTTACTTGTAGTAAATTATTTGTGACTTTAAATATAAACTGTGTTTCTTATAATTATCATGTAGTAGTTCTTGCTTTATAAATCCAATCTCTTTCAGTTGGATGTTTATAAAATATTTATATTAATATGGTTAGGATTGTCTATCATCTTGCTGTTTGTTTTATATTTGTTTAGTATTTTTTCCTTTTCTTCTCTTTACTGCACTTTTGGAATTAAGTATTTAATAGTTACACTGGGCAAATCTGCTGAAAAGACCATCTTAAAGTGTTAAAGAGCAAATAAATCACTTTGAAGACTAAGATGTGTCAGATTCAAGCCATTGTGTTTTCAGTAGCTTCATATGCATTTGAAAGGTGGACAATGAATAAGAAAGACCAAGGAGAGCTGATGCCTTTGAATTGTAGTGAAGAATACTGAAAATCCCACAGACTGCCAGAAGAATGAACAAATCTGTCTTGGAAGAAGTGCATCTGGAATGCTCCTTAGAAGCAAGAATGGCTAGAGTCACAACTTTGGTCATGTTGTTGGAAGGGACCAGTCCCTGGAGAAAGATATCATGCTTGATAAAATAGAGGGTCAGCAAAAAAGGGGAAGACCTTCAATGAGATGGATTGACATAGTGGCTGCAATGATGGGCAGTGTTTCATTCTGTTTGTACACAGGGTCACTAAGAGTCAGAACAGAGTTGACAGCACCTGACAATAGCAACGAAACCTATTCTGTATCTGTTGGAGTAAATAGCTTGATTGTGATAAATTTATGAGGTTTATTCAATATTTTTCTATTGTTTTAGTGACAGTATTGCATTTATAGACATTTACTCTCAGGTCAAGTTCAAATGACTCATCTCTGATAATGGGACTTGAAAATAGAGTTGGACAAATTTCTTGTCATCTACTTTCTATTAAAAATACAAAAACTCCTTTAAATTTCTCACTGCCCTCCTTAGGCACAGCCTATTTGCTTTATGTAGATCCAGGTGCAAGATCTATCTTTCAAACTCTGTTGAAATAAGAATTACAAAGTCATTATTTTTATGCTCTGTCCTTTTATTGTTTCATTAATGACCTTCTTATCAAATATTTTAAATCCACACTATAAATTAGTTGATATTCACCGGCCCAGTCAAGCTATAGTGTGATTATACTCTGATATAGCAGTGGAAAAAATTGTCAATTTTTCCATCATATAATGCTTTGGAGGTTTGGGCAATCATAAAATAATAACTATTACTTTTAATGAATATTTTAAAGGTAACAGTTTCTTGTAAGATTACATTGTGTATTCAGTAGGCTGGAGATTTACATACAAGTATCTTTGGTCTTGCATTGGGTCATTTTGAAACCTATGACAATTTCCCAACTCTTGAAAAGACATATTTTATAAATTTTTATTCAATTGGCTTTTTAAAATACAAACTATAGCTTAAAGATTCTAAAATATTGATAACATATTCTATTTTTATTCACAACTAATAGATTAAAACAGAAAAACATGACAAATGCTTTCAAGCATTTGAACATTTATCCATTTCTTAATATGAAGATATTAATGTTTGTTTTTATTATTCAATTAACACCTGCCTATTATAGATTTCTTGAAAGGGAGAGAAAACAGAAGGAAGATTTAAAAAAATCACTCCTGCTCCTATTATCCAAAGACATTTAATATTAACAAAAATTATGTATGGAGTATATGATATCTCTTTCTAGTTTCTTAAAATAATGTCTTAGTATATTTCTCTTTTTCTGCCTCATCACCTCTAGTGCACACTAATATTAAATGGTCAGATACTTTTTCATTTTAAAAGCTTTAATCTAAACATTTCTGTTTTATGTTCTGTGCTTTAATGTTCCAATATATATTGTGCCTTGAGGAAAATGGAACAGAACTTGAATACGCAAGCATTAAGACCCCGCTGAAAGCCTGCCAGACCTTCTGGGAGCCTCTAATGCCATGTGAAATATATGAAAAGTGGGAGACCAGGTTAACCTTTCAAATGGCAAAAGAAGCAGTCTCGAAGATTTTAAGTTTTCTACTTACCTTCCCATTCAATTAAACTTCTACACATGGAAAATGGGGTGCTCTTATTGTGAACCTTTTCCTGTGTGATTCTGAGGACATAAACTGAGGCATTAACCATACACAATTTATGACATAAAGATCTATCTTCCAATTGAAATATACATCTGTCTTTATCCAATGTGGGAAAATGGAACATTTGGCACTTGAAGGTATGGATAATCTCCTTAGGCAGACAGTGGAATACTTTCTGCCAGTATAGGAATAGTTTGGGAGTTTGGTAGGTGATTCAAGACACATTGTTTTTATTAATCTCCTAACCACTACATTGTATTTAAAGTAAAATTCATCTTTGGAAAGTTAAATATTCAAGTGCAAAGACACCAGAATATATTGAAATTAGGTAACACTTCAGTTTATATTTTAAGATATAAATCTAATCTCAGAACTCTTATTCAAAGATATTTGAAT
>NW_006921728.1:3243296-3249017 GCF_000298275.1 Orycteropus afer afer | reverse complement strand
ATATATATATATATACATATATATATATATATATATATACATACATATATATATATATACAATGTCACTTCAAAATTTCTTAAGGAACTACTAATTCTATTTGGGAAATTCTTTTTGTTTCCTTATGCATTTTCTCTAGTTAAAGACTATCTTTTCCATGGGTTCTCAAACCAAAAAAACTAAACTCACAGCTGTGGCATCATATCTGACTCATAGTGACCCCTCCTTGGGTTTCTGAGGTGGTATCACTATGGAAGTAGATTGCTCAATCTTCCTTCCTTGCTAGGTAACCAATAATCATTTAACAATATACTGATTCATAAATTGTCTTTATAAATTGTGGAAAATCAATTATGCCTATTCAGAAGCACATTTATTGCTTATGAATTCATTGATTTTAGAGTTTTGAGGATTATATTAAAAGGTCACACTAAAAACTTTTATTATGAAAATTCCTCATTATAGCAGTAAAATCTTAACTGTTACTCAAAGAAAAAAAAAAAAAAAGGACAGATCTCTCATGTTCACCATAGAAAAAACTGCCCTTAAAAATTTCAAGTACAGAATGGAGCATAGATTTTTTTATGGCTCCCCCCTCCCCTTTTTTTTTTTTGTCCACAAAATCATGGCTCCTTTTGATGCACTTGGAATGGAAAAACAGTCCCCATTGACTTAGCTGCCAGCAGAGACACCCTGAGCCACCTGAGCTAGTTTG
This sequence comes from Orycteropus afer afer, assembly GCF_000298275.1. Taxonomy (NCBI): domain Eukaryota; kingdom Metazoa; phylum Chordata; class Mammalia; order Tubulidentata; family Orycteropodidae; genus Orycteropus; species Orycteropus afer. Next base: position 3,248,302 of record NW_006921728.1, on the reverse strand, counting down.
CTACAGTAGATAAACACACGATTCAGTTCTTTCAGGCTCTGAGCAAAATTGATTTCTGTATGCAATTTTGAATCATCTGTCAGGGTGCCCCTCCTGGACTCTTCGTTTCCCTGGCTAGAGCTGGCAGGACACAGCTAACAGGTCCGGGCATCTCCTCTGACCTGTAGGCCTGGGTAATGGAAGCCGCTGGCCTTGCAGGAAGACCAAAGCCCTCCGTGGCCCAGGCTATGCGGGCTACTTTCCCCAGAGTGGCTCCGAGAGTCTCTGTCCCCTTACTGCTCAAAGGCCAGGAAAGGACAGAGAACAGGGAGAGGATCATCGGCTTCCTAGTCCTGGAAGATAAGCCTAGCTGGGAGTGAACAGGCTGGTGGAGTTTATGTTGTGGAGTGGAACCCGGTGTGGAGAGAATTCAGACAGCGCCTGCAGCCAGCAGGAAATCCTCCCAGGAGGCAGCCATGGCCCTTGCTTTGATGTGCGGATGGTTTGGGTGGGGCAAGCTTCTCAAAAGGCTAACAGACCTTAAGAAGGTCATACGTAAAACCTCAGGCATGACTGCACCCCACAGGCCCTGTCTGTTCCTGCGGGGCAAGGAGAAGGAACCAGTGGCCTTAGCAGCACCTTCTGACCCAGCCAGCTCCAGGTGCCCAGAGAGGGTGAAGCGGCTGAGCCTCTGTTCCCTACTCCTCCAAGTCCCTTAAGGAGGACTCTGATATCATCCAAGACCTGGAACTCTGGGTACTGTGCGGGGGGACATAGAGGGAAAAGAGCCTTGGCCTCCGCCCACCTCCAGACGTTGCCAAGGCAACTGTGATGTTAGATGCAGAAGGACTGGAGCTGGACCGCAGCTCCCACGCACTGAGCCTGGGGCGCGCAGCCCGCAGCACGCAGCCAAAGCCCAGAGCCAGCGTGATTGGAGGACCCAAAGAGGGAGAGCAGGAGGTCCTGGAAGGAGAGACAGCAGCTATCTGGGTAGAGGGCGCCTTTGTCACCTCCACTCCCTCTAGTGTTGCCATGGAAACCGCCAGGGCAACAACACCTGTACCGGCTGCTTCAATCTCCGCCCCTGAAGTAGAGGAAACAGCAACCCGAGCCGCCTTTTGTCCCACAAGTCTCTTCCAGGAACTGCCAGTAGCTGCCACTGCTTGCCTCCCTCAAACAGGAAATGAGGAGGCAAACATCCAAAATCTGCACAGGGTTACTCCCCCATGCTTTTCTCTCTCCGGCTCTCCACCCAGAATTTCACATCTAAGCATGTTCCACAATAAAAGGTCCTGGCGATGAAAAAGCAGCTTCCTTTATACTGTGTCTCCCACACCTCTCTGTTAACAAACAACTTGTTTAATTTTACAGAGCACTACCCAGGGCCAAATCTAATTATCAAAAGAAAGTGATTTTTTTTTTTTTTTTTTTTTGGTATTACTGAAGACGTGAAATTCTTATATTTCATTTATAGGGTATGGGTAATGTTTATAGGAATGCTCTCTTGCTGTTAAGCACCACTGAGATCAGCTACTTTTTGAAAAATGAGTGGAATGATGATGTGTAGGAATATCTGGAGCACATAGTAGAAATAAAATGGGCTGTTCAGAACTTCCATCCCTTTTTTATTTCCAGTTATATATGCCAATCCAGAGCTACAATCCTCTTTTCTGGGCTCTATTCCATTCATGTTTGAGATAAGGTTTTGGCTGTACAAGGGGAATTATTTTAGTATGGCTGTGCCTTTGAACTCAGGGGAGGTAAATTAAGTACTGGAGAATACTTACACTTAGTTCGGGTTCAAGATTTAGTGCATGGATGCATCTCTACTGACTACCGACATGAATGCACTTAGCAAGAAGGACTCTCTCTGATTAGAGCCGGTGGACGCATCTGTGGTCTTGAATTGCCTGCCATATCCTGTAGGCTCTGTAAACTGCTGCTGGTCACAACCTCTTGCTTTTTGTATTTCTTTTCTGTTTAATATGTATTTGGTACAGCTTTAATTCTCTGAAAGTGGCCCTAGTAACTTTTGCTACCAATAATCATGAGTTTCCTTACATAATTCTGCAAGTTTGAATAGACCAGCTTTTTCAACCAACTTTAATCCTACCTCTTCTGGTGGCATAGTGCTACCATAGTTGGATCCATCTCAACAGCAGTGAGTTTGGTTTGGTTTAGAAAAGATCCCAAAAATACAAGATAACTATTTCTTCCCTAAAGCTTACAGGTGAGATGCTTAATTGCATTTTGTCATACTTTCTATGTCATAGGGTTTCACTAAAAAAGATCTTGATGTAGCCTGAGCTCTAGGTAAAATTATGAATTTGAAGCAAGTTTATGATCAGGGTCCTATTTCACTTGGTTGACACCTTTCAGAAAGGTCACTGGGCTTCCTAAACACCAACTCTAATGCTCTTGTCCTTTCATTTGATATCCAATTCAATCTCTCCTAAGAGTTTAACCCTTTTGATATACTGTCTCATTTCTCTTGAAAATCTTCCTGCATTTACTGTTAATGCTTCTCTGAGCTCTTTGAAGGACACTTCTCACCATTTCACTTTTTCCTTTTTCAATATTGTACCATAGTCCTCCACCATCTTCATTCTGTACAATCCCCTGGGCCTTCTCATCCATGTCCATAGCTTTATCTGCCATTTTTCTTATCTTCTAAATCTATGTTATCTTGTGAGGACTTACTTTGAGCTATGTTGTTGTTGTTATGTGCCATCAAGTTGGACCCAACTCATAGTGACCCCTCCTTGGGTTTCTAAGGTGGTATCACTATGGAAGTAGATTGCCCAACCCTCAAGCTATAGACCCTTATTTTTGCCTGTTTTATCTGGACATTTCTATTTGTCATTTCTGCAGATGTTTAAAATTCAGCCTGTTCCACACTGAACTTGTTATTACACCTCAGTTAATAATCTTACTAAGCCACCAATGATCCAATATGAAAACATGAGAGCCCTTTTACTGATTTATTGTTTCATTCATTCAAATTGTTTATTGCTACCTAACATGTGCCAAGCAAATGGAGGTTAATTTGTCATGAAATTCAATTCTATTGAGAAAGATCGATTCATAAATTTACAAATAAGTAATAAAACTAGAATTTTTACTAAAGTTGGCTACAGAAGAAAAAGGGGGCTTTATAATAACAACTACATCGGAAAGAGTACTTTAGATAGCATGATCAAAGAAAAGTTCCCTGGCTTAGATTGAATGAGAAGCATGACAAGTCAAACACTGTAAATTGCTGGAAATAATGGCTCAGAGAAAATACCAATCACAAAGATCCTGTAAGAGGAAGGGCTTGTTGTGTTCCAGAAACTCATAAATATCAGTATATATGGTAAGGAGTGGAAAATGGAGCGCAGTGAAGCTGAGAGGATGTCAGGGAATAAATTGTGAAGGACATTTTGGGTCCTGGTAAGAAGTTTGGATTTTATTCTAAGTGCACTAGGAAGACATTGAATGCTTTTAAGTGGAGTGTCAGGGGCATGAACACTTTTACAATTTTAAAATTCATTTGACTATGAGATGAAGAATGGATTGGGGGAGGAGGCAGTTTTGAAAGTGGAGAGACACAGATTATGGAAGTGTTCTAGTTTAGTGATGATGGGCTTGGAAGAAAGAAGAAGAGGAGAGAAGTGAACAGACAATCTATAAAAATTTAACATATCCTGGGAAGCAATTCTGCTCTTTGGGTATGGCCAAAAGAAATGAAGGACAGATGCACTAAAAGAAAATGAGGAAAATTTTATAGAAATATTATTAAAAAAAAAAAAATTGGAAACAATCAACTGTTTGTTTGAGGACTATGGTTAAATAATTTAAGGCATATTCTGCAATGAATACTACACAGGAGTAAAATAAACTATTGCTACGTACATGTATCCATCCCACAGACATAATGAAATAAAAAATAGGCAACACTAATCTGTGTTGAGAAGTTAAGGTAGTGGTTATCTTTGGGGAGGTGGGCAAAGTTAGTGATGGGAGAGACTGTGGGGTGCTGCTACTCTTCTATTTCTTGACCTAGGTGAATGTTACATGTGGTGACGAGTCTTCCTCCAATCCTGATGCCATGTTGTTCTTGATGCAGTACAATTTCTTGGATTCTTTGCTTAGCATACATATTGAATAAGTATGGTAAAAGGATACAACCCTGACACACTCCCTTCCTGTTTTTAAACCATGCACTATCCCCTTGTTCTATTCAAACGATAGCCTCCTGATCTATGCACAGGTTCCTCATTAAGAGTTCTGGAATTCCCTTTCTTCACAATATTAACCATAATTAAATCATAATTTGTTATGATCCATACAGTCAAATGCTTTTGTATAGTCAATAAAGCACAACTAAATATCTTTCTGGTGTTCTTTGCATTGAGCCAAGATCCATCTGATATCAGCAATGATATCCCTCATTCCACTTCCTTTTCTGAATCCATCTCACATTTCTGGAAGTTCTCTGTCAATATACTGCTGCACCTTTTTTTAATCATCTTCAGCAAGATTTTACTTGCATGTGATATTAATGATATTGTCTGATAATTTCCACATTCTGTGGGATTACCTTTCTTTGGAGTGGGTACAATTATGGATCTCTTCCACTCAGTTGGCCAGGTAGCTGTCTTCCAAATTTCTTGGCAAAGATAAGTGAGTGCCCCTAGTGCAGCATCCATTTGTTGAAACATCTCAGTGGGTATTCCGTCAATTCCTGGAGCCTTGATCTTTGCCAATTCCTTCAGTATGGCTTCAACTTCTTCCTTCAACACCATCGGTTCCTGATCATATGGCACCTTCTGAAATGCATGAACATCAACCAATTCTTTTTGGAACAGTGACTCTGTGTATTCCGTCCATCTTCTTTTATTGATTGATTGATTGATCGATTGATTGATTTGTTTGTTTACTTGATTGTGATTTGGGTAAAGATTTACAGAGCAAATTCACTTTCCATACAGCAGTTCACATATACTTTGTCTCATGTCATTGACCACAGTTTACCACAATGCAAC
>NW_006921728.1:3236696-3238331 GCF_000298275.1 Orycteropus afer afer | reverse complement strand
CTCTGGATGAGGAGAGACCCATCGTAGCATCTAGATGGCTGCTTGCAAGCTTTTAAGATCCCAGTCACTACTCGCCCAAGTAGGAGGTGGAACAAAGTTTCGTGTAGCATGTTATGCCAATTGAGCTTGGTGTCCCCTAAAACTATGGTCCTGTGCCCACAGGTTCAACTACTCAGTCCCTCTGGGTAGCTGACTGTGACCAAGAACTGACTACAAATTTGTCCCTTGTCAGCTCTACTATACTCCTGGGAATTCTTACAGAACATACAAATACACTTGTAGAACCATTGGCTGCCAACCCTATACATGGTCTTGGGTATGCTCCCTACTGCATAGACATCCTAATAGTTCAGCCTGTCCACCCATCTCTCAAACCATATACCCATGTTTGCCTTCACTGACAACACAGTATTGTATGTGCAAAAGAGTTCATCCTTGTTGTCTGCACCTCCAATGTACCTCTCTATGTTTTCCTCTTCCTTGTTGCCACCATGTTGATCACTCACATTTGGTACATTGCCCTTCTCTTCTCTTCTACATTGCCCAAATCAATACTTCTCTCTACCTATCTAACAATGCTCCTGACCCTCCCCTTCTGCCCCTGGTAACCAACAAAGAAAATTTCCTTCCATATGTAAACTGTTCCTTGACTTTTACAATAACAGACTAATGCAATATTTGTCCTTCTGTGACTGACTTATTTCACTCAGCATAATGTCCTCCATGTTCATCCATGTTATGCAGTGTTTTGCAGATTCTGCATTATTCTTTAGGGTTACATAGTATTCCATTGGGTGTATGTATCATAGTTTGGTTATCCATTCCTCAGTTGATGGACACCTAGGTGGTTTCCAACTGTTTGCTATTGTAAATCGTGCTGTGATGAACATGGTGTGCATATGTCTGTTCTTGTCATGGCTCTCACTTCTTTAGGATATATACCTGGTAATTGAATGGTTGGATCAAATGGTATTTCTAATTCCAACTTTATAAGGAATCGCCATACTGCTTTTCACAGTGGTTGTACCATTTTACAGTCCAACCAGCAGTGTGTGAGAGTCCCAATCACGCCACATCCTCACCAGCATTTGTTATTTTCTTTCTTGTTGAACTTTGCTGCTAATGCTGGGGCTAGATGGTATCTTATTCTTTTGGTTTCCATCTCTCTAATGGCTAATGATCGTGAGCATTTCTTCATGTTTGTTGGTTGCCTGACTATCCTCCTTAGTGAAGTGTCTATTCATGTCTTCTTCTCATTTTTGAATTGGATTATTTCTCTTTTTGTTACTGAGGTATTGGAGTTTTCTACAAATTCTAGAGATAAGTCCCTTATCAGATATGTCATTGCCAAATATTCTTTCCCAATCTGTAGGTTCTCTTTTGACTCTTCTGGTGAAATCTTTGAAAGCACATAAAAATTTAATTTTTAGGTCACATTCATCTAGTTTCTCCTCTGCTGTTTGTGTATTTTGGGATATTCTTGATAGTATATATATGCCATATATTGTTATGTTATGTGCCGTCGAGTCGGACCCGACTCATGGAGACCCCTCCTTGGGTTTCCGAGGCAGTATCACTACGGAAGTAGATTGCCCCATCTTCCTTCCGAGGAGTGGCTGGTGGGTTTGAACCACC
>NW_006921728.1:3231905-3233651 GCF_000298275.1 Orycteropus afer afer | reverse complement strand
TTTTTTTTTTGTTGTTGTTTTAGTATTTGCTGAATATTTGTGCTTGTCTTCTTTTTTATTGTGATGTGAAGGTTTATCATTTTTCTTTGAGGTTTCCTGTGATTTATAATTTTCTCCTTATTTGGAATAGTCCATTCTATCTTGCAACTCTCTTGACTTCCTCACCATTTAGAAGTTCAGTAATGATACAGTATTTCCCCTCTTTTTGGTTTGTAATTGTCCTCATTTGCCAATTGATGTCTCTGGTTCCCTGTTTACAATCTTGTAAGCTTCTTTTACTTTGGATATGTCCATAGCTGTGGTTTCTGGGTTATGTCCTCTTGTTTATTAATGGTCAGTTGTTGTTTGCTATTTTTGGTTCTCTGTTCAAAGGACTCTGTTTAGTATCTCTTGTAAGGTTGGTCTGGTTTTAACAAATTACCTTAATTTCTGCTTATCTCGAAATCTCTTAATTTCATCATCATATTTGAGGGATAATTTTGTCAGGTATATAATTATAGGTGGAAAATTTTTCTCTTTCAAGGTTTTGTTTATACCATCCCTTTGCCTTTTCATTTGCATGGTTTCTGCTGAGAAATCAGAGCTTATTCTTACTGGTTGTCCTTTGTAAGTAACTTTTTGTTTTTCCCGTGCTGCTCTCAGGATTCTGTCTTTGTGTTTGGCTTTGAAGAGTTTGATGATGATATGTCTTGGTGATTTTCTTTTGGGGGGTCTATCCTGTTTGGAATTCATTGGACTTTCTGAATGGATATATTCTTATCTTTCATCATATCAAGTTAATTCTCTCCCAACATATTTTGGACAGTTTTCTCAGTGGTTTTATTTTTCTCTTCTTGTTCTGGAATTTCAATGACACATAGGTTATTCCTTTTGATGGTATCCCACATGATCCCCTTTCTTCATTTGTTTTGATCTTTTTTCTGATTGATCCCTTTCCTAAGAAGTGTTCAGGTATTTGTCTTCAATCTCATTAATTCTGTCTTCTAGTGCATGAATTCCACTGCTTTTCCCTTTCAATGTGTTATCAATTTCTGACAATTTAGTACTAATCTTCTGGATTTCTATCTGTAGATTTTGAATCATTTCTAATTTTTCATTTATTTTGTCATTTTGTTCTTATATTTTCTTCCAAAATTCTTCTAGGGATTTGTCTGTGTTTTTCTTAATCTGTCTCTCAATCCTTTGAAGATACCTAAATATAATTCTTTCGAATTTCTTATCAGGGAGTTCCAATGCTGCTTCTTCCTCATTGATGTGTTCTGGGTCTGTATCTTGCTCCCTTGTTTCTACCACTTTATCTTCCTTCTTTGTGTGGACCATGATGGTCTGTTGTCTCAGAGACATCATGACATTATTCTATTTAGATCTCTGTTAACTGTGAAGAGCAGCCAAGGGTGAGTCAGGCTCTTCTTGGTGGTTGTTTATCCTAGGTCCATTGGTGGAGAAGGATGTAGTGACTCTCACTCAATAAGTGAAACTACAGGAGGTGTGGGTGTAGTTGTATCATATGGGAACTGTTTCTGTCTCTTACTCAGTTAGACAAAAATAACAATTGAATAACCATCAAAAAAGTGAAAGCAAATGGACAGAAAACACACCATGTAATTACACAGGAACAGTAACTGTGGTGTAGTAAATTACTTACTGTGGCTTTTCTACCCATAAGTCTTTGTAAACTCCAAAGTGGGATTTTCTATGAGCAACTGAGGAGCTCCTGATTGCTGAAGTTGTCCACCTGGAGTATTT
>NW_006921728.1:3204815-3231356 GCF_000298275.1 Orycteropus afer afer | reverse complement strand
GGAACAATAAAAAGCTGAAAACTAGAACCTGGTAAGGAAAGAATAAAGAATGATAATAAGAAGGACAAAAGTAATAATAATAGTAGTAGTTTTAAAACAGACAAAAACAAATAAATTTAAAAAAAGAAAAACAATCTGGACATAGTGGGTCAGGGCACCCAGGCTCCTCCAAGTACACAGACTGGGATGGAATTTCAGCCAGCCTAAAATGTGTGTGGGAATGAGGGATGGCTACCCCTCCGTTCACCAAGAGGGTGTGGGGTATAAGAGTAACAAGGGGAATATTGCACCTTTCCAGTAGTCCGTGCGTCCAGGATGTCTTTGCGGTTTCCAGCAAGCAGAGTCTGTTCTTAAATCCCTGGAATCTGGGAAAACACTGTCATTTAAAATATCCAAAATGGTCAAGCTGCTTGTAAATATTCAAAATGGCTGTGCCCTCTGGACAGCCATAAGTCCACGGCTCAGCCCGCCTTCCTCTTTGCTGCTTCCCCTTTTATTCCTCACCACCAGAGCAGTCCTTCATGCAGTCCCTGGCTGGCAGGGCTGATTTTTATGTCCTACCACCGCTTGGCAATGTCGAAGCTGTCTGTGCCAAGCTGCCAGACCCAGACCCATATGTTTCCTTTTTTTGGTGTTTTCATGCAAATTCTTCTGCTAATTGGAATTTAGTCACTTCTATATCCTTCCCTTCAAGGCTCAGGGGTCCAGATTATCTTCTGTATCTGTGTTGATTAGTTCCCCTTTTCTTTGTTGAGGAGGGTCTGTGCAGTCTTTCTGCCATCTTACTAGAACTCCCTTTTCCTGTCTTTTTAATGACCTCTTGCTTTCTTTATGGATGATTTTCTTGATGTCATCCCATAGTTCCTCTAGTTTTCAGTTACTGGTGTTCAATCCATCAAATCTACTCTTTAGATGGTCTCTAAATTCAAGAAGGATATAATCAAGATCATATATTGGCTCTGATTTAGAAATTAAAACTTGTTTTAATTGTCTTCAATTAAAACTTCAGTTTGAACTTGTATATGAGCAGTTGTTGGTCTGTTCCACAGTCAGCTCTTGGTCTTGTTTTGGCTGAAGATACTGAGCTTCTCCATCACCTCGTGCCACAGATGTAGTCAATCTGATTCCTGTGTAATCCATCTGGCAAAATCTACATGTACAGTCACCATTTATGTTGTTGAAAAACAATATTTGCAATGAATAAGTCATTGGTCTTGCAATGTTCTATCATGCAGTCTCCAATGTTATTTCTATCACCAAGGCCATATTTTCCAAATACTGGTGATTCTTCTTTGTTTCCAACTTTTGCATTCCAATCACCAGTGATAATATCAACACATCTTAATTGCATGGTTGGGCAATTTCAGACTGCAGAAGTTGGTAAAATCTTCAGTTTCCTCATTTTGGATTCTGGTGGTTGGTGTGTAAATTTGAATAATAGTAGTATTAACTGGTCTTCCTTGTAGGTGTATGGATATTATCCTATCACTGACAGCATTATACTTCAGGATAGATCTTGATACATTCTTCGTAATGATGAATGCCATGCTATTCCTCTTAAATTTTGTGTACTCGGTATAGTAGATCATATGATTGTCTGAAGCAAAATGGCCAAAACCAGTCCATTTTAGCTTACCAATCCCTAAGATACTGACCTTTATGCATTCCATTTCATTTTTGACAACTTCCAACCTTCCTAGATTCATACTTCGTACGTTCCATGTTCCAATTATTAATGGATGTTTGCAGCTGTTTCTTCCCATTTTGAGTCATGCAAAATGACTCCACACTAGCAAATGGAGGTCCTGAAAGCTTTCCTCCATCCACATCATTAAAGTCAACTGTACTTTGAGGAGGCAGCTTTTCCCCAGTTGTATTTTGAGTGCCTTCTGACCTGACGGGCTTATCTTCTGGCACTGTATCAGACAGTGTTTCAGGGCTACTCATAAAATTTTCTAGTAATATATCAGACAGTGTTTCAGAGCTATTCATAGGTTTTTACTAGCCAATTCTTTGTGAAGTGGATGACTCCTTCCTTCTTCCAAGTCTTTCTTAGTTTCAAAGCTCCACTGAAACCTGTCCACCATTGGTGAACCTGCTGCTGCTTGAAACACCAGTGGCATAGCCTTCAGCCTGACAGCAACACACAAGCCATCCCAGTGCAACAAACTGACAGACGAGAATTATAGATGTGAAAAAGGCACAGAACAAAGCTCAATATATATTTAGAGGATTGTCAATTAAGCATATTTAACAAACTAGTTCATCTTGTTTTAAGCCTTCTAGAAAATTTTGCTTATTTCATAAATATTAGAAATAGTGTAATGTGAACATAAATATACTCTATGGCCAATCAATTCTATTTCTAAGTATATACACCAAATGAATGGGTGCATGGGTTTTGTAAAATATATGAACAAAATATTTACAGAAGCATTATTTTTAATAACCTAAATTGGAAACAACTGAGTTCTTTCCTAGATATAGGAGTAAAACAGACTCAGTTTTATAAATTATTTTAATTGTCCCAATGCTGCTTTTTCATCTTAAAAATTAAAAGTCACATTGACTGAGTTTTGACATATTAAGAAAATGAATAATCTACTACAGTGTTCTTTAGGAAAAAATTAAAAGAACTCTAAACCAAAAAAAAAAAAAAAACCAAACTCACTGCCGTCAAGTCAATTCAAATCATAGTGACCCCTCCTTGGGTTTCTGAGGTCTTTTCTCTACCGCCAATCTTCTTCCAAGGAGTGGCTGGTCTTTGAACTGCCAGCCATCTGGTTAGCAGTCAAATACTTTAGGTACTACACTACCAGAGCTCCAAAGAATACTAAGTTGTTATAAATTAATTATGCATCCAATTTTAGTGTTTCCTTTCTTGAAACTTCAAACAATTTTCTTGTGTCTAAAGTATTTTCTTTAAGTTCTTTTAACATGATGTTTGTCTGAAAACACTCTTATAATTGAATGAAAATTCAAAATTCTGTAGGAGTCCTAGTGGCACAGTGTTTAAGAGCTTGGCTGCTAACTGAAAGACTGGTGGTTTGAACCCACCAGCCAATCCATGGGAAAAAGTTAAGGCAGCCTGCTTCCATAAAGATTTACAGCCTTGGAAAGCCTATGGGGCAGTTCTACTCTGACCTATAGGGTTTCTATGAGTTCGAAGTGACTGGAAGGTAATGGATAATACAACTCTACATTGATATATATTTGCTCTCTTACCCATAACGCTGTTACTACATTGTCTTCTGACCTTGTGACTGTTGAGCAGTTTGCTGTCAGACAATTGGATATTCCTAAAGAGTGATCTGTCTTCTCTGTCTGGCTGCTTTTTAATACAGTTAATCTGAGTTTATCTGCAGTTTCACTATGATATCTTCAGGAATGCATTTTAGAAAATTATTCTAGTGGGATTCATTGTGTTTCTTAAATCTGAAGACTCATATCTATGTCAATATTCTGCCATTGTTTCACCAAGAGAGAGGTTTTTGTGTTGTCTGTTTTTTCCGCATCCAAGAGCAAACTCAAAGGAAAACAAGTCACCTTGACATCTGTGTTTGCAAATGGGCAGATTGCTTTTTTCAAAGCCACTTTTTCACTGCATATAAATTATTCTAAAAAATGAAGAAATATTTTAGAGATGATTATAATTCAAAAGGGAAATAATAGATTTAGTCTTATATGTTAATTTTTTGTGCATTTTCTATAGATCTTTTTTTCTAAAATTGATCAAAGCTAGTTTTTTTTTTAAAAAAAAAGAATTCCTTGAAGTGGCTTTTTGTTCACTTGAGTAACATGCCACTACTCCACCCAGGAAATTAAAGCTTTCACTGTCAAAAGGGCTTATGTACTTTTTTTCCTGCATATTTTAGAAAATATTACATCATTACAAACACTGTCTCTTTATGTAATTAGTCATATATTTGAAGGATTGATATTATCTACAATGTTAAAATACCAACAAACTGCTTTATTGAACCCTGCCTTGGGAGTCAAGAAGAGCTTTTTGGCAGAATGGACAGGTAAGGGAGCCCTAATGGTGCAGTGGTTAAATTGCTTGGCTGCTAATCGAGAGGTCAATGGTTTGAACCCACCAACTTCTCCACGGAAGAAAGATGACACAGTCTACTTCTGTAAAGAGTTATAGCCTTGGAAACCCTATGGCACAGTTCTACTCTGTGCTATAGGGTCTCTGTGAGTTGGAATTGACTCAACAGCAATGGATTAGGTATACACACACATGCATACACACATGCAAATACACACTGAGAGAGAGATTGATTTACTTCACATAATTGGTTCACAGAGTTGTGGAGGACAGGCACCACCACAGCTCCTCCAAAATCCATAGGTCAGACAATAGGCTGGAGATTCCTACAGGCTTGCATCCCAAGATCCATAGGTTAATGATGAGAATAGTGCAGAATAAAGTTCTCCAAAATACCTATTTATAGTCTGGAACAATTCTTTTCAATGGATTGATTAATTACATTAGATTACATTGTGGAGGGTAATTGCATTAAAATTTACATTAGATTACACTATGAAACAGCAAGTATAGATTAGTGTTTGGCCAGACAACTGGGAACCATAGCCAAGCCAAGTTGACACATAAAATTAACTATCATAGTGAAAAGGACTTCGGTGGATTATCATGGTCTACCAGGGGAAATAAATAATAAAGAAATATATGTTTATATATTCTGTTTCTCTAGGGAACCCTAAAACACTCACTAAGCAAAAACAAGGATTTACATACTAAATAAACTAAAAACCAAAAATGCATCCAAAATGGATTTAGCATCCTATTTATAGCTTTTGGTGTAAGCTGTAAAAAGTCATTCCCTGAGTTTGTAAAGCCAGGAACCCAGTAGAAAAGGGAGGATGGGTGAATTGTTCATCCAGCCAATCCAGAGGTGGAATTTCTTGATTACTGGTTAGGAAAATGATTCAGAATTTTAGATTGGGAACCTGATTGACAATATAATTAGACATAATAATAACAATAATAATAATTCCCAGAACGTGGAATATGTTTTGGCATAGATCTTACTTGTGTATTTCACTTGCATATCTCACTGTCTTGCTAAATCTTCATTTACTTTCCACTGAAAAACTTTTATAGGTCTTATTATCACTTTAGACACGAAGTTATTTCTTCCTAAATTTTAATTCCTCGCCTACTATTCAGGTCAAAAATTCTTACCTTATGTACCCTAAGTCAATTACTACTCTCAAAATTTTCCTAAAATAAATTTCTTCTTTTTATTCTGAGATTAGAACTCACAAGATGGACTTCTTAAACTGCAAAGATTTTAATCTTTTCAAAATATTATTTGTAATGCTTTTAGCTTTCCCTTCCAACCACACTCTTGAGTTATAGGCTATTGGCCATAGGTGCTATATATCTTTTGTTCTTTTAAAGTTTTTTGTCATTAAGATTGCTGTATATTAGCATCTCTCAAGCTCATTTTTATTTATCATTCACTGGCTCCTAGCCCCAAACGTATAAAATGGTTTTAGGTAATGGTCATACCTTTTATTTAAAGGAGGTGCAATTGTACTTATAAATTACAACCAAATATTGAATTACCCAAAATCATGACCAAAAAACTCAAGCCCACTGCCATCGAGTTGATGATTCCAATTCATAGTGAACAGCTGATGAGTTCAAATTTCTGACCTTTTGGTTAGCAGTTGAGTGCTTTAACCACTGCACCACCCGAGCTCCTTAATGGCCAAACAAGATAGCCAAAATTATTAAGTATTCAGATGAACCTTAAACCTTATATTAAACAATCAATTCAATTTTCAAGGAGAAAAATAAAATTAGTTTTCACCTTTTTGCAGGTTACTATATAAACTTTAATAGGTACTAGTACAGTGAAAGTAGCTCTGGTGGTGCAGTGTTTAAACCATGTAACTGCTAACCAAAAGGTTAGTGGTTCAAACCCACCCAGACATTCCATGGAAGGAAGGTGGGACAATCTACTTGCGCAAATATTTACTTGTTGGAAACCCAATGGGGGTCGCTATGAGTTAGAATGAACTTGATGGCAGTGGGTTTGGTTTTTAGTTTAGTGCAATGAATTCATGAAAAGACACAGAATCACTCTGCCTAACTAATAACTGGTTGATCTCCTGATTCTGACTCACCGCAACCCTATAGTACAGAGTAGAACTGCTCCATCGGATTTCCCAAGCTGTTATCTTTATGGGGGAGCTCTGGGAGTGGAGTGCCTAAGCACTAGACTGCTAAGGAGAAAGCTAGCAGTTCAAACCCACCAGCCACTCCTCGGAAGGAAGGTTGGGCAATCTACTTCCATAGTGATACTGCCTCGGAAACCCAAGGAAGGGTCGCTATGAGTCGGGTCTGAGTGGATGGCACGTAACAACAACAACAACAATATGGGAACCGATCATCAAGTCTTTTCTTCCCTGGAGCTGCTGGTGGGTTCAAACACCAAATTTTTGATTAGCAGCCAAGTGCCACTAGGGCTCCTGTACTAGTTGATCAAACCAAAAACCAAACTCACTGCCATCAAGTCAATTCCATTGGGTTTTCATGCTGTAAATCTTTATGGAAGTAGGCTGCCTCATCTTTCTTCCATAGAGTGGCTAGTGGGTTTAACCACTGACCTTCTGGTTAATACCCAAATACCTTAACCACTACACCAGCAGAGCTCCTTGTACTAGTCAATCAGTACCTCAGAATTTAAGGTTATCTGTACTTAAAGGAAAGCAACAGCATGTGCCAGGGAAGGAGTATCTCCTCTGTGAGAGAGTACCTAAAAAACAAAGCTTATTTGCTTGTGTCTGAACATATGGCAAAGCATTGTGTTTGCAGACTTCATTGTGCTGGCAGGGATTGGCTTCCTCCTAATGTGGACTTTTGTTTGTGCTGCAGAGAAGTCGAATATGCTATATAAATAATTATAATTATCTTCTCATTGAAGTAACATTGCTTGGAATTCAATAGTGTGTTCTTGGGTAAATTATCAATTTTGGAAAGAGAGAATGAAATTTTCTCTGTATTGCTAATGAATCACTGATAAAAATGAATAAATTTCATATAGGTTTGCTTTTCAGACAAGCATTTTTTTTTAGGTCAAAGTACAAATGCACTTTCTTTTCCTCATTATGCTAATTTTACTTTGTACAACATTTGTTTTTCTCTGAAATATTCTTTATTTAAAATTTTACAAATGATGTCTTTGTCAGTAATTCAGGCATTAGAAGATGTTGGATAAAGAATACTGGGAATTAAAAGTTCCTAATTTGCTTTATATATACACTATATTATATTATAGGAGCTCTAGTAGCGTAGTATCTGATGCATTTGACTGCTGACCAGAAGGCTGGAGGTTCAAATGCACCAGCCACTCCTTGGAAGGAAGGTTGGGAAATCTACTTTTGTAGTGATATCACCTCGGCAACCTAAGGAGGGGTCGCTATGAATCAGGTCCGACTTGATGGCACATAACAACAACATATTATATTATATGTATCATATCCATTGCTGTCTGTCCTTTTGTCCACCACTCATCTGACAGTTTGTCATACTGTGGTGACTTACATGTTGCTGTGATACTGGAAGCTATGCCACTTATATTTCAAATACCAGCAGGGTCACCCTTGGTGGACAGGTTTCAGCAGTTTCCGGACTAAGACAGATGGGGAAGGAGGCCATGATATTCTACTTCTGGGGGGAAAAGAGGGGGCATTAAAAAGCTGTGAATAGCAGTGCAACAGTGTCTGATATAGTACTGGAAGGTGAGCCCCTCAGGTTGGAAAGTACTCAAAATATGACTAGGGAAGAGTTGCCTCCTCAAATTATTGTTGACTTAATGATTTGATGGAGTAAAGCTTTTCAGAACTTCATTTGCTGATGTGGCATGACTCAAAATGAGAAGAAATAACTGCAAACATCCATTAATAAACAGAACATGGAACGTGTGAAGTATGAATTTAGGAAAATTGGATGTCATCAAAAATGAAATGGGATGCATAAAGATTGGTATTGTACATATTCGTGAGGTGAAATGGACTTGTATTGGCCATGTTCAATCTGTCATAAGGACTACTATACTGGGAATGACAAATTGAAGAGGAATGGTGTCACATTCATGATCAAAAAGAACATTTCAAGATCTATCCTGCAATGCACTGCTGTCAGTGACAGGATAATATCCATATAAATGCAAGGAAGACCAGTTAATACAACTATTATTCAAATTTACACAGTAATCCCTAAAGCAAAAGATGGAGAAATTGAAGATTTTTACCAACTTCTGTAGTCTAAAATTGATCAAACATGCAGTCAAGATGCATTGATAATTACTGATGATTGGAATGCAAAAGTTGGAAACAAAGAAGAAGTATCAGTAGTGGGAAAATATGGCCTTGGTTATAGAAATGACATGGAAGATCATATGACAGAATTTTGCAAGATCAACTGCAAAAGTTGGAAACAAGGAAGTATCAGTGGTGGAAAATGTGGTCTTGGTTATAGAAATGACATCGAAGATCACATGACAGAATTTTGCAAGAGCAA
This sequence comes from Orycteropus afer afer, assembly GCF_000298275.1. Classification (NCBI taxonomy): domain Eukaryota; kingdom Metazoa; phylum Chordata; class Mammalia; order Tubulidentata; family Orycteropodidae; genus Orycteropus; species Orycteropus afer. The sequence continues at coordinate 3,222,799 of NW_006921728.1, read as the reverse complement.
CGACTTACTCATTGTAATACCTTTATTTAACAACATATACAGCACATATATAAGGGGACCTTGCTAGATGGAATACATAGGAATAAAATCAACTACATATGTAGAAAGAGGATGGAGAAGCTCAATATCATCAGTCAGAAAAAGACCAAAGGTCGGCTGTGGAAGTGACCATCAATTGCTCCTATGTAAGTTCAAGTTGAAACTGAAGAAAATTAAAACAGAGCCAAAATACAACCTTGAGTATATCCAACATGAATTTAGAGACCATTTCAAGAATAGATTTGACACACTGAACACCAGTGACCAAAGAACAGATGAGTGTGGAATGATATCAAGGGTATCATGAAGAAAGAAAAAAGGTCATTATGAGAAAGGAAGAAAGAGAAGACCAAAATGATGTCAAAAGGGATTCTGAAACTTGCTATTGAATGTAGAGGTGCTAAAGCAAATGGGGCAAATGATGAAGTAAAAGAGATGAACAGAAGATTTCAAAGGACAGCTTGAGAAAACAAAGTAAAGTACTATAATGAAATGTGTAAAGACCTGGAGTTAGACAAACAAAATGGAAGAACATGCTCAGCATTTCTCAAGCTGATAGAACTGAAGAAAAAATTCAAGCTTCAAGTTGCAGTGTTGAAGGATTATATGAGCAAAATGTTGAATGATGCAGGAAATATTAAAAAAAAAAAAGAATATCTGGCCACCGTACCAAAAGGAATAGGTCAATGTTCTACCATTTCAAGAGGTAGCATATGACCAAGAACTGGTGGTATTGAGGGAAAAAAAATCCAAGCTGCACTGAAAGCATTTGTGGAAAACAAGGTTCCAGGAATTAATGGAATACAGGTTGACATATTTCAAGAAAGATTAAGCACTGGAAGCACTCACTGGCTATGCCAAGAAATTTGGAAGACAGATACCTGGCCAGTCAACTGGAAGAGAGCCATACTTGTGCCTTCCAAAGAAGTGTGATCTAACAGAATCCAGAAATTATTGAACAACACCATTAATATCAATACATTTTACTCATATTTTGTGAATATTAGTAATATGTAAGATCTTTTAGTATGAACATATAAAATATAACACTGCATCAAGTAGTTAAAAAAAAATGCACTGCCATGGAGTCAGATCTGACTCATGGCAACGCCTCCTTGGGTTTCTGATGTGATATCACTACAGAAATAGATTGCCCAACCTTCCTTCTGAGGAGTGGCTGGTGGATTTGAACCACCAGCCTTCTGGTTAACAGTCAAATGCCTTAGACACTATACCACCAGAGCTCCTAAGTAGATGGTTAGATCCACATAAAGAAAACAAAAATCCTTACAACTGTACCAATAAACAACATAATGATAAATGGAGAAAATATTGTCATTGTAAAGGCTTTCATTTTACTTGGATCCACATTCAATGCCCACATCAGCAGCAGTCAAGAAATCAAATGACATAAGCACTGAGCAAATCTCCTGCACAAGACTTTTGAAAAGTGCTAAGTGGCAAAGATGTCACATTAAAGACTAAAGTGCTCTTGTCCTAAGCCCATGATGTTTTCAATAGCTGTATATGCATGCAAAAGCTGAATGATGCATAAGGAAAACCAAAGAAGAATGTATGCATTTGAATCGTGGTGTTGGCAAAGAATATTGACTATTCTTTGGACTGCCAGAAGAACCAACAAATCTGTCTTGAAGAAGTACTGCCAGAAAGCTCCTTAGAAGCAAGGGTGGCAGTATTTCTTCTCTCGTACTTTGGGCATGTTATCATGAGGGACTAGGCCCTGGAGAAGGACATCACGTTTGTTAAAGCAGAGGACCAGTGAAGAGGAAGGTCATTAATGACATTGATAGACACGTTGGCTGCAACAGTGGGCTCAAGCGTAGCATTGCTTGTGAGGCTGGTGCAGGACAGGCAGTGTTTTGTTCTATCTAGTGTCACAAGTTGGAACAGACTCCACAGCACCAAACAATAACAACACTGTGTTCATTCTGACTCTCAGCAAACCTATAGGACTGAGTAGAACCCCTCCATAGGGTTTCCAAGGCTGTGACTCTTTACAAAAGCAGACTGCCACATCTTTTTCCCTCTGAGCAGCTGGTGGGTTTAAACCATCAACTTTTTGGTTAGCAGTTGAGTGCTGAGTGCTTAATCATCGCCCCACCAGTACTCTTATGTTACATATAATTAGGTTGAGTTTTTCTTTTTCTTTTTTTTTTTTTAATTCTTATGATTTGGGTGAAAGTTTACAGAGCAAATTCACTTTCCATACAAACACTTTGTCTCGTAACATAGACTGGAATTTCCCACAGTGGAACAGCTCCCTTCCCAATTCCTCCCCATAGTTACCTCTTCACTTTGTCCTTCCCTCCCATGTACTCCTGCTCCTCCAAGCTTTCTCCCTGTGCATACACTTCCCTTCTATTCTCCCATGATTGATCTCTCCAAGGAGTGTATCTACCTAATGTAAATGTTCAGTTTATATGCCTGTCTTTTGTTTGACTGGAAGCCACATGAGTGGGTTCAATTCCAGACCTTAAGGGTAGCTAGGGGCCATAATCTCAGGGGTTCCACTAGGCTCTATAAGATCAACAAACCTGGTGCTTTTTTGTTTTATGATTTTCAATTTTGTTCCACATTGTTCTCCCACTCTATCCAGGATCTCCTACATAGATCCCCCTCTGAGTGGTTGACTGTGGTAGCTGGGCACCGTCTAGTTCTTCTGGTCTTATAGTCACATAGGCTGAGGATCACATGGTATACCAGTCTCTTGGACTAATTGTTTCCATGCATCTTTGGTTTTCTTCATTCTTCTTTGCTCTGGACGAGGAGAAACTCGTCGTTGCATCTAGATGGCTGCTTGCAGGCTTTTAAGATCCCAGGCACTACTTGCCAAAATAGGATGTGGAACAATGTTTTTGTGTAGTTTTTATGCCAATTGAGCTTGAGGTACCCTGAGACCATGGTCCTGAGTCCACAGGTCCAACTACTCACTCCCTCTGGGTAGTTGGCTGTGGCCAAGAAGTGACTATAAACTTGTCCCTTGTCAGCTCTACTATATATCTGGGAATTCTTACAGAATATACAAGTACACTTGTAGAAACATTGGCTGACAACCCTATACATATATACATGGGTACAATTCCCCCTGCATAGACATACCTAATCATTCAGCCTGTCTACCCATCTATCCATCCATAGATCAATGTTTACCTTCACTGACAACACAGTACTGTATGTGCAAAAGGGTTCATCTTTGTTGTCTGTACCTCCCAAGAGGCTCTCTATGTCTTCCTCTTCCTCATTGCCACATGTTGATCACTCACATTTGGTACATTGCCCTTCTCTTCACCCAAATCAATACTTGTCTCTACCTATCTAACAAAGTTCCCTCCCCTCCCCTCCCACCCCCTGTAACCAACAAGGAAAATTTCCTTCCATATATAAACCTTTCTTTGACTTTTAATAATAACAGACTAATACAATATTTGTCCTTCTGTGATTGACTTATTTCACTCAGCATAAAGCCCTCCAAGTTCATCCATGTTAAGCGGTGCTTTGTAGATTCTACGTTATCCTTTAGGGTTGCATAGTATTCCATTGTGTGTATGTACCATAGTTTGGTTATTCATTCTTCTGTTGATTGGCACCTAGGCTGTTTCCATCTTTTGCCTATTGTAAATAGTGCTAAAATGAACATAGGTATGCATATATCTGTTCTTATCTTGGTTTTCACTTCTTGAGGATATATATCTAGTAATAGAATGGCTGGGTCAAATTGTATTTCTAATTCCAAATTTTTAAGGAATCGCCATACTGTTTTCCACAGTGGTTGTATCACTTTATAGTCCCACCAGCTATGACAGTCCCAATCTCTCCACATTCTCACCAACGTTTGTTGTCCTATAGGTTTGCTTTCTTGTTTGCATTTCTTTCTTGTTGAGCTTTGCTACTAGTGCTGGGGCAAGATGGTATATCGTTGTTTTGATTTGCATCTTTCTAACAGCTAATGGTCGTGAGTATTTCTTCATATGTTTGTCGGCCACCTGAATGTCCTCTTTGGTGAAGTGTCTATTCATGTTTTCTGCCCATTTTTTAGGTTAAGTTTTTCTTTAGTAATCAGTACATAAAATCTGTTTTTTTCAGTTGAATAAGTTTTTTACAGATTTTTTTAGTCTATCAGATGTTTTGTTGTTCATTTGTTCTTAAACATATAAGGGAACTAAACTCCTAAGGATTAAATGGTTGAATCTTCTGCTGAGGTTAAAAAGCGAGTTTAAGGCTGCAGAGACCACTTTGAAAATTAGCACATTCTGCTGGAATGAGAGTGGGAAAGTGTGTTTTCACTTTCTCCCTTTCCTTTTCATAAAGATAGTTGCTTGAGCTCCAGAGCTCTGGATTTGTACCTTAGCACAACCTCTTATTATCTAGTCATTTGAGAAAGTTACTTAAATTCTCTTTTTCCAAGTGTTCTTCCCAGAAAAGAACTGGGAACAGTAACAGTGCCTACTCCAAAGAGTTGCTACAAGCAGGAAAGGTCCAGGTATCTACAACCTCAGCATGACTGACTGCGAGACTCAGTGAGGACTAAGTGCCCAGTGGCTGCTGCTACTCAGTTCCCCTTCATTGTCGCTGTAGCTTCTGCTTCATCTGTCGATGTCTCTCTTTCATTATCTCTCTATTTTTTTTTTTTTTTCTTTTTTATCTCATTCACTTCTCCAAACCAGAAGGTAAAACCAAACCTGGGGCCCTTGAATTAACTCCGACTTGTGCGCCGTTCTCTAACCTGCAACAATTTTTCAACTGTTTGCTTCCATCCTTTGGGCAGCCTCTCTGTATTCTCACTACATATTGGTCTCGTGTCATAAGGTATTATCTTTGGGGCCCAATACAGAGGAGGAGATGCCTCAAGGTGGTAAAGAACAGAAGTGAGAAAGGGCTGAAGCCTAATAATGAACAGCAGGCATCTGTACAGATAATGTGTGAGGGAACATCACATATTGAACAGAAAAAAAATGCCTGACTGTTTGGCCTAACATGCATCTTCATAGTATATAATTATTGGAATATGCCACTTTAGGCATCACAAATTGTTCAAAGAGGCCCTTGCCATTTGAGTTAATAGCATAATGATTTAGCTCAGATTAGTCATACTGTTGTGCTGTATGCCGGGAATTAAAGTTCCGTCTTATTACTTCAAGTTATGGCTCAGGGTCCAAATAAGAACATTGGGAGTGTGTATTTGTGTGTGTGTGTTTGCAAGCAGATAATCTTTTCATGCTGCAGCCACGTAAGGTTAAATTTCTTGTCTTATTCCAAACTTACTTCTTATTCTTCCTTATTATCCATGGGAACTCTTGGCTCTTCCCTGTATGTTTTACTGCCAAACCTTATGCTCTGCTTCAAATAATACCCATGTCAAATTATATTTCTTCTAACAAGATACCTCAGCAAGAGGCATTATCTTCATTCTCTGAACTCCTTAAGTACAGTACTTGTAATTTTCATCATGATCCTCAAAATGACAACAACCATAATTTATTAAGTGTTGACTATATGTCAACTCGTTGGGTTAAGTACTTTACATAGGTTAATTTACTTAATTCTTGGAATTCTGTGAAGTAGGTTCTATTATCCCTATTTTACACAGGAGGCAACCAAGATTTAGAGAGCCTTAAGTGATTTGCACAAAATATACAGCTATTAAGTGAAAAATCCAGAAGTCACACCCAGATGATCCCAAGACCTTATATTTTTAACCCTTGACACATACTGACCTTTAGTCTAATACTGAGAGCACAAGGTACATTATTTTTCCTAGATTATATGATGCTTGAGAAAGAGACTGTTATTTCTTTTATTTCTCCATTGTTTATGTCCAGGATCTAGCAACTCAATAAATATTGGTTGAATGAATTTGATGAGTAAATTATAGTTTAAAAAACCAAAAACCTGGGAATAATTTGTTCCTTAAAATGTATTTTAAAAAAAATTAAGAAGTTTTTTAATAGCTATAAGTAAGTCACTAGACGAACTTAAAAGATATCCTTTATGGGTAATCATGGTTTACTTAATATTGCTGTTATGTACTGTTGACTTGGTTCTGATTCATAGTGACCCTGTGTCCAACAGAACAGAACACTTCCTGGTCCCGTACCATCCTCACTATCAGTGCTGTTTGAGCCCATGGGGGCAACCACTGTGTCGACCCATGTCCTAAGAGTCTTCCTCTTTTTCAGTGACCCTCTACTTTACCAAGCATGCTATCATTCTCCAGGGACTGGTCCCTCCTGATAACATGTCCAATTTATATGAGATGAAGTCTCACCATCCCGACTTCTAAGGAGCATTCTGGCCGTACTTCTTCCAAGACAAATTCATTTGTTCATCTGGCACTGCAAAGTGCATCACATATTCTTCACCAACACCATAATTCACAGGCATCAATTCTTCTTGATCCTCCTTATTCACTGTCCAGCCTTAGTGGCCATATGAGGAAATAGAAAATAATCGTAACTTGGGTCAGGTGCATCTTAGTCCTCAAAGTGACATCTTTGCTCTTTAACACTTTTAAGAGATCTTTTGTGGTAGATTTGCCCAGTGCAATATATCATTTGATTTCTTCACTGCTTCTTCCATGGGCATTGGTTGTGAATCCAAGTAAAGTGACATCATTGACAACTTCAACATTTTCTCTGTTTATGTTTATCATGATGTTGCTTATTGGTCCAGTTGTGGTAGTTTTTGTTTTCTTTATGTTGAGGTGTAATCCATACAGAAGGCTGCAGTCTTTGGTCTTCATCAATAAGTCCTTAAGTCCTCTTCACTTTCAGCAAGCAAGGTTGCGCATTGTTAATAAGTCTTCTTCCAATCCTGATATCACATTTTTTTTCATCTTGTTCAGCTTCTTGGATTATTTCCTTAGCACACAGATAAAGACAGTGTGGTGAGAAGTTGTAATACTGACACACACCTTTTCTGATTTTAAACTTCACAGTGTCTCCTTGTTCTGTTCCAATGACTGACTCTTGGTTTATGGACTTGTTCTGTATGAGCAAGATTAAGTTTTCTGGAATTGCCGTTCTTCACAATGTTTTCCATAATTTGTTATGATCCACACCAGGGAATACCTTTGCATAATCAATAAAACACAGGTGAACATCTTTCCCATATACTCTACTTTCAGCCAAGATCCATTTCACATCAGTAATTATATCCCTTGTTCTACATCCTTTTTTGGAACTGGCTTGAATTTCTGGCAGTTCCCTGTTGATGTACTAGTGCTACAACTGTTTTTTTAATTATTTTCAGCAAGATTTTACTTGTGTGAGATAGTAATGATATGGTTCAATAATTTCTGCATACTGTTGGATCACCTTTCTTTGGAATGGGCACAAATATTAATCTCTTCTAGTCAATTGGCCAGGTAGCTGTCTTCCAAATTTGTTGGCATAGATGAGAAAGAATTTCCAGTGTTGCATCTATCAATAACTATGTCAAATGTCTTTCTTCATATTCCTTAAAACTCAATATGTGAATAATACATAAAATGATGAGATATTAATTCATTATTTTTTGAACACTCCTGTATAGGAGCTCTGGTGGCATAGTGCCTAAGGGATTTGCCTGCTAACCAGAAGGCTGGCAGCTCAAACCCAACAGCCACTTCTCAGAAGGAAGATTGGGCAATTTACTTCCATAGTGATACTGCATCAGATACCCAAGAAGGGGTCAATATGAGTTGGATCCGACTCAACAGCAGTGAGTTTAGTATTTTGGTTTTTATATAGATAATTTGGTTCAGGTTATCAAAACATTTTTATTTAATCAACTTTATGTGTTAAATATGTCAATTACTTTGTTAGTCTTATGCTTTGTTTTGTTTTGTTTCTAGGATGGCGTAGGGGTAGATGAGAAGCTGTCTTTAAGGAGAGTAGCTGTGGTTGAAGATTTCTTTGACATTATCTATTCAATGCATGTGGAAACAGGGCCAAATGGAGAACAAATTAGAAAACATGCTGGACAAAAAAGAACTTACAAAGCCGTAAGTAAAAAAAGGAAAATCATCCATTGTGAACCTTTGGTATTACCTGTGCTTGTTAAAGTAGGTTAAAGAATTATGTAATCTCTCTTCTCTCTTCAACATAAATTAGACCATATCATGGTCATACCCAACATTTTAGATATAATTATTATTGACTCTATTTTGAACAAATATTCAATGAATGTAAACTGTATACAATTTAAATCTGCTTAGAGCATCCGCTTATTATTTTCTTTAAATGTATAAAAAATGTGATAAATCCAGTCACAAATAGATATGTTTGTGTTATATGTCCAGTGTATCATAATATATTAATTAAGGGCTGGAACATATAAACTTTGATGCTACCACAACCTTCTTAACATTCCTTTTCCTTCAAATCATATTAATATGTTTTTGTATTTTCTGTTTAAAGTTTATAATAATATGGATAAGGACATGTTATGTACTTTTCATATGCCACCTTAAATTCATTATGTTTGCCCTGAATGGTGTGCATTTCTTAATTTTCCAGAACGTGCTATTAAAAGTTATGTGTATTTTCATATATCTCATGCACTTGAAGGTTTAAAATGAACGTATATAATGTTTTTCTCATAAATGACAAGAAAGGCAGTTTAATGAACTGTTAGTGAAATTTATATGTTGTCAGAATAGAGATATATATTACTTCTAAAGTTTCTAATTATATTTATGGCTTGGTCTAGACACTTTTATTTAATATTTATAAAACATCTTATTGTAGATATTTCATTCCTTCTAGGAAAATTGACAATAAATTATTATTTTCTGATATGAGCAAAGTATACATCAGAAGTACTTTATTAGCAACCAGCATAATATCCTTTTTTAGAATTCTTATTGAACTTTGCTTTTGGCTACCTTTATATTGACTGTTTTTAGCTATATTGATACACAATATCAGTCTGGATCCATTTTTTTTTCAGATACAGAAAAATGTGTGAAATGCTCAAAGTTTCAAATACAGGTACATATGTTTGAAAATTAGCTACTGAGCATAAGAAATAGCTTCTTTTCCATAACTATTTTTTGCTATATCGCCAGGGTCATATTGAATCTTTGTAGCTGCATAATAACCCTTAATACATGTTGTATTTTTCCCTCTTTTCTCTGGTTTTGTTTCTTGGCTGTTTCCAAATTGCATGGTTTGTGGGCAGGCACTATTGTAAGTTTCCTTACATAATTCTGCCACATAAACTTTCTTTTGACTTACACATCCTAGGAGACATTCTTATCATGACTAATGATAATGACCTAGCTTCTTGAGATATTTTTATGTAGACTAATATTACTGAACACACTCATTTCGCCTGTCTCCTAAGCCAGGGTTATATATCTGTATCTTAATAAGAAAAAAATTGTATATCGATCTACTAATATCACTAACATGTACGCTGATGATAATTCATTTTCATGAAATAGCTACCTGAACTTGATAGACCTTTTAAGGTAGGAATATATTGTAAGTTCTATTGTATGTTAATGAAAAATTGTTCGTAAATGAAACAATGAATACATAAGTTTAATTGTTTGTAAATGAAAAACAAACGACGTGGCTTCATTGTCAGTGGTAATGTGGTAGCCAAACTGGTTTAGGTGCCAAAAGCAATTTAAACATAGAAATAGGAGTGCACTTACAAGAGACTTTAAGTTAAAGTGGAAGAAACATTGAGACAATGACATACACTCAAATCTCTGTCTCAGTTTTCTTATGAAATGTAGAGGATGTGATCCATTGCTGTTACGCATGCTAACAGTTTCAAAAATTGGTAAATATGTTTCCAGCATATATCATTTTGCATTGACATTTGGTGAAGGCATTTTCTGCATTTTGGCATAGATGTACCAACTTGGAAATATAGCAATATCTGAAACATCATCTTTTCCCTCTTGAGATCCTTGTTCTCCAAGTGTATTTTTTATATCCACATAAAAAAAGTGTTCTCACCTTCTCCTAACATCATGAAGTTTTTTTCTGGCTTTTCCTTTTGCCCTCTGGTATCTCTCAGTTGAATCTTAATTAGGAAACTTTTCCATTTTTGTTGTTGTTATTTGCTGTCAAGTCAGCCCCGACTCATAGCGACCCCTCCTTGGGTTTCCGAGGTAGTATGACTACGGAAGTAGGATTGCCCAACCTTCCTTCCGAGGAGTGGCTGGTGGGTTTGAACCGACAGCCTTCTGGTTAGCAGTCCAGTGCCTTAGGCACTATGCTACCAGAGCTCCTATTTCCATTTTTAAGGAATAATAATTCACTATAGAACAAAGAACTGCTGCAATGCCAGCAAAACTGTACGCATGATTCTACAATGAATTTAAGTGTAATTTAAAAAATTGGTATAAATGTTCAAATAATGGACATAAAACTAAATACAATTTTAAATGGAATGGTTTAGATTTAGCTCTTGACACTAATGCTGGAATTGGCTAGTTGTTGATAGAATTAGCTACCTATTGCAATAATAATGATTCCCATTAAGTTTAAGAATTTTTGTTCCTACTTCTAACACATTAGCTTATAGACCATGCATCATTATGTTTATTGACCTTCTTTTTCTCCCTTATTTCTCCATGGCCAAGAAACCATCCTTATACAACTAATCATTAAAGTGTGTTATATTGTCTTTATAATGTTACCAATAGATTTCATAGTCATTTTATTTACTTTGCCTTTTTTGCAAATCTGTGTTTTCACTCTGCAGGAAATGGTGGTCCTTCAATATTGGATTAACTTTTGAATGCTATTTGGTTTTACCTATCTGCAGTATATCATTCCTTGAAATATCTAAGCATTATACAATTTAAATTTTATTATAATCTTATTTTACTATAGATAAAGTTGGAGGGTGTGTGTTCTCTATTACTCATGAGCTCTTTTGAAAATCCACATAAAATGACACATTTTAGGAATATATAAAGGCCATCATGATTATTTTTTTTCCTTCATTATTGCATTCTTGTAGGTCTTTCTTTGTTTTTCTATATTTGTCTCTGTGTACATTTTAATTGTTATTGGTGCTTTTAATGTGTCCCATTCAATATATTTGACTATACTTAACTCTCGATTATCTGCACTGATGAAGTACATTTACAATATATCTTTCTACCAAAAATTAAGTGTCAGTATGCTTAGAAATTTGGAAAGTCACTTCTAAGTTAATGCGGTAAAATTATCATAAAACAAAGTGGATTTTTGTCTACTCTTCAACTCTTTTTCCTGACTCTGCCTGAATTACACCTTCAGGGAACATACCTCTGTTCTCTGGCAGTCTTTTATCATGTGTCTTGTCACTATAGGCTAAGCACAGATGCTGTTTCAGAAATGTTTCTTCCATCAAGGCTTGATTAAAGGCTAGTGTTTCAAACCTCTTGCTACATGTAAAGTAAGAGTAATTCTTGGACATCCAGGATTTAAGAGAGAAGGTTAGTTCCTGATGTTAACAATAGAGAAAAGAATCTGCACATGTGTGCACACACCAACACAACATACCCAATACATCACTCACGCATATGACTTGTAGTGTGATATTATAAAGTTACATATATTATTCACATGCGAAGCTGCCAATGATTACATCCATGTAATTCTGAGTGATGAGTGTATGCAGTAGCTAAGAGAAAATAGGCTTGATACTAGAAAAACTAACTCAGTTTTAAATTTCAAATCTAGCATTTCCTATCTGGATGACTTTGGGCAGATTACTTACTTTTTATCTCATCTTTAGAAGGGCATAGTGTTATAGACTTTGTGGCAGAAGAAATGAGTTAATAAGCATAAAGTAATTGACATAAAATTTTTATTGTTATTTCTCCTTCTTTACCCCATCACTACTCAAATTCCAGGCAGAAGGACAAACAGGACAATTGACATAGCTCTATCATTCACCTTAATTGCGATTAAGGATGTAATATTTTCTGCCTGCCCTTTATGCCTCTGTTGGGAGACAGGAATAAAAATAACTAGTAATTATAGTTACAGTACTAATAGTAACAACTTTTCATGCATCCTTTCATGTGAATCTTATAAATGGCACTGTCGCTGCAAGTCTTAATTAGTTTATTTCTTACTCGAGGTTTGGTTGTTGTTGTTATTTGCCATCGAGTCATTGCATTGCCTGTGTTTGAACTGTCCTTGTGCCATCCAAACTGCTCACTTTGGTTACTATTTTCATTTTGTCCCTGAACACAGTAGCAGCTCCAACTTACTGTGGTCATTGCTATAATTCTTGCTGAGTTTGAAGAAAATGTTCATTTTATATATGAGCAAATTGAGGCCTGAGTCTAAAAGAAGTGTAATGAATTGTTTAGAACTCTTGAATTATAGAAGTTTTTTTAGAGACAGGAATTCTGTCCTTCTCTCATGTTTTTCTTCAGGGAGCTCTGGTAGCATAGTGCCTAAAGCACTTGACTGCTGACCAGAAGGCTGGTGGTTCAAACTCACCAGCCACTCCTCGGAAGGGAGGTTGGGCAATCTACTTCCATAGTGATACCACTTCGGAAACCCAAGGAGGGGCCGCTATGAGTCGGGTCCTACTCTACGGCACATAACAACAACATCATAGTGCCTTAAATTTTTTACCATGAGAATTTAATTTATTTGGGATACACCATGGACCCTTGTAGCTTTATATAAAATCCAAATATCCTTATGGGAGAAAAGCTAGAAAGTAAATTAGGCTAATAGCAGTCATTGATGGAGCCCTGGTGGTACAGTGATCAAGCGCTTGAGTGCTAACCAAAAGATGGCAGTTCAAACCCACCAGCCACTCTGTGGGAGAAAAATTTGACAGTCTTCTTCCATTAAGATTTACAGCCTTGGAAACCCTAGAGGACAGCTCTAATCTGTCCTATAAGGTTGCTATGAGTCAACTAGTGGACAGTAGGTGGTAGAGCAATCGTTGACACTTTATATGACCACTTTATAAATTGGTTTCTGTGCCCCATCTCTAGCTGGGTTTAACTCAAGAGTAAACCAAACCAAACCAAACCAAACCAAACAAATTCACTGCCTTGGAGTCAATTTGACTCATAGCGACCCCTCCTTGGGTTTCTGAGGTAGTATCACCACAGAAGGAATATGGAACATGCCATAGATAAATCTACTAATTAACATAGAATCTGCCTGATTTTTATGGGAGACCTAGTGTGGCATAGTGCCTAAGGCATTTGACTGCTAAGTAGCAGGATGGTGGTTCAAACTCACCAGTCACTCCTCAGAAGGAAGATTGGGCAATCTACTTCCATAGAGATACTGCCTCAGAAACCCGTGGAGATGTCGCTATGAGTCAGCATCGCATCAACTCCATGGCAGTGAGTCTGTTATTTTTTGTGTGTGGTTTAGTGTGGCATTATACATTGTAGTCTTTGGTGTGTGTCTGATAGTTAGATGTTGAGAACTCAGATTAGTGAGACAAGAATGAAATGCCTCAGCTAACCTAATTTGAAAATCTTTATTTTCTAAGAAAGGGAAAGTATTTTTTAATGAAGTATTTTTAAAAAAGTGTGAGAGTATTATTGTGTTGAAGTAGATGGGAAAGATTAGGTTAAATGCTATGAAAATTAGATTTCTCAGAAAAAGTGCTCTCTAGAAATGATTCACTAATTGAATATAGAAATACTGTATGCTTTGGTTTCTTTTCACTTTCTTTTAACATTTAATCTTTTTTTTCTTTCTTGCTACAGACCCAAGGGCATACATAGTGTATTTCTTAGGCAAAGGGTGAGGAAAATATTATCCGGGCTTAGAAATTACTTTTTGCTTGTAAACTGTCTTCTCTGCCCTAGTGTAAAAAAATAAAATCAAAGCAAAATAATTCAAATAACAAACAAAACGAGTCCCCCTCCCCTTTTTTTTTAAAAAAAAACGTAGATGACATTGTTTATTTCATGTTATTATTCAAAACCTGAGTGGCTTAAACAAACCAGCGTTCTGGTCTGAGATAGGAAAAAATAAAATCAAATAAAATGAACTCTTCCAAATCCAAATAATTTTGGTAGACATTCTCCAATACTGAACTCGCTAATATTTGAAAACGGGAGCTCTGGTGGCATAGTGCCTGAGGCATTTGACCGCTAACCAGAGGCTGGCGGTTTTAACCCACCAGCCACTTCTCGGAAAGAAGACTGGGCAATCTACTTCCCTAGTGATAAAGCCTCAAAAACCCAAGAGGGGTCGCTATGAGTCTAATTGACTCAATAGCAGTGAGTTTGGTTTGGTTTTGGTATAATAAATTAGTAATCTAGGGGTTTCTTTTATAACCAATTTATCTTGGAGAGTTTATCAGTACAGAACTTGAACATGGAGATTTTATAGGTACTTTGTGAGTTTTTCTTTGTTGTTTGTTTCTTTTCTTTTTTTATGGCTAGATTAGATGCCTAAAAAATTGAATTATCCCAGATGGTAAGAGACCATGTTTGTTTCTCATATCACAGCTTATCAAAATGCCTTTCTCATACTAGATTGTTGAAAGTAACTACCCACTTTTCCCTATGAAATATATGCTATTTTAACTCCTAGTAATATATAGATGTTGCTATAAAGAGTAGTAATGAAATAAAATCAGGCAACCACCTAAGGCTGTAAAAACTATTGTTGTTATGTGCCGTCACGTCGGACCTGCCTCATAGCGACCCCTCCTTGGGTTTCCGAGGCAGTATCACTACAGAAGTAGATTGCCCCATCTGCCTTCCGAGGAGTGGCTGGTGAATTTGAACTGCCTGCTTTCTGGTTAGCAGTCAAGTGCCTTAGAAACTATGCTACCAGAGCTCCTGTAAAAACCGTGTTGTTGTTGTTGTTGTTTGCCGTGGAGTTGGCCCCGACTCATAGCGACCTCTCCTTGGGTTTCAGAGGCAGTATCACTACGGAAGTAGAATTGCCCAACCTTCCAAAACTATATAGCCTGTATAATCGTGTACAGTGAATAGCGCCCCCTGGATTTATACAATTGTGGAGGCTCTGAATAAAGTTAAAATTATTATTTAATACAGTTTTCATGGAAAACTTTGATGCTCCATTAAATAATGTTTTTGCTTTTTTAGATAAAATGAGAAAATTATTACTTTCCCACACATGTATATGGCAAACCAAATCCAAACCCACTACCATCTAGTCTATTCTGAATCATAGCAATCCTATAGGACAGAATGGAACTGCCCAATAGGATTTTCAAGGCTGTAAATCTTTATGGAAGCAGACTGCTGAATCTTTCTCCCATGGAGTGGCTGATGGGTTTGAACTGCCGATCTTTTGGTTAATAGCTGAATGCTTTAACCACTGTGCCACCAGAGCTCCTTAGTTATGACAAATGTAAACATATATTGTTTTGTGTGTGCCATGGAGTCAATTCAGGAAGTGACCCCATAGGACAGAGTAGAACTCACATCCATGTATGTATACGTATATCACAGATAGTTTCTAGATATTAAAAACAGTTCTTAAATTTAAACATGGTACATATAATATTAAATCTATGCTTATGTTAGAAAAATCCAACTGTTTTTGATAACTAAAGATATTATGAAGACTAAGTCAGATGTATGAAACAACTCAGAGGAAAAAAGTGACTGTTTTGTGATATGGTGATTAAAGTTTAAATAGCAATCCTAAAACAGAGTAACAGAGTACTTCTATCAAAATTGATTCATTTCGTGTATAAATCTAATTAGACTCATCACAAGTGGGCAGAGTAATAGTACAAATTCTTTTTAGTCACAAGCTGTTTTTTTTTTTGTTAATAGAGGCAATCAGAAGAACATGATAAGTTATAAGACATAAAATTCAACAAACCAGTTTGTCATCAAGTGACACCGACACCATTGTCAGTTTTCTTATTAAACAATTTTGTCCAGTGAACAGATATGTCTTTGAAGGGGAATTAGCCTTTTAGAGAAATGCCATTAACTCTTTCCATCCAGCCTAATACATTGCTACTTCAGTGCACCCTAGTGGTGCGATGAGCCATTGCATCTTTTAGAAACATTTTCTCAAAACAATTAACGTCTACCAGTGGGCACTTGACTGCTAACCAGAAGGCTGGTGATTCAAATCCACCAGCCACTCCTAGGAAGGAAGATGGGGCAATCTACTTCCGTAGTGATACTGCCTCGCAAACCCAGGGAGAGGTCACTATGAGTCGGATCTGACTTGATGGTGCATAACAACACAACAACAGTGATGGCACTGTTCATAAAGTTTTCACTGGCCAGCACTTGGAGAAGTAGATGACCCCTTCCTCCTTCCAAGTCTTTCTTAGTCTAGAAGCTCCACTGAAACCTGTCCATTATGGGTGACCTGACTGGTGTTTGAAATACCAGTGGGATAGCCTCCAGACTCATAACAACATGCAAGCTACCACAGTACAAGAAACAGTCAAGTACCTAACAAACAACAAAACAACAAATGATGGCCCTCACTCAGATCCAGAGGTGTTTTCTTGGATACTGAGATCGTGTAATAAATAAAATCTCCAGAGTTTCTTAAAGTAGCTGCATGTTTGCATTGTGTAAAGAGCTATATGTGTATTTAATTGGAATAAAATGTAACAGGAAAGAGTTAAAGGAAGTGAGAAATGGTATGAGATAGTAGAGAGAGAGAATGATGCCAGCTTCAGTTGTCATATAGACTTGGGTTTAAATTCTGATAAGGCAAGTTCTTCAAGTGTGTTTCATACATCTGACTTCATCTGAATAATACTGTTTTTGGCATGCTATTACTTTGTAAAGTTGTTTTGAGGCTCAGAAATAAAACATGTAAAAGATTTACCATAATTGCTTCAAGTGCTGTCCTTGTTATTATTTTACTGAGATAAATAAAAAGATGACTTTTTTAAAAATTGTGGAATTATCTGTGGGGTAACGAGTGTTATAAACTCCTTTTTTTTTCTAATAAATAGATATTAAAAATTCTACATTTTCTTTGTGTCATCTATGATCCTCAGTGGCCTATAGATAACATCCATCCATGTCTTCATTGATGACTTTGCCAGAATTGTGAATTAGTCATTATCTCTATGAACAGCAGTTTTAGTCATTTCATAATAAGGAAAAAGAAAGACTTTACCTACTTTTTTTGTCTCCATCCAACCCTCCATCCTCTTTTTTTTTGGGGGGGGGGAAGGGGAGGGATATCCTCTTTAGTCAATCTATACCACAGCCCTATTTGAGCATGTTCTGTTCTTTAGCTATAATTATTGGAGAAGAGGTAAATCCTGAAAGAAAATGACACTGTGAATTACCTGCTGCTTCTGAAAATTTGGTAAGGCATTTGGCTGATAACCAGAAGGATGGCAGTTCCTACTCACCAGCTGCTCCATGGAAGGAAGATGAGGCAATCAGCTTCCATAAATATTTACAGCCCTGGAAACCCAATGGGAGTCACTATGAGTTGGAATTGACTCAATGGCAGTGGGTTTGGTTTAGTCTGAGAATTTGAAATTTGATCCAAGAAATCTCCATCTTGGTGTGCTTGTTCTCTTCAGTAGAAAATATATAGATGTCACATCTTTTGTCATATGTGTACATTAGTTATATAATTTTTCATATTGTCTAAAGCAATACTTACTGCTTAATAAGGCACTGTAGACTTTTTGGGCAGACATTTGGCATGGCCCTAAGTACTCCAGGCCATTTAATATTCCTAATTCCCAAGTGTTAAATTCTAACAGCAAAATCCCCAGTTGCTGTGATAACCAAAATGCATCTATGCTCTCTATTTGTAAGTGTCAACACTACAGTAAACACTACCCCCTGTTGAGAGGCATTTTCTGAAGGAAACCATGTAGTCAGATCTCAGTATCTCACAGAAATGTTTTCATTGTGTACCAATTGTTGAATAACTCAAGAATTGAGACAATGAATTCTGCATCCATAGTGTATTATTATCATCTCACAGACTCTGTAGTTTGCCTGCACAAATATATGAGGGCTG
>NW_006921728.1:3203164-3204645 GCF_000298275.1 Orycteropus afer afer | reverse complement strand
TGCTGCTCACCAAAAGGTTGCAGGTTCCAGTCTACCCAGAGGCTCCTTGGAAGAAAGTCCTGATGATCTACTTCTGAAAACTCAGCCTTTGAAAACCCTGCAGAGCAGTTTCCTCTGACACACATGGGTCACCATTAGTTGGACTTAACAGCAACTGGTTTAGTGATTTGAGTGACTGCAACAACTCTATTTTTAGCTTCCTGTTCCAAAAGAAGTACCATCTCCAGATTGACCAGTAGCATATTAAAAAAAAAAAAAAAATCCAAACCCACTGCCACTGAGTTGATTCCAACTGATAGCGACCCCCGTTGCGTTTCCAGGTGGTAAATCTTTACAGAAGTGGATTGTCTCATCTTCCTCCTGCAGGGCAGCTGGTGGGTTAGAACTGCCAACAGCAGTGTGTAGTAAACGTAAACTTGAACACAGAGAATTACAGTAGGAGCCAGGGAGAGCTTAGAACTGACCTTTTGAATGTGTGGATGAGTGCTAGACCAGGGAGACTGAATGCTCCTTGTATTTTTCCCTTAAGCCCCAACAAAAACACTAATATTATTCATACACTTCAGGAAAAATCAAGAGAGGAAGTGAATTTCCCAAACTTGCCATTTGTGTAATTGTACATTTTAATGTAGTTCTTCATGCTGCAAATAATTCTGTAAACGTTTGGTTTGCTGAGTCATTTTATTTACATGCAATATTTAGGCATTCTCTTTATTTTATTATTAGGAAAACATGTATGAAGAAAAACTTTTTCAGAGCCCATCTGCTCTATTTTTTTTTTTTTTTTTTTAGATTAAGAATGCTCAGTTACAACAATCTGTTCCTTAGCAGTCAAATATTCTATCATCAGAAGGGACACAAAAATAGCACCCACAACTTTAGTGATACATTTCCACTTTATTTGACTGTCTCTTTTTAACATTGTCAAATTTGCTCAATTGCGGACTATGTTCTTTGTTGTAAAATGAAGCTCCAAATTAAACATGTTCATCATTGATAGAAAGATAAAATGAGAGAGAATGAAGTTCTTCCTTGCAGTGTAACACAGCAAAATGTGAAATATAATCAATGAAGCAAAAATTATTTCCAACAAAAATGAGTTAATTGCAGTTCAGTTTAACTTAAACCACATTCTTTTTCTTGTTTGCCTATCTGTTGATCTCTTAATGTATACTAATGTATGAACAAACTCATCTGATGTTGTTCTGGGATGCTGTCACCTCTATATTCTGCACCCCCCACCAGTTGCTGTTGAGTCATTCCTGACTCCTGGTGACCCCATGTGTTGTAGTGTAGAACTGTGCTCCACAAGGTTTTCATAGCTGTTTTTTTTTTTTTGGAAGTAAATCTCCAGACCTTTCTTCCAAGGCACCTCTGGGTGGACTTGAACCCATCATCTTTCATTTAGCAGCCTGAAAGTGAGGATGACTTAAGGTAACTACTGATGAAGGTTGAAGAATACAGTCTGCAGTATGGATTAC
>NW_006921728.1:3199226-3202366 GCF_000298275.1 Orycteropus afer afer | reverse complement strand
TGCGTTACACTGGTTTCATTCTTCTCACTCTTCCACATTTGATACATTTGCCTCAAACACCCAAATTGCTTTCAGTTCTCTGAAAAATTGACCTGAACTGACTAAAAATATTCCTGTCTACTTTAAACATCCTTTGGATTTACCAACTTCCATTTTTAATTTAATATCATACTCACTGTCTTCTCTCAGCCGCCCAACAAAATCCATGGGCTGACAGACTGCCTTCTTCTGCATTACTGTTGGTAGATGCCATTGAGAAGGTTCCGACTCAGGCTGGCCCCATGTGTGCAGAGTAGCACTGCTGCCTGGGCTTCTCAAGGCCGGGACCTTTCAGAAACAGGTTGCGAAGTCTGCCTTCCTTTGGTTCTGTTTTGACCACCAGCCTTTTAGCTAGTAGTTGAGTGCTTAATCATCTGTGCCACCCAGGTACTCTTCTGTGCTTTAGACTAGTGGGCTTTTTTAATGCCTATCATGACCCGTTGTGAGATGTCAAGCCAATTGAGTGGACTGTGATCATTTTTTAAAAAGGATGATTAATTTTATTATATGAATGTGTATATATGCTGGTTTATGGTTTAAAATGTATTTACACCTGTGCTGTTAGTCAAAAAAGTTGGAAAACATACCTTTAAATGAGCACTGTGATTTCAAATTCCCTGCAGACTGCCCAGTGGTAACTTCCACCTACTCTGCCTCTCACTTCTGCTCTTATTATATTCTTAGATTTTCCTGACAAACCAATTTGTTTCAAAGTTTAAATTATCTCCAGGCTCATATTGCGCTCATCTTAGTTACATGTGTCCTGTAAAGCTGCCAGATTCACAAAATAATATTTCGGAATGGTCAGTTTTATTTGAATTCCAGATAAGCAACCAAAAAAAATTTAAAATATAAGCATGCTCCAAATATAATATATTTATCTGGAATTCAAATTTAACTGCACCTTAAATTTTTTTAAGATTACTTTGTTTTAGGTGAAAGTTCATATAGCAAATTGGGTTCTTATGTAACAATTTCTACACAATTTGTTCCATAACATTGGTTACATTTTTCATAATGTGTTAACATTCTTGTTATTTCCTTTTGGTTGTTGTGGGTTCTTTTTCCCTTATTCTAGCTTCCCTACCCCTCATTAGCTTCTCATCTCTGTTTCTGGGTAAATGTTGACCATTTGGTCTCATATTGTTGTTGTTATGTGCCGTCAAGTTGGACCTGACTCATAGCGACCCCTCCTTGGGTTTCCGAGGCAATATCACTATGGAAGTAGATTGCCCCATCTTCCTTCTGAGGAGTGGCTGGTGGGTTTGAACCACCAGCCTTCTGGTTAGCAGTCAAGTGCCTTAGGCACTATGCTACCAGAGCTCCTAGTTGATTATTTAAGGGAGCACAGTATTCATAGATGGTAATGTTTGTTTTATAATCCAATCTATTATTTGGATAAAGCATGCTCACTGCGAGTGGCTTTAGTTCCAATTGCAAAGCGTATTTTAAAGTGATAGTCTTGGAGGTTTCTCTAGTCTCTATCAGTCCAATAAGTTTGGCCTTTTGTGGGAATTTGAGTTTTGTTCTATAATTTTCTCCCTTTCTATCTGGGACCTTCTATTGTGTCCCTAGTCAGAACAGTCAGTAAGGCAGCTGTGCACTGTCAGTTCTTCTGGTCTCAGACTAGATGAATGCACCCTAAAGTTTTTATATAGTAACCCCACTCCTTTTAAGAAATCCAACCTAGATTTTCCTGACAGGGCCAGGCCAGGTCCCTCAACTATGTGAAAAGGGTAGGAGAAGCGTCTGAATGGAGATGAAAATTAAACACAGAAAATGATCAAATAAGGAAAGAAGGAAAGAAAAAGTAGACAGTTACATGAACTGAAAATAGCATACTGGAGTAAATGATAATAGATCCAGAGTCATAGTCAGACAAATACCGCATGATTGATAGGAAATCAAACAAAATGTGAGAATCCTATACCAAGAGAGCAGTGGTGAGTGAGAGATAGATGCATGAATCTACAAGAGTTCTGTTTTTGATTTGGGGCATCATTAAGGCCTAGGAATTCAGGTGGTCATTTAACAGTTTAGAGGTCAGACGGAAACAAAACACGAGATCTTTCTGAAGTAGTGGTTAGGATTTTAAGGCAAAATTTGTTGAGGTATGGAGTGATTGCATTTTGATATTGTTGTTGCTGTTGTTTGCCGTCAAGTCGGCCCCAACTCATAGTGACCTCTTCTTGGGTTTCCGAGGCAGTATCTCTACGGAAGTAGATTGCCCAACCTTCCTTCTGAGGAGTGGCTAGTGGGTTTGAACCACCAGCCTTCTGGTTAGCAGTCAAGTGCCTTAGGCACTATGCTACCAGAGCGCCTTAAAAATTATTGCTAGCGTGCCCAACGTGGGGCTCGAACCCACGACCCTGAGATTAAGAGTCTCATGCTCTACCGACTGAGCTAGCCTGGCGGTGCATTTTGATTAGTCAGCCCAAATGTCTGGCTTTTTATCTAATTGATGATTGCTATCCATGCACTTTTTATCTAAGTGTTTTGATGTTGAATCATGATTAAAGTATTTTGCAGAATCACTTCAAAAT
Source organism: Orycteropus afer afer (assembly GCF_000298275.1). NCBI lineage: Eukaryota > Metazoa > Chordata > Mammalia > Tubulidentata > Orycteropodidae > Orycteropus > Orycteropus afer. Next base: position 3,199,784 of record NW_006921728.1, on the reverse strand, counting down.
AAATCAAGCAGTTAACAATAGTTGACTCCAATGATTTTGTATGTTCAAGTACATTGTATAGAACCATATCTAGCAGTATTCAGGCATAATTGTAGTGCCTATATTCAATTTTAGGAGCTCTGGTGGTGCAGAGCTTGAGGCATCTGACTGCTAACTGGAAGGCTGGCAGTTCAAACCCACCAGCCACTCTGTGGGAGGAAGATGAGACAATCTACTTCTGTAAAGATTTACTACCTTGGAAACCCAATGGAGGTCGCTATGAGTCAGCATTGACTCAATGACAGTTTGGTTTGGTTTGGTTTCATATTCAATATAGTACCTATGTTCTGGCTATATTCAATAGATACTTGTTGAATAAATAAAGTTAGTTAAAAAAACATCTTTATCTTTATAAGACTGTTTCTATCTGCACCTTCACATATTAACTTTTTCTTCAGTGGAAGTACAATATGTACACTGTTCATCTTTTCTCATGCATGAAATGAATAAAGGAGAACCTATATATGAGCAAATCGGCCAGGTATTTCAATTTTGTAACACATCATGCTTATGTGCAAT
>NW_006921728.1:3178957-3198791 GCF_000298275.1 Orycteropus afer afer | reverse complement strand
TGTTTGTTTTGTGTTAGTTAAGATAGACAAATTTCACTATGAGATCATTTCTGATTTATTCTTTATTCACTATCATAAGAGAAAATGTTAGAAATTTGGCCCCAAGGACAAATTCTTCCATGTATGTGCTTATAATATTTGGTGAAAATTTTGGTTTTCATTCCAGTGAAATAATGGTATTACTGCTATTTTCTAAATTCATTTTTAAAACAGAAAGCAGAGTAGATGATTTTTAAGAAATAACATATGATTATGCCAAATTTCCTTTTTCTCTAAAGTACAGTATGTGAAAAGAATCACTTATACTGAAGCATCAAACTGTGGAGTAGTGTAACTCTAAGTGAAAGTCACCATTCCTGTACCTATTCAAATGACAGACATTTAGTAATGTTAATTTTTTTCTTGTGGAGCTTAAGACAAAATAGAATAATTTGTGTTTATAAAATTTTTGATTTGCTTATTTTTTGTTTTAAAAGTGGTGTTAATACCCAGTATTCACAATGGCATTTGACGTTTTTATTTCAGCTCATAATGTCTTTCTTTTAGCCTCAAATCGTAGACCAAGTTGGCTTCTCTACTGGTGAATTTCTTTTAATAATTGCAAGTCATGTTCCTTTAGAAGTATATAGGCAGTTATTTACACACCTTTCATACATTTGACTAAAAGCAGCAGTCCTCTGTATTTAGTTCCTAACTGTTAAATATTATGGCATTTTCGCAAAGCCATCATTCAGTGATCCATTTTGCTGGAACAGAACAGCTGGCTCCTTCATTTTTTCTGAGTGGAGGTCTGTATTGTTACAGCATAGTTTGATGTGTTTCTGGTGGAATCTTGTAAACTGAGACAAGGTAGGAACATTTGGCTACCTTTTGTTTTCAGAAGGGTCACCTCAAACTGTTTACAGCATTTTAAGTACAAAGAACCTCACAACAGGGAATATTTTATAAGCATTTTAGCATAATTAACCTGTGCTGTGAGGTTAATATTCCAACTCCTTATGGATGAGGTAGTCTCTCTCCTTTAAGAAGAAAAAAAAAGTTAATACTAATAGTTAGGGAAAAACAAACAAAAAAACAAACCCACTGCCATCGAGTTGATTCCAACTCATATAAACCCCCATTGGGTTGTTGAGGTGGTAAATCTTTAGGGAAGTAGATGTGTCATCTTCCTTCCATGGAGTGGCTTGCAGGCTTGAACCACCAACCTTCTGGTTAGCAATCAAATGCTTTAGGCACTATTCTACCAGAGCTCCTTAAAAACTAGGAGTAGGTAGAAAAACTGTGTTGAAAGGATGAATCTGAAACCAGAATATCACGTGAGTCTTGACTCTCCTACTTGACTGACAAATTACACAACCTATCTCAAGCTTGGTTTGTGTGTTAAATAGAGATGATAGAGGTGATTACAGGAATCTATTTGTAGGCTGTTGTGAGGAGTAAATGATATAACTCAAAAAACCAAACTCACTGCCATCGAGTCCATTTCAACTCATAGCAACTCCTTGGACTTCTGAGGCAGTGTCTCTACAGAAGTAGATTGCCCAACCTTCCTTCTGAGGAGTGGCTGGTGGGTTTAAATCAAACCACCAGCCTTCTGATTAGCAGTCAAAGTCTTAGGCATTACGCCACCAGAGCTCCCATAATCCATGTAAAATTCTTAGCACAATCTACTTATTAAGCACTCATATAAGGGAAAGCTTAAACACACAGATACTGTTTTAGAAGTGCTCCCTTCTGTGTAACACAGCCAAAATGAGTGCTAGTTGTCATCTAATTAATGAGAATCTCAGTTTCGAGAATTATCAATTTGCTACCATTTTAGAACCAGAGAACTGCAGATTTATATATAAATTGACTACATCTAGAGGGCTTTTCTGTTGAAAACACTCAAAAATGTAGCACAGTTGCAGTTATAGAGGAAGGATGCTTAAAACTGAGGAAGGAAGACACACAAATAGCCTTGTTTTAAAATTCTTCTCTGTTATCAACATTGTTCTCAATTTGTAATGCTTTGTGGCTTAAGGAAATAAACTTGCAATATGTAATTGTGAAGGAGCCCTGGTTGCGCAGTGGTGAAGCGCTCAGCTGCTAACTGAAAGGTCAGCCATTCCAACTCACCAGCATCTCCTGGGAAGAAAGATGAGGTAGTCTGCTTCCCTAAAAATTTACAGCCATGGAAACCCTATGTAGCTGTTCTCTGCCCTTTTGGGTCACTATGTGTCGGATTTGACTCAGCAATGGATTTTTTGAGTAGATGTAATTGTGATACCAAACCACAAAACAAACTCGTTGCCCTCAAGTCTGTTCTGACTCACAGCCACCCCATGTGTTGCAGCGTAGAACTGTGCGTCATACGGTTTTCAGGTCTGTGAACTTTTGGAAGCAGATGTCTTTTTTCCAAGGTGCCTCTGGGTTCAAACCACCCACCTTTAAATTCATAGTCAAGTGCTTAACTGCTTGAGCCACTCAGGGACTCCTTAATTGTGAGACAGTGAGAATCAATATAGTAAAGCAACTATTTATTGAATGATTTTTGATTAACTGATCAACTTTAATTTTTCTGACTTCATATTTCTTCATATATTCAGATCCATGTTAGAAGTGTGATTTATTTCTGAAGTTAAAATTCTGATATTAGAATAAATGTTAGAAAACTTTGGAAATTATATGCTATCAAATTTAGAGGATGATTTTTTATTTCAGCTTTTTTGATAACTATACTTTCTTTTTTATTTTAATACCAGAACTGAGCTGAATTGAGGGAAGGTTAGGAAGTAGAGTAGAAGTTACTCTAGAACTGACAGTATTGGGCTTTCTAATTGTAAGGTTTTTAGAGTACACTTTCTTCTTTCCTCAGAAATGCAGAGGCATTGCCAAGGTAAAATGTTTGTTTCCCCTTCAATTATGATACTTGCCAGTGGGCTTTTCAGAAATATGTTTTGATTTTTTTTTTTTTTTTTTTAACCCACAGATAGATCAGTAGCATTGGGGCTTGATCATCAGGCTGTCTTCAGATTGACTGGCTTATCATTACTCAAGTAGTACAATCTGCTCTGCAGACCAGTTTTATTGCTCAAGCCACCAAAAGATGCTGTAGTCAAATTATTTTTATGTAAAAGTATTACCATATTTTAATGGGAGAGTTCATTTCTAATTCTAATTTTGATAATAATTTGATTTATTATTGTCTGCATTACTGACAAATTCTAGTCTTAATGGACTTACCACGTAATATTTTCATTAAAACACTATCAATGTTGTCTAATACATAAATGAATTAAGACCTTTAGAAGTGGAAAGTAATGAAAAAAATTACATTGTGCTACATTTATCCTACCCTACAACCATAGCTAAATCAAACTTTAAAAGTAACAAATATATATATATATATATATATATATACACACATGTATATATTCAGTCATAAATCACTTTTAAGGAAATTTAACAGGTTCTGTTTTTTATTATTCTGACTACATTGATACTTTTAGATATTTTAAAATACATAATTTTAAAAAGAATCTATTTTGGTGTTCCTTCTTTTGGGTCCTAAGCATTTGTCAAGAATCCTTTTATAATGCAATAGGTTAAGTCCTTGATTACTGACCAAAAGGTTGGTGGTTCAAACCCACCCAGAGGTACCTTAGTAGAAAGGCATGACAATCTGCTTCCAAAAGGACACAGCTTGGAACGAAAGCAGTTCTACTCTGCATACACAGAGTTAGTGTGAATCAGAATCGACTCAACAGCAATTGGTTCGAAATTTTTTGGTTTAAGCATTTGTCTAATCTGTCTGTTCATAATTATTACCTGGTAGATAATGTTAAATAATTATGAAGCATCTATAGATAATGTTAAATAATTATGAAGCATCTATAGATAATGTTAAATAATTATGAAGCATCTATTTCTCAGAAATTGTATTTTCTATGAAGTTAACTTTTTTCATACATTTATATTATGCTACAGGTGTCATTGGGCTTTTACATTCACTATTTTAGGAAATGGCTAAAGCAGATCTCATGGTAATTTTTTGATAATGAGTCAATTGGTATAAAGGGATCCACTGCCAGTGTTTTAGCAGAAGCCAAGATAAAGACTGGAATGCAAGGCTGCATCTCCTATCTCTTGGACCACTTCTGTAAATGGAATTGACCACTGCTGATTTACTCAACTGACACATTAGACAAATGCTTAAACCAAAAAATTTCAAACCAATTGCCGTTGAGTCAATTCTGATTCATGCTAACTCTGTGTGTGCAGAGTAGAACTGCTTTCTTTCCAAGCTGTGTCCTTTTGGAAGCAGATTGTCATGCCTTTCTACTAAGGTACCTCTGGGTGGGTATGAACCACCAACCTTTTGGTCAGTAATCAGGTAATCAAGGACTTAGCCACTCCTCGGAAGGAAGGTTGGGGTCGCTATGAGTTGGGTCAGACTCAATGGCACATAACAACAACAGATAATGTTAAGTCATCAGCATGACAGTTGTCTTGTCAGTGTTTAGTTCAAAGGGAGCATGTCATTTTTTGCTTCTTATTACTGACTAATGCAGTGTTTCTATATTCATAAATGAATTCTAAGGTATTACTCTCTCCCTTTCCCAAATACAAAGACATTTCTAAGAATACATTTTTAAATAAAATACTGTCCTCACCATTCTAGCAAATATTATATTGTAAATTCAAAGAGCAATTTCTATCCTTAAAACCGAGAAGAGGTTAGATTTGGAAAAAGAGACCAATAAACTAGACATTTCTGAATGATTATTACATTTTATTTGATTAAGTATAATGTTGGTAGAATGGTATTTCAAGTATCTGCATCACAATATTTAAAAATTTCTGTTACTTATTTCTAGGCTTTATTTGTAACTGTTGCTACCTACCTTTTAAAGGACGCTAGAACTTCAATTGTATGGTAATGGTATGGCCAGCCTAGAAGAACTTAATGCCCTTGGCTTTTATCACCTATTCAGAGCATCTGTTTAAAGTTGATTTGGAATTTCAAACATGCACTTTCCTTGGGCCAGGACTCATGTTCTAGAGGCCTACAGTGTCCGCTTTCAGTGGTATCACCAAATGTGATCACAGAGTGATGCTGACAGGGTCAATTGTTGGTATTTCATGACACAACTTTACTTATTTAATATCGTTGTTCAACTAAACCATAATTTAAGAACTTTTAATGGACATGTCTTCATTTAAAAAAAAAAAGTTCTGAAAACCTCAGCAAGAAGCATTGCCTAGAACTTTTAATTTTGGAAAGCTCTCAGAATAAAGATACTAGACTAGGAAAAAAACGCTTTTTCCTCTCTGCCTCCATAGCAGGAGAAATACTGTCCTGGAAATTAATGCAAAAATAGAAAAGCCTGTAAGGAGGATCTATTCTCCCCATGGCAAAGAAGTTTGCAGGTCTGAGCAGAGCCCAAGCAATCACAAAGCAGGGAAAAGCAACTTGAAGAGTGTTGGGTGCCTGGGAAGGTCTTTGCATAAACTCTGCATATACAACTTATAATGGAATGCCATGTGCCTCCACTGAATCATACACATTGAGAATAATAAGATAAAGTACTTGCTAAAAAACATTTTCTATTACAAAGTGAGATTTAGTATATTTTTTTCCTCCCTCTTCCACACACACACAATCACACACATGCATACATACACATAACACAAACATATCTGTGACAATTACATCTACTTATTTTTCAGAGTCATTCTATAAAGGGAATGTGATATGATGAATAATGATTCCAAGAAATATTGATTTGGAGCTAAGTCCATCTAGGACAAATCATACAGTTGAGTCAGGTCAAATGATGCATCAATCTGGAAGGGATTCCTGCACAAGCACTTTATTAACATTGGGGAAATGCCAGATTGCAGAGGGTCAGGACTGTGAGAGTCAGTGGGGCATCTCTTCCACTCTGCTATTTACCTATTTTTCAGTGGACTATATTCTTGTGTATAAATGAAAAAGATTTAGTAGAATTTCTCTGTGAAAAACAACACAGCATTCTCAAATCCTGTCTGATAATGAATGCACTAGTCAGTTCCAATGGACTATAACCCATGTGAGATAAAATCTAAAATGTAGGGACTAAAAATGCATCATAGCCTTTTTTAAAATTACATTTTATTGAAAATATGTATAGCAAAACTCACTCCCATTCCACAGTTTCTAGACATAATGATCAGTGACATTGATTAACTTCTTCATATTGTGTCAACAGGCTTGTTATTTCTGTTCCAATTGTTTCGCTTCCATTTATTGCCCCCTTCCCCCCCCAACCTTCTCATGTATGCTTTAAAACAGCTGTTGAACCTTTGGTCTTATATAGATTTTTTTTTTTCTTCTAAATAAATGCAGTACTCAAGGGTGACTATTTTTATTCTTTGACCTAAACTGTTACTTAATTTAAAAGCAACTTCAGGGGATAGTTTTAATTCAGGTTTGAAGAACACCTCATGGACATAGTCTCAGGGACTCCTCCAGCCTCAATAGGTTCAGTAAGTTTGGATTCTTTAAGAATTTGAAGTTCTGTTTCAAATTTTCTTCCCTTTTTGTCAGGATTTGTCTATTGTGTTCCTGATCAGAACATTCAAAAGTGATGGTCAATCACAACCTAGTTCTTCTGGTCTCAAGGTGGAGGAGGGAATGGTCATGTAGACAATCCTGTAGTCCAACTCCTTCTCTAATTCATAAGTTTGCTTCTTTCTCTTTTGTTCCAGATGAATAAAGACCAATAGCTGTATCTTAGATGGCTGCTCATAAACTTTTAAGACCCCAGAGACTACTTACCTTTCTGGGAGGTAGAACATAACTTTGAGAACTGTATTTTGCCAGTTGACTGGATTGCCCCCCAAGACTACGTCCCTAAGCCCCAAACCAAGAGAACCAATCCCATGAGGTGATTGGTTTATGTCTAATTAGTATCAATATCTGTAGCTACTCCCCTTTTTTGGTTGGTTGTTACTGTTGCAAAGCCATACACAGCCTAGCATTTGCTCATTCGTTTCTTTTTTTTGTATACAGTTTATGACATTAGTTAGGTTGTGTGGATTTATATTCTCTATATGCCCTCCAACCCTTGGTAACTACAAATGAACATTATTTTCTGTATATTTACCTATGCATATAATTCCATATAAGTGTGAATTGACTTACTTCATTCAACATAATGTCCTCCAGGCTCATCTATGTTGTAAGATATTTGAGGAACTCATTTTTATTTATGTCTGAGTAGTATTCTGTTCTATGTATATATCACATTTTATTTATTCATTCTTCCATTAATGGGCACTTAGATTGTTTCCATCTTTTTGGTATTGTGAATAGTGCTACGATGAACATAGGTGTGCATGTTTGTTCTTGTCACTTCTATTATATACCTTGAGTACATACCTAGAAATAGAGTTGGTGGGTCACATGGCTGCTTTATGTGTGAATGGTGCAGGACTGGACATTGTTTCATTATGTTGTGCACAGGGTTGCTATGAGTTAAAACCAATTTGATGGCACCTAACAACATGGCAACTCTACATCTCATTTTTTTTGAGAACTGCCAGACTGTTTTCAAAACAGCTGTACCATTTTATAGCAATGGATGAGAGTTTAGATTTCTCCACCTCCCCTCCAGCACTTATTTTCTGTTATTTTTTATTTTTTTATCTTAGCCATTCTTTGTTGTTGTTGTTATTAGGTGCCGTCAAGTCGTCTCCAACTCATAGTGACCCTATGTACAGCAGAACAAAACACTGCCCGGTCCCGCACCAGCTCCATGATCCTTGTTATACTTGAGCCATCGCTGCAGCCACTGTGTCAATCCATCTCGTTGAGGGCTTTCCCCTCTTTCACTGACCCTCCACCTTACCAAGCATGACATCCTTCTCCAGGAAATGGTCCCTTCTGATAACAAGACCAAAGTAGGTGAGACGAAGTGTGGCCATTCTCCCTTCCAAGGAGCATTCTGGCTGCTCTTCCTCCAGGACAGATCTGTTAGCTCTTTTAGCCGTCCACGGTACTTCTAGCATTCTTTGCCAGCACACAACTCAAAAGCATCAACTCTTCTTCAGTCTTCCTTATTCATTGTCCAGCTCTCACATGCATATGATGTGATTGAAAATACCATGGCTTGTGTCAGGGGCACCTTAGTCCTCAAGGAGACAGCTTCGCTCCTCAGAACTTGAAAGAGGTCCTTTGCAGCTGATTTGCCCAGTACCATATGTCATCTCATGTCCTGACTGCTGCTACCATTGGCATCGATTGTAGAACCAAGCAATTTGAAGTTTTTGACAACTTCAATCTTTTCTCCATTTATCGTGATGCTGCTTATAGGTCCAGTTGTGAGGATTTTGGTTTTCTTTATATTCAGATGTAATCCATACTACAGACTGAATTCTTCAATCTTCATCAGTAAGTGCCTCCAGTCATCCTCACTTTCAGCAAGCAAAGTTGTGTCATCAGTGTATCGCAGGTTGTTAACAATTCTTCCTCCAATCCTGATGCCATGTTCTTCTTCATACAGTCCATCTTCTTGGATTATTTGCTCAGCATACATATTGAATAAGTATGGTGAAAGGGTATAACCCTGACACACTCCCTTCCTGATTTTAAACCATGCAGTGTCCCCTTGTTCTCTGTTTGAACAACAGCCTCCTGTTCTATGTACAGGTTCCTCATGAGTACAATTAAGGGTTCTGGAATTCCTATTCTTCTAAATGTTATCCACGAATTGTTATTATCCACACAATCAAATGCTTTTGCATAATCAATAAAACACAAGTAAACATCTGTGGTGGTTATTTTATTTTATTTTATTTTTCAACTTGGCTAGGCCTATTTGAGTGGCTGGGCAGCTGGATGTAGTATTCCCCATGACAAGACTGGTAATCAACTCCATGGTGGAATCTACTGTGAGCAGCTGAGTAGCTGCCTTTGGGGTGTGGTCTGCTTCCTATATATAAGGAGAATCCTGGGAAATGGTCTCTACCTTTTGGCATGTTTGGACCCTGCATGTAACCATGTCATTATTCAGCAGCCTGCCATCCTCTGCCAACCTTGGGACTTACAATGGACTTGAATTAATGGCCTGCCATGTGGTTTGGTAACATCAGGACTGTGCCTTTTTACTTGTCAACCTTGGGCTTCTCAGCCTCAGTAACCAGCAGCTGTCTGAGTGAAGAAACTCCTCTAGCTTAGGTGGGCTGTGAGCTGGAGGCAGAGCTGAAGCGCAAGGCTGAGGGGCTTTCAGCCAGCTCCTAGAGCCTGGCCCTTTGAACTAGGACTTAAAGCCTCCAAACTGTAAGAGAATGAACTCCTGTTTGTTAAGGCCATTGCATTTGTGGTATATTCTTGTCAGAGTGACACTAGGTAATCAGAACAACATCTTTCTGGTATTCTTTGCTTTGAGCTAAGATCCATCTGATATCAGCACTGATATCCCTCATTCCACATGCTCTTCTGAATCCAGCTTGCATTGCTGGAAGTTCTTTGTCAATACACTGCTGCAACCATTTTTGAATTATCTTCAGTAAGATTTTACTTGTGTGTGATATTAATGATATTATTCTATAATTTCCACATTACGTGGAATCAACTTTCTTTAAAATGGGTACAAATATGGATCTCTTCCAATCAGTTGGCTAGGTAGCTGTCTTCCAAATCTCTTGGCATAGCCGACTGTCTCCAGTGGGGCATCCATTTGTTGAAGCATCTCAATGGGTATTCCATCAATTCCTGGAGCCTTGTTCTTTGCCAATTCCTTCAATGCAGCTTCAACTTCTTCCTTCAGTACCATTAGTTCTTAAATGTATTCCACCTCCTGAAATGGATGAAGATTGACCAGTTCTTTTTGGTACAATGACTCTGTGTATTCCTTCCACCTTCTTTTGATGCTTCCTGCATCATTCAATATTGTGCCCATAGAATCTTACAATATGGCAACTCGAGGCTAAATTTTTTTCCTCAATTCTTTCAGCTTGAGAAATGCCGAGTGTGTTCTTTCCTTTTGTTTTTCTAACTCCAGATCTCTGCACATTTCATTATAGTAATTGGTTTTGTCTGCTCTAGCTGCTCTTTGAAGCTTCTGTTCAGCTCTTTTATCTTGTCATTCCTTCCATTTACTTTAATTACTCTCCAGTCAGGGGCAAGTTTCAGAGTCTATTCTGACATCCATTTTGGTCTTTTATTCATTTCTTGTCTTTTTAATGACCTTTTTCTTTCTTCATGGATGATGTTCTTGATGTCATCCCACAATTTTTCTGGTTTTAGTCATTGGTGTTCAATGCATCAAATCTATTCTTTAGGTATTCTCTGAATTCAAGAGGGATGTATTCAAGGTCATATTGTGGCTCTCATGAACTTGTTTTAATTGTCTTCAACTTCAAGTTGAACTTGCATATGAGCAGTTAATGGTCTGTTCCACAATCAGCTCCTGGTCTTGTTAGGCTAAAGATATTGAGCTTTTCCATTGTCTCTTGCCACAAATGTATTCAATTTGATTCCTGTGTACTCCATTTGGCAAAGTCCACATGCATAGCCACTGTTTATGTTGTTGAAAAAAGGCATTTGCAATGAATAAGTCATTGGTCTTGCAAAATTCTATCATGTTATCTCCAGCATTATTTCTGTCACCAAGGCCAAATTTTCCAACTACTGGTGATTCTTTGTTTCCAACTTTTGCATTCCAGTCACCAGTGATAATTAACACAGCTTGATTGCACGTTCTGTCAATCTCATACTGCAGAAGTTGATAAAAAAAAATCTTCAATTTCCTCATCTTTGGCTTTGGTGGTTAGTGTGTAAATCTGAATAATAGTAGTACTAACTAGTTTTTCTTGTAGGCATATGGATATTATTTTATCAGTGCCAGCATTGTACTTCAGGATGGATCTTGCAACATCCTTTGTGATGATGAATGACATGCCGTTCCTCTTCAAATTGTCATTCCTGACATAGTAGATCATATGGTTGTCTGATTCAAAATGGCCAAAACTGGTACATTTCAACTTATTAATGCCTAGGATATCAATCTTTATGCGTTGTATTTCATTTTTGAAAACTTCCAATTTTCCTAGATTCATACTCTGTATATTCCATGTTCCAATTATTAATGGATGTTTGCAGCTGTTTCTCCTCAATTTGAGTCATGCCACATCAGCAAATGGAGGTCCCAAAAGTTTTGCTTTATCCATATCATTAACATTGGTTCTACTCTGATGAGGCAACTCTTTCCCAGTTGTATTTTGAGTGCCTTCTGACCAAGAGGCTCATCTTCCTCCTTGTATCTGACAGTGTTTCAGGGCTCTTCATAAAGTTGCCCAGTAATGTATCAGACAGTGTTTCTCTGCTATTCATAAGGTTTTCCCTGGCCAATTCTTTGAGAAATGGATGGCCTCTTCCTTCTTCCTAGTCTGTCTCAGTCTGTAAGCTGCACTGATACCTGTGTACCATGTGCAACCCTGCTGGCATGAAATGGCATCTCATTGCAGTTTTGATTGTGTTTCTCTGATGGCTGATGATGTTGAGCATCTTTTCATGTATCTGTTGCCATTTGAGTATCCTTTTAATGTCTTCTCATGTCCTTTTTCCAGGTTTAGATTGGGTTATATGTCTTCTTATTGTTAACTTGCAGAAGTTTTTCTGTGTATTTCAGTTATTAGTCCATTATTGGTTATGTTGTTCCCAAAGATTTTTTGCCACTCTGTGGGTTATCCTTTTATTCTTTAGATACAGTCTTTTGAGGAATATATTTAACTTTTTTGAGGTCCCAGTTACCTATTTTATTTTCTGATTTTGTGCACTCATTGCTGTGTTTGATAATGTCTCATTGAAAAAATTAGATCCCAAAGTCTTGCTCCTACATTTTCTTCCAAGAATTTTATGATTTTAGATTTAACATTTAGGTCCGTGTTCTATTTTGAATTTTTTTTTTTTTATGGATAGCATGATATATGGATCTTGTTTCATTTTTCTGCATGTGGAAATCCAGTTTTGCCAGTATAGTTTGTTAAAGAGATTGTTCCTTCTCCATTAAATGGATTTGGCCCACTTGTATTATTTATTTCTGAGTTTTCAATCTGTTCCATTGGTCTTTGTGTTTGTCATTAAACCAGCAGCAGCCTGTTTTGATTACTATAGCTGTGCAATATGTTTTTAAATCAGAAAGTGTTAAGACCTCCTACTTTGTTCTACTTCTTTAAAATCACTTTGGCTATATTTTTAAGTCTTTTGACTTCCATATAAAATTGAGGAAAACTTTTCCCATTTCTATAAATTGTGCTGGCAGAACTTTGATCAAGATTGTGCTGTAACCTTAGATCGCTTTGGGTATGCATCAGAGCCTTTTAAAAAGCATTCTGAATTGTTTTAAAATAGATTTTCAGGTAGCCAGAATTAGAGACTTCTTATCAGATAAATAAACCAGGTGAAGGTGTTATTTCCATCTGTGAAACATATGAATAAGAATCAAATTCATGTGTGTATGTGGAAATAGAGAGTCAGAGAAAGAAAATTAGGGAGAATGAGAGTTTGCATTTGTACATAAATTTTTTAATTAATATAAAATATTGTGATAAAATACTTTACAATTGCTCTGCTTATTTTTCTTTCAAAATTTCTTTATAATCTAAGTTACCTTTTTTTTTTTAAATCTGGACATCTTAATTTACAAATGAAAGTTATATTCAAAATCAGTGTTTCAGAATTCAGATTCCAGTAGAGTTGTCTTTTAATTATCTGTATATGGATCATCCATGGCAGCTATTAATTGCAGACTTTTTCCTCCACTAGTGTTCTTCCAGCTTCTTTTCCCTGAGATTCACTGAGCTAGGCCAAGATATATTAAATTAGGGTAAAATAAGCTTTAAAATTTTGGAACTTGGTGTGTGGAGTTTCCTCAATGCTGTGCTTCTTCTGTGTCATAGATAAGCCAAAGTTGATCCTACTACCACTAGTGGAATTGGCACATATGAGCAGTGAATTACACATAGGGTGTGTATTTTCCCTCCTTTCTGCTAACGGAAGATGCACTAGGATTTAGGCCTGAGAAAATATCCGCAGCGTTTATGTCTCATTTACAAGTCATTTATTCTTCCAGCTTATCTCATATTTCATATTTCATGTTAGTGCTAAGGTGGAACACCAAAGCCTGTATCAGACTTCTTAGCATTGCTTCAACATTTGCTTTTCTTACCATTTATAGATATTTAACAATCTATCAGTTTCACTTCAGAATCATTTGCTCTGAAGAGAGTAATACCTTGGTCTTTGAGAAGTTAATGTTTACAAAATCACTGTCCCAAGACTATTTATTTCTAACTTGATTCCAGATCTTGGTTCTTAAAATAGAACTCTGGGTAGGACACTGACAAAGCCTGCTAAGACAATCAGTGTGAGCTTTTGTGGGCATAAGTTATGGGAAACTGACATACAATAAATAAAATAGATGGCCAGAATGCATTTCCAAGTGTGTCATATTCTGTGGAAGGGATGATTCACTGCAGTAAATATATATGCGAGTTCCATTAGAATTTATCTTTAATTCTCACTTAAAATATTTTGAAAAGCAATAATGAAGATACTTTCATTATGCAAAATACAAATTTTATTGCTTCTTCTTGAGGCTAAATTTAAAACATTCACATAAAATTGGAAAAAAAAATTATAGTGCTAGCAGTAAGTTTAAAAAACTGTGTTGACAAGTTTTAGTAATAAAGAAAATTCACTAGAATACCTGGACACTGTGTGTTTATTTCCCCTGAAAGAAATGCAGAAATACAAACAGATATTCATCCAGATGTGGTTGATTCCCCTCCCCCCACATCGCATTATCAGCCATTAAGAAACATACAGTCAAGTTGGATAGATATTTCTTGAAATGAGGCATGGTATGCAGTGCATGCTTTCATTGTGCTTCCTGCCATTATGGAATAATGTGTCTTATTTGAAAGACAGTGATCATTGCTGCTAAATCATGTTCGGCCAACTTATATAACACTGATATTTTGTGAATCATTTCAGATTTCAGAGAGCTATGCTTTCCTACCAAGAGAAGTGGTGACATGATTTCTAAAGAGCTGCTCAGAGTGCCAGAAAAGAATGCATTTAAACCCAGATGGAACAGATCATAAAGGTAGCTGCAGTCTCAAATAGTGAGATTAAAAGTAATTGTATTCATAATGCCAATTTATGTCTCACAATTATATAAAAACAGGATAGACTACAACACTTCAACAAGTCAGATCATCTCATGTATTCAAGTAGGAAGCAGTAATTTTGACTATCCACCTACACAGTGATTCAGTGTCCACTTTCAGAAGAAAGATGATTTCAACTGTAGCAAATAACGTTTTTCTTATAATAGTGTTTTAATTTTCATTTACTGTATGTATTCCATGGTATTTTATAGAGAGTCCATAAGAAAATTGGTGTTCTACTAATGCATTTTTAAATGGACCAATTCCTTATTTCTTAAAATGATGAATAACATGAAATGCATTCACTGAAAATATTGACCTAAAGTTATAAATAATTGGATGCAGCTTTTGTGAACAAGCATCTAGATTATTTTCCTAGTCTAAGAATTTCTCTGTGGGTTTACATTAATCTCTGAAGTACATTTAATTTAGGCCATTCCCATGTATTAGAGGATGAGTGGACTGGCTAAATTAAATTAAATTAAATTAAAAAGTTGATTTCTTTATACATTAGGAAGTACACATAGAAAATAATTCTGCAGCAAAGGAGAAAAGTAGAACTAATTGTATTTAATCACTGTTGTTCACTACACGATCTTATTCATTGTTACACAGCATAGTAGAAACATCTCTAGTAGTTGTAAATAATTTATCCATGATGCTAATTTGTCTTAATATGGCTTTGTAGAAGCTTAACAGTTATTTTTTCTACAATTCATCTGTAATTCTACCTAGCACTAGAGCACTTGATGTCTAGAACCCTACCTATTTCAATTCGGAGAAATTGCATCAATCTGAAATTACAGGTGGAGTGCAGTTTCTCTTTCATTACCCATTAAAAATGTTTTATTACAGATAACGGAAAACCTCCCACTTTGGTGACCAGCATGATTGACTACAACATGCCAATTACCATGGCCTATATGAAGCATGTGAAACTGCAGCTGCTAAACTCACAGCAAGATGAGGTAACATGGAAACATCTACCTTTATAAATCAGAATGAAATGTGATAACCATGACTATTGTACTAAGCATGATGGCATTTTGAAAAGTGTAATTTGTTTTGTAATGAAAGAATGTCTCCAAAATTGTACAGATGGAGAAAATGGGTAGAGACTTCTAGTCCTGGATGGAGAGTGACTGTCTTAACACACCTCTGCTTTTGTGCTACAGGGGAACTTTATTACTCCCCAAAAAGTATCATTTTCCTTTTCTATTGAGCTTGCTTTGATAAAGAAAGTTAAGGGGAAAAAGGTTTAGAAAGTATCCCAAGTAAGTGAGCATCCAAGACAATGTAGATGCTAAGGTTATTTTGCCTGAAAATCAAGAAAGTCAGTTAATTAGTTCAAGTATAATCATTTCTTCACTGTCTAAATCTTACATGTATTTTAAAGTTATTTTTCAGTTAATCACTATCCTATATATTTATTTGCCTATTTTGCTCAATTTACTGGAGACGATTTGTGATGATATTTTTGATTAGAGGTATTTTGATGTTTCAAATTATTGTTTTCCATTTGTATTATAAAAATCTAGCAATGTACTGGCATGCATTAGACACTAGATGCATTTAAAAAAAAATACTGTAGGCCTCTAGTTTTCTCCCTATTTTTGTTAGAATATCTCAAAGGCTGGCTTAAGAACAGCAATGATTCTGAGGATGGTGCAGGACTGGGCAGTGCTTTGTTCTGTTACATGTAGGATAATATGAGTCCAAATCGATTTGGCAGCATCTAATAACAACAAGCTAAATATGTGCTCTGTTCCCCTTAAAATATAGCAGCAGAGACACACAATAAAGGCTTGGTAAATTCTTTCAAACTACTTAGTAGCTATCAATTACTGGAAACATTCAGACTATATAAATTAAGTTTTTTAGGTTAATAAATTCTCTCAAAATATTTCTGGAGTAGGAAATGAAATGAAATATTTATTTTCCACATATAGCATTATTTGGCAAAGTGGTGGCATAGTGCCTAAGGCATTTGACTGCTAACCAGAATGGCGGT
Organism: Orycteropus afer afer; assembly: GCF_000298275.1. Classification (NCBI taxonomy): domain Eukaryota; kingdom Metazoa; phylum Chordata; class Mammalia; order Tubulidentata; family Orycteropodidae; genus Orycteropus; species Orycteropus afer. The sequence continues at coordinate 3,182,581 of NW_006921728.1, read as the reverse complement.
GGTTCAAACCCACCAGCCCCTCCTCCGTAGGAAGATTGAGCAATCTACTTCCATAGAGATACCACCTTGGAAACCCAAGGAGGGGTCACTGTGAGTCAAATCAACTTGAATTGGGAGCTCTGGTGGCATAGTGCCTAAGGCATTTTACTGCTAACCAGAAGGCTGGAGGTTCAAACCCACCAGCCACTCCTCAGAAGGAAGGTTGGGCAATTTACTTCCGTAGTGATATCACCTTGGAAAATCAAGGAAGGGTTGCTATGAGTCGGATCTGATTCAATGGCAGTGAGTTTGGTTAGTTTTTTTAATAAACTAATTGTTGTTGTTGTTGTTATGTGCCGTCGAGTCAAACCCGACTCATAGTGACCCCTCCTTGGGTTTCCGAGGCAGTATCACTACAGAAGTAGGATTGCCCAACCTTCCTTCCGAGGAGTGGCTGGTGGGTTTGAACCGCCAGCTGTCTGGTTAGCAGGCAAGTGTCTTAGCCACTATGCTACCAGAGCTCCTAATTAGAGTAGTCAAATATTTGTAGCACGCTCATTCAGATGTTGATGTTTATTTCTAGGCCAAAAAGTAAGATCAACCTTGGGCTAATAATACAGCCCAAATCTGCTGAGTCTGGCTTCTAATAAATCATAAATATTTCACACACATGTACACATTTGGTGGGAGTTCTGGCGGTGTAGTGCTTATGGCATTTGACTGCTCCAGAAGGCCAGTGTTTCAAACCCTCCAGCCACTCCTCAGAAGGAAGGTTGGGCAATCTACTTCTGTAAAGATACTGCCTTGAAAACACAAGGAGGGGCCATTGTGAGTTGGAAACAACTCGACAGCAGTGAGTTTTTTTTTTTTTTTTAATATGCACACAAAAATAGATCCTTTAAAACGTATAACTACATTAGAGAATAATTCTTATTCTCATAACTCTGGTGGAGTAATACTTAAGGCATTTGACTGCTAACCAGAAGGCTGGCAGTACAAACCCACCAGCCACTCCTCATAAAGAAGATTGGGCAATCTACTTCTATAGTGATACCACCTCAGAAACCCAAGGAGGGGTCACTATGAGTTGGATCTGACTCGACAGCAGTGAGGTTGGTTTTCTTTTTTGGAAATTGGACATGTGTTGCCTTAAAAAAATCCAGACAAAATATCAGTTAGATTATTTACAAAATTTTAGAAATTGTGATTGCAGTAAGGTGGGGAGGAGGTTAAGTAAGGTCATCAGTCACATTAAAAGAGAATTCAAGTGAGATATTCCTTTGTGAGGAATTATATTTAAATTTTAATAAACATTAATTCAATTAATTCAATAGATGTTTATTGACTACTTTCTGTGTTCCTGGCACTATCAAAAATATTGAAGATAAGTGGATAAAATAAACGAACAAATTGACAAAAATCCCTCATGTAGCTTATCTTCTAGTGGGGGCAGACAGACAATAAAGACAATAAATAAATAAATAATATATATAAACCCATTACCATTGAGTTGATTCCGAATCATAGCAACCATAAATTAATTTTGTATATAAGAAGATGCTAAATGATATTAAGAGAAATGAAAGAAGAGGGTAATAAGAATCCCTTCAGGATTTGTGAGCTCAAATTTCAATATCTTCTGTGGAAAGGCATTACTTGAGTAGAATTGAAGGGAATGAGGCAGCAAGCTGTGCATCTGTTGGGGATAGAGTGCCAAGTCTTTAAATCAGGAGCACACTCCACAGTGAACAAGGGAGAGAATGATAGGAGAGATGTTTAGGGAGTGAAGCCAGGGCACCTAGGGTCTCATAGGCCATTATTAGAACCTTTGGCTTTCACTGTGAGTGAAATAGGGAACCATTGGCGGATATTCAGCAGAGAAATCATGTGATCTGATTTCTTTTTCAACAGAATCATGCTGGCTGGTTTGTTGAGACTAGACCTCCTAGGGGGATGCAAGGAGACCAGCAGGAAGTTATTGCATTAATCAGTTTGGCTAAAGAATTAACAAAACCCTTTTCCCTAGCTACATGAGAATTTGATCTTTGGTTAACTTTCTAGCTTCATTCCACAGTAAAACTGATAAAATTGAAATGTGTTATTAGACAAAATTTTTCTTCCAAAAATGATCCCCATTGGGGATCTTGGTTCATGTATCTTGGAACCATGTATCTTGGTTCAGTGAAACAAACAGTAAAGCACTCAACTATAGCCAAAAGGTTGGGAGTTCCAACCCACTTAGAGGTGCTTTCGAAGACACGCCTGGCAATCTGCTTTCAAAAGGTCACAGCCTTGGATACTCTATGGAGCAGCTCTATTCTACCCATGTGGGTCTGCCATGAATTGGAACCGACATGAAGGCAACTAACAACAAATGCCATCATCAGCCTATTGAGGCTTCCCTGAGTCCGATAATTCTTGTAATTGGCATGACCCTTGTGGAGACCTCGGAAGCTAGTACTATGGCGTTATGTGAGATAGTTTGTTCTTTGGGAATGGGGCTTCTTTGTCAGACTCCCAATCTACCCGATATGATTATTGTTTTTCACACCTAAGCTATCACAGGGAAAGATAAAGAAAATATCTCTGACTGACCATGTGAACTGCTGCATGACTATTATAAGAGCTCCCGTGAAAGAGAAATACTGATGCTGCCGTGTTGGCAAGCTGTTTTCTTTGCTACATCCTTCTAGATGAATCTGATCCTAAGATTGTCCTATGTTAGTCTTATGAATATGCATTTTAATTGGATCTAACAAGAGCTTCTAATGGCTATTGCAGGTTTCAGAAAGAAGATGATAGTGGTTTTCATCATAGATGTAGCACTGACATACTGAAAAGAGTAAAGATTATAAATATATTTTGAGATTTGCTGACAGACTGGATGTAGAGTATGAAAGAAATTCAAGAGTCAATGATGACTCTAAATTTTTCTAATCTGAGCAGTTAGAATAGAATTGCCGTTTACTGGTAAAAGTATGACTGTGGGTGGAAAAGATTTGCTATATAACATTAGAAATTCAGTTTGGGGCAGCTTGTTAGAAGTTGAAGTAGATTTAAGATGTTTGTTAGATATTCAAGTGCATTTGTCAATTAAGCATTCATGTGTAGAATTCAGAGGAAAGATCAACCTGGGCATATTATAATTAGGCATGACAGTACATAGTATTTAATGCCATAAGTGTGGAAGATATTGCCAAGGTAATGAGTATAGACTAAGGAGCAAAGCCCAAGGACTGAGACTTAAGGAACTTCAAACATTAAGACATCTATGAGATGAGAAGTAATCATCAAAAGAGACTGAGAAAAAGCAAGTAGTGTATTAGAAAAATCAGGTACATTTGTGAACTAGAAATAACTGAGTAAAGTTGTTCAAAGAGTAAAGAATGTTTATTGTGTTGTCAACTCAGCTGATAAGTCAATTTAGAAAAGGACTGAGAATTTAATTTTTATTTAGCTTTGTGGAAGTCGGTGGTGTTCTTGGCAGTAGCAGATTGAATGAGTTGAAAGCTTAGAGTAGGAATAAAAGTGAGTTGGGGACAGCAAGCTGTAAGAGTTTTGCTATGGAGGAAAGAAGAAAAGGGGGAAGTAGCTCAAAGGAGAATGAGATCAAGGGGTGCTTATGATTCTTTTTTTTTTTTTTTT
>NW_006921728.1:3171511-3178062 GCF_000298275.1 Orycteropus afer afer | reverse complement strand
TAAAATGATAAAACATGAATTTCAGCCATGTGAAATGATAAGTCCACCACTTGTCTGTAAATTTGACCTTCTATGGTGGTCTGTGTGTTGCTGTTTTGCTGAAAGCTATGCCACTGGTGTTTCGAATATCATTAGAGTCACCTGTGGTGGACAGGTTTTAGCAAACCTTCTAGACTAAGATTGACTATGAGGAAAGGATTCATTCTACTTTTGACAATTAGCCAATGAAAACATTCTGGATCACAACAGAACGTTGTCTTGCTTTGGATATTTATCAGGCATGATCAATCTCTAGAAGAGTTCATCACGTTTGATGAAGTAAAGGGCAAACTAGGGAATGGAAGACCCTCAGGGGACAGATTGGCAGAACATCTGCAAGGATGGACACGAACATGTTGGTGATTGTGACACAGGACTGGAAAAGACTTTTGTTCTGTTGTACATTCGTGGGTGCCATGAATTGGAATCACCTCTATGACAGCTAACAACAACAAGAAAAGTGAGGTTATGAGAGAAGTATGGAAGTCAGTCAAAAAGGGTTAGGTTCAATGGATTATAAATATCAATAGGGCGAGGCAGAGTGGAAGGGGAGGTCAGGATGATGGAAGAGATAATAAACTTGCCAGGGATTTAAGAATGAGTAGTATTGGAGTGACTAAAAGAGCCTGAACAAAACTCAGAGACTAGAAGAAGATTGACCTGGGAAGAGTACATGACTGCATCTAATAGAGGGTAAACCACTGCCATCCAATCAATTCCAATTCATAGGGACTGTTTGGGACAGAATAGAACTGCCCTGTTGTTGCTGTTGTTGTTGTGTGCCGTCGAGTCGGCCCCGACTCATAGCGACCCCTCCTTGGGTTTTCGAGGCAGTATCACTACGGAAGTAGGATTGCCCAACCTTCCTTCCGAGGAGTGGCTGGTGGGTTTGAACCGCCAGCCGTCTGGTTAGCAGGCAAGTGACTTAGCCACTATGCTACCAGAGCTCCTCCTAGGGTTTCTAAGGCTATACATCTTTATGGAAACACACTGCCTCATCTTTCTCCCATGGAGTGGCTGGTGGGTTCAAACCTCTGATCTTTTGGTTAGGAGTTGATTGCTTTAACCATAGCACCACCAGAGCTCCTCAACTACAGGGTAGTGTTCTTTAATCTATGTAAAATCTGTCAATTATTTTGTAAACTGATAAATATAAAGCCTGTGGAGTGACAGTAGGAACTCTACCTTATGCTCTAGGGCTTTACTAATTTTATCTAATTTAATCCTTAGAACAACTGACCAGTTGTTCTCTTTCCATTTTTCTGACAAGAAGCCAAGACTTTGAGTTAATAAAAACTCATCCTAATGATAAGATGGGAACTCTGGTGCCGTAATGTCTAAGGCACTTGACTGGTAACCAGAAGGCTGGTAGTTCAAAACTACCAACCACTCCGTGGAAGGAAGATTGGGCAATAGACTTCCGTAGTTATAGTGCCTGAGAAACCCAAGGAGGGGTCGCTATGAGGCGGAGACAACTGGATGGCAGGCACATAACAACAGCAATGATAAAACTGGTACAGAGCAGATCAGAAATGTGAACCTAGGTCTACTTTACTTCAGAGTCCAAGATCTTCTTGATCTACAACCTGTAATTTCTTAATTATTATGAACAGTTCATTTCATTGAACAGTTCATTTCATTTTATTGAGTTTGCATTTTATTCATGTAAATAGAGCAATATTGTGTTGTTTAAAAGGGGGAAATAGCTTACATTTATCTGTTGTTGTTTATCACTATTAAAACTTTGTGGCTTAACACAACAATGACTTATTATTTGCCGTTATTGTGGGGGATGGGAATTCAGGGAAGACTCAGCTGGGGATTTTTTTTATTATCACCCAGGAGTGCTTACTCAGTTCATTCTGCTAGCAGCTGAAGTGGAATAGATAGTCTGAGAAAATTTTACTTACATATCTGGCTCTTTGATGTACCTTTACATGGCTTCTCTCTCCATACGGCTAGCTTGGGCTTCCTCATTGCATGGTCATCTCAGAGTAATTGCATTTCTTACATGGTAATAGGCTTCCAAGACATAGGAAGCAGAAGCACCCTGGTCATCTAAAATTGATCCTGGACTGATAAAACTACTGCTGCCACATTCTGTTGGTCAAAACAAGTAACAAAATCAACTCTTTATCTGAGGCAGTGTCACTATGGAAGTAGATTACCCAACCTTCCTTCCGAGGAGTGGCTGGTGGGTTTCAACTGCCAGCCTTCTGGTTAGCAGTCAAATGCCTTTGGCACTATGCTACCAGAGCTCCTAACTCTTTATCAAGAAGAGGGTAAATAGGCATTGCCTCTTCATCTGAGGAATGACTTGCTTGTACATGGGGGAAGGAATTAATGGCAGCCATCTTTGAAACTGTGCAACAGTATGGCCAATAAAAATGCAAAAAATACTCAATATCACTATATTAGCCAAAACAATTTTTTTTAACTGTGATTTGGGTGAAAGTTTACAGAGCAAATTCACTTTCCATACAGCAGTTCACACTCACATTGTCTCATGACATTGACTACAATTTACCCCAATGCAACAGCTTCCCTCCCACTTCCTCCCAATTGTTACTTCTCCCATGTGTCCATCCCTCCATGCACTCCTGCCCCCTGAATTGTCTTCCTGTACATAAACAACCCTTCTTTCTCCCATGATTGTTCTCTCCAAGGAGTGTATCTACCTCAGGTACATGTCAACTCATATGCCTGTCTTTTGTTTGGCTGGAAGCCACAGGTGTAGGTTCAATTCCAGACCTGAAGGGCAGCTAGGGACCATAGTCTCAGTGGTTCCACCAGGCTCTATCAGACCAGCAAACCTGGTCCCCCCTTTTTTTTCCAAATGATTTTGAGTTTTGTTCCACATTGTTCTCCCTCTCTATCCAGGATCTCCAACATATATCTCCCTCCAAGTGGTTGACAGTGGTAGCTGGGCACCATCTAGTTCTTCTGGTCTCATAGTCATATAGGCTGAGGATTGCATGGTGTACCAGTCGTGAGGACTAATTGTTTCCATGAATCTTTGGTTTTCTTCATTCTTCTTTGCTCTGGATGAGGAGAGACCCATTGTTGCATCTAGATGGCAGCTTGCTAGCTTTTAAGATCCCAGTCACTACTCGCCAAAGTAGGAGGTGGAACAATGTTTTATGTAGTATGTTATGCTAATTGAGCTTGATGTCCCCTGCCACTATGATCCTGAGCCCACAGGTTCAACTACTCAGTACCTCTGGGTAGCTAGCTGTGACCAAGAAGTGACTACAACCTTGTTCCTTGTCAGCTCTACTATACCCTGGGAATTCTTACAGAACATACAAATACACTTGTAGAACCATTGTCTGCCAATCCTATACATGGTCTTGGTTACACTCCCTGCTGCATAGACATACCTAATAGTTCAGCCTGTCCACCCATCTATCCACCCCTATACCCATGCCAAAACAAAATTTTATCACATGGACTTATTTGGAGATGATCACATTGAGAAATATTTTGTAAAATACAGTATTCAATGTAAGATTCTGGGCCTACAGTGATCTTTCCTTAGCAGCCAAATGCTATCAAGATCAATATCTTCTTATAAACTGTTGGTGGGAGTTTAATCTGGAACAAATTTTCCGGGAAAGTGTTTGGCAATATTCATTAAAAACTTTAAAGAGATGTTTGTATGCTTTGACTGTAGAAATTTATACTAACAAATTTGATGTATGAAATAATTTATGGATTAAAACATTTACTGCATTGCTAATAGTGAAAGAGTTCATTTATTTAAAAAATCTAATGATGAAGAATTATCTAATCTGTACTGTCCAAAATGGTAGCCACTAGCTACATCTAGTGGCATCGGGTTGCTATGAGTTGGAATCACCTTTGTGGCAATGGGTTTGGTTTGTTTTTGGTTAGCCACATTTGTGTATATAAATTTAATAGAAAATTAATTAAAATTTCATAATGTAATAAACTCAGTTCTTTACACTTCAAGTGCTCAATAATCATATATGGCTAATGGTTACCTTATTGAACAGAGAAGATTATAGAGAAATTCCATCATTTCAGAAAGTTTTCTTAGATAACCAGAATTGGGGTTATCAGGAAACTTATATGAATATATTTGCAGGATGCTACTCAAAAGATTATCATTCGAGGCCCAATATGGGACCTAATGATCTGAATTTTTAACGAGATCTACACTCATAAATACACTAATATTTGAGATAGTGTGTTTCATACAAAAGCTAATAGTATCAGATTTAATTTGATTTGAACATCAGTGGAAAAGAAAAGTGGAAGATGATATTTGTGGAAGCTCTTTTGAGCAGACTTATGAAAAATGTTAAATGTTTTACTGAGTATCTTACTCATTACTTGCTAGACAGTAGATATGACTACAACTTGATGTACAGAGAAGTGGCATGTTTAGAAATGAAGATTAATTTGGCAGTAGTTGGAAGGCATGACTGATGGGAGAGAAATTGGAAGTGGATAGGCTACATTTTACCCTGTTGCAGTCAAGTTGATTCTGACTCATGGTGACCCATGTGATACAAAGTAGATTAGAACTGCTCCAAAGAGTTTTTGGGGCTATAATCCTTATGGAAGCAGATTGCTAGGCCTTTCTTCTGTGGTGCTGCTGGGTTGAGTTCAAATCATCAACGTTTAGTTTAGTAGCCAAGACCAAACTCTTGATGCCACTCATGGGCCACATAGGACGTTATTATTTCAGAGTTCAGGAAATGGGAAAATAAGATGTTGAACCAGTGAGGGCAATAGCATTGAAAACAATCAGCAGGTACACAGTAGAGACCCCTTAGAGGAGACATCTAGCACTTGGAAGCTGAAATGAAATATGGAGCAGATCAAGGGTCTCCATTTCAAGCCACTTCTCAAAACAGAAATAAAAGAGCAGTAATAATTTTATTAAGGTTATAATAAAAAACAAAACAAAACTCGCTGCTGTTGAGTCAATTCGACTCATAGCGACCCCTCCTTGGGTTTCTGAGGCAGTATCTCTACAGAAGTAGATTGCCCAACTTTCCTTCTGAGGAGTAGCTGGTGGGATTGAAACGCCAACCTTCTGGTTAGCAGCCAAATGCCTTAAGTACCATTGTAAAAGGTAAAAGTCTGGAAAAAAATGTTACAGTAAAATATTTGTTCTAATTAAAAAAAGAATTAAGTTTCAAGGAGGCAAAATTGCTATAGTAGTTGTTTGTGGATTTCAGTATCATGAGATGCTAGTCGCATAATCAATAAGTTCCCCTTACAGGATGTGAGGCTTTATTCCTAGTTGTTGTGCCAAACAAAATAGATAGTCGTATGTGGAAGAATTAAGAGGAATAGTCCAAAGATGATCATGAATAATATAACTACTTAATATTACATGAGTCAAGCTTTTGATTCTTCATCCTTAGAAACTTTAAGTAATTACTTCCTAGTATGATGATTATCTCTATTGATAAAAAACACATTTTTAATATTTTTATTATATTTCATATAGCTTTGCCCCATCTAATGAAAGTTAATAATTTAATCACGTAATAATTGGAATAGAACTTACAGATTTAACACATTCACTTGGTTTAATTAAAGCTTTTCATAAATGCATAGCAATTGGATAATTGATATTCTAATGAGGAGTAGACTTGTGAAAATTGGATTTTATTTCCTAGGGAATCATACTGGGAGATATTTAAAATTAAGTCACAATTATTAAGCCATCTATGATGAAAAATACTTTAAAATGTGGTGATATTTACAAATAACAAACATATACAACACTTTCCTTAAAATTTAACCATTTTAATCTCCTGCCCAAATTTTGTAAGGCATGTGCTGCCACGAGTGCCATTTAGTGGTCATAAAATGTTTTTTAATTTTCCTAATATGCTATAGCAGTCTGTATAACCATTTTTACAGAAGAGGGACTGTACCTGACTCTTTGTATCTAGTTTTTCTGTAAAAATACACACATATTAACATATATTCTCACATATACATGCATTTTAAGCCAAAGAACAAATGCATTGCCATTGATTCGATTCCAACTTATAGAAACCTTATAGGACAGAGTAGAACTGCCTCACAGTGTTTCCTAGGCTGTAATGTTTCATAGGGTTTCCTAGGCTGTAAAGTTTATGGAAGCAGATTGCCTTACCTTCTCCTGCAGAGCAGCTTGTGTGTTTGAACAGCCAACCTTCCAGTTAGCAGTAGAGCACTTTAACCATTGTACCACTGTGGCTCCCCAAATATATACATTATACATATGTGTAGTAATACATAAGGAACTCTGGTGGTGCAGTGCCTAAGGCATTTGGCTGCTAACCAGAAAGTCAGTGTCTCAAAACCACTATCCCCTCCATAGAAGGAAGGAAGGAAGATGGGGCAATCTACTTTCGTAAAGATTTACTACATTGGAAACCCAACAGGGTCACTATGGGTCTGAATGGACTCCATGGCAATGAGCTTGGTTTGGTTTTTTATAGTAATACATATATATGAAATTTGGACAAAATTTTTATATATAG
>NW_006921728.1:3144745-3171222 GCF_000298275.1 Orycteropus afer afer | reverse complement strand
AGAGAGAGAGAGAGAGAGAGAGAATGTTTATTGTAAGGATTATGTTTATGTAGAACACACAACTAATTTATAAACACGTATTAGTCACTTTTATCATTAAATTATTTTAATTTTTATGATTGGGAAATCATCTAATTCCATAGAGATACCACCTCGAAAACCCAAGGAGGGGTCACTAGGAGTTGAACTGACTCGACAGCAGTGAGTTTGGTTTTGGTATAATAAATTTAAACCTTATCATGTATTATTTGTTGTTGCTGACTGCCACCTTATTTCTTACACATGATACAGAACAATAATTATATTATGCTTACTGTATACCTGACATTGTTCTAAATACTTTACACATATTATACCCTCTCCATCCTCACATAAACCTATGAAGCTGGCACTATTATTGTTCCCATTTTATAGATGAGAACACTGAGGCAAAGAAACTTTAAGCAGCTCACTTAAAGTAATATATCTAATAAGTGGCAGAGCATGGATCTGAACCCACATTCCAGAGAATGTGCTCTGAAAAACATTGAAAGATTCTATTACTGGTGTGTGTAATGTGAATCTATATCCCATATCTATGCATGCATATGTATGCACGCACATGTATATGGTACAGACTGATAACAATAAAATGCCAATTGGATTCTTTTGTTTTTCTATTTTAAAATAGATATATTTATTTCTGATGCTTTGGGTTTCTTAGAATTTAGAGTTGGAGAGAATACAATATACCAAGGGAGAGGAGATGCCTCCAGGAGAAGTCTTATATGGCTGATTGCTCAGAGGCCTTACCAGGTGGCATTTCCTTGCTGAATTAATGAAGAGCTAGAGCTACCAAGTATACCCAGAGATTGATGTAATTCTTTACTGAAGCAAATGGCTACATCTTTCTTCTGCAGAGCAGTTGATGGGTTTGAACTACTGACCTTTGAGTTAGCAGTTGAGGAGCACCAGTCCTTTTTGGTAAAGAAAGGACAACAAAATCACCTGGGCCTGAACTGTGGATCAGAATGCCAATTTGTTATTCTACAAGGGTACATGCCTTTTTCAGGGACCAGTTTACTCCTGCCTCCTAACCGTAGCAAGCTCTTTGCTGATTCCAAGATGTAATTTCTGAAGCTAAGCTAATTCTTCCTATACAAAGGAGTTATTTTATCAAATTTGAGTAATTTTAAGAATCTCAGTCCTGGTGTGTTATAAACCCCAAAACCAAACCCACTGCCAACGAGTTGATTCTGATTCATAGTGACCCTATGGGACAGAGTAGAACTGCCCCATAAGGTTTTCAAGACTGTAATCTTTAAAGAAAATTTCTCTAGCGGGCTTTAACCATTTATAGCAGTGCGATGCTATAACAACAGCACCACCAGAGCTCCTGAAGTGTTATAGTGGGGGAAATTATTTAACTTCTCTGTCTCAATTTCTTCATCTGTAAAGTTGGATGAATACTAGTATCTGACTCATAGGTTGTGATGAAGATTAAGTGAGAGGATAAATACCAAGAACAGTATCTAGAAAATACATAGCAGCATCACTCCCACTGCTGCTATTATTATATTAATGTTAATATAATATAATAATATCAAACATTTCCCAATTAAAAGCAAACCTGGTGATTTTAATGAAACATTTACTGTATTTTACACAGGTTTATCAAGGCTTTCTGCCATGTAAGCATAGCATTTGTCTGAAAACCAGGTCTCCAAAAGGAGTTCACTTCCATGAAATGACTGCAGCAAAATATCTTAGAATTGGTTCAATATTTGAGAGGTTTTTACGAATTGGTCATTTGGCAAATGGGTCTTTTGGTGATTTAACCATTTGTTAAACTGGCTTTTGGCAAATTGATCTTGCACAGATTTGCCTAGAACTCCTTTATTGTGTTTCCAGTGTAATTTAGATTTACTTGCCGGGACAAAAAGGATGTGCTAAGACACCCTTACTTATGGCAAACGTGGACTTTGAATCTAGGCATATAAGGTTGCCCATATTTGGAATCCATCCTATTTGTCAATCAAAATATTTTGGTTAAAACTGCCTTACTGCACTCTGCTTACCAAAAACCAAACTCACTGTCATCGAGTCAGATCTGACTCATAGTGACCACTCTTTGGGTTTCTGAGGCTATATCACTATGGAAATAGAGTGCCCAATTCCTTTCGAGGAGTGGCTGGAGGGTTTGAACCGCCAGTCATTTTTTAATCAAAATTTGTATTTCTCTTTATGTTATGTTTTATGATAGACTCTTTTTGGAGTATTTTATTAATTAAAAAGTCTGTTCTTTCAGCATTTAGGCTTATTCCCAAACTACATTCTCCCTACACACACCATTATACTTATTAAATTGGCCTGTACTTAGATATATTGTTTGACTCTTCCCAAGTCTTGAAATTACTGAATAGTAGAAATTATTCATTATTTGTTAATTCAAGCTTCTACTAATGGGTAAACAGCTATTTCACTGAGTTCTATAAACGCTTACTCATTGGCTAAACTCTAACACTATAGATAAAATGGTTGTTATTTGAATGTATTATATTTCATGATACTTGATAATATTTTAAAACCATTTTTAGGATGAAAGTTCAATAGAAAGTGATGAATTTGATATGAGTGATTCAACACGGATGTCAGCTGTGAACTCTGATCTTAGCTCCAATCTTGAAGAAAGAATGCAAAGTCCCCAGACTCTTCAAGGCCAGCAAGATGGTAAGCCTTTCAGATTGAAATAAACAAGTAAAAACAACAAAAAGGAGTCAGCATCTGTTAAAACAATCACTACCTTTTACTTGTGTGCACAATTTTTATCTGTGTCTATGGGGACCAATTTCTGTGAACTGAGGTCATATTATCTACTTCATTATTTTTAGATTCAAGAATTTTGCTCAAAACTAGGATTTTAGAGTAATTTCTAAACAGAAATTAATAGTAAATTCCAAGCTTATCAGTGTTTTGCTTCCTGATCTTAAAATGTACATCTTATCAATGTAATTTGGGTTTCTGAGATAAGGTTTTCTAGCTTTCGTTGCTTGGGCCATCATTCCTCTTGATGAGCTATGAGTTAAACACTGATCAAAAGATTAATTTGAGTGTCTTTCTTTTACTGAAAAGACAAAGTTGCAACCTAAAATATATCGATGTAAAAAGACAACTTGCCAGAGTGACTTTTCTGGCTAAGCAGATAGTTTGCTGGAATTTTGAGCTATTTTATTCAGTTGTACAGGAAAGATCATGATTTCTTATTCTTGGGTCCATCAAAGCTTCATGACTCATCCCAGTGCTCTTGACGCGAAGAAAGCTGTATATGTATACAAAATGGAAGAGGTAGTTACCACTTTCGGCCTGATATTTTTGGAGATTAAAAAAATATATATATATAAAAATTATCTTTGTTCATTTTTGTCTTTGTAAGTATAAAATTATGTATGCAAGCAAATGTATCTTATTTGGGTAATTGTAGATGAAATTTAAGGGATATAAATAGAAGAAAATTGGCCAATTGTATTCAAAATCAGTGGAGTATTTCTATAATTAACAAGTTTACATGAACTATTTGACTGTGGAGTTTTGTTCCTACATCTGTTTATTGGGGGGCTCATTCCTTGCTTTCCCTGGTACGTGCTATTAAAAAGTGGTTGCAAAAGACTGCTAAATTTCTAGCTGCTATTTGTAGTCTATGTTGGCAAGGTTTAAGAAATCCCAAATAAGCATACAGAGAGTCCAAAGAAGAGGACTTTTATGTTTTTCATTTCAAATGCATCTAAAAGATTTCAGTGTCCTTATTGGCACAAATTGTGAGGAAAGGAAGAGTGTGGTGATCAATGGTTTTGAAATTATATACTACTCACTACATACTAAAATAGTTATTGCCATAGGCAGAATGTTTATTTAAGAATGTTGTTATGAGGTTATTCTGTTTTATATATAAGTTATCTTATTTCTTTGAAAATATGAGTAGACATCCTCTGATTTTGATTTATTTTTTTCTTGAAATAGAAGTAGAGTGGCACCTGGGACATAGAGTAACTAAAATACTCTGTATACCTGTGTCAATATCTTTATTCACTTGTTTATGCATGTCACATATTTTATACCATCATCTTTTTTAGTTTAAAATTTCGGAGAATGTAAACCACAAAAGGCTGTTTCTCATGATGGTGAGGCATGGTTTTCTTGATGGCATCACTAATTGTAGATCTTTGGCTACAGTACAGCTGATGTAATGATAAATCCACATTAACTTTAATAAAATGCATTAGAATGACTTCAAATGGTACTTTCTCTGGAGCGGAAATGCTTTCTCATGATATACTGGTGTATATATTTCAAGGGTAAAGAAATATCTAGTTGTTCTTGCCAGACTTAATTTAACTTAAACTTGTTACCTTTCAAGTGAATATATTGGAATCTGTCTCAACCTTCTTGTCCCATCTCCCCCTCACCCCATTAATCAGGCCTTCCTCACCCCTTCCTGATATTGTTAAAATAACCTTCTACATGGCATTTCTTTCTTTATTCCATTGTTGTACTTACCTGCTGCAGCAACTTTCGTATGACTTTCTGCTTAAAATGCTTCTGATGGCTTACTGTTATCTCTACTCTAAACTCATATGGTACAATCCAAACTCTCAGGTATGTTGTGGGAGATGCTGCTTATAGTCCCAACATACAGGCTTGTTGAAGGACGGTGAGAGGTGGCGGATTGTGGTCCAGTCCTAAACTAAGCACAGCAGCCATGATTCCATGCCCATACCCATGATTTCATTCAGGTCAATGAGATAGGAGCAAATGTTCACTGGAAATTCTGGGCTGGACACTTCCTCAGACTTATGATGTAACTTCTGAGAGTCACTATGTCCTGGTTTCCCTGACTGTAGTTAAGAAAACATGTAGCCTGAGGTGCATGCATATGCTGTAAGTGCACATGTGGCCAGAGGCTGCTTGGAGCCTCCACTGGGGTTGGCGGCGAGCAGAAGGGGAAGGTTTTAATTCTCACCATGGCTGTTGCACAATGCTAGTTATTTAAAGTTTGCACCTGCCTGGCAACAGTATTCTCATTCCTAAAGAGGTTAATATGCAGATCTGGCAAAGGACTGAAATTAAGTGGTGCTGAAATAACTTTTCCAGCTACAGCTGATTGTTCATCAGTTCCTAAGGAAACAGATACTGAAGAGTGGACTTCTTGGGGGTAAAGATGTACCCACAGGTATAAATGCTGAAGGAGGGAATGGAAATGGGTCAACCTACCAGAATGCTTTGGAGCAGCTGGAACCTGAATATTTTAGGGACATGACACCAAATAGATGGAAAACTCAAAAAATCATTATTAAGAAGAACAAACTATTGAATGTTGGCATCCCAGATGGTAACACAGTTTTCTCTAACAGATTGGCAGCTACACAAGACAGGCCTTTTACCCATCAGTCTCCTGAATTAGGTGACTTACATACCTGGCAGGAAAATACCAATGTGTGGGAGGAATGAGAAGAAGATGTTGTCTGGTAAGCAGAAGTTTTGAGGCAGCAAGAAATAGCAGAAAGAGACAAGAGAGCAGCAGAACAACAGAAAAAAATGAAAAAGGAAGCACAGCAGCTACTGAAAAAAGAACAAAACAAAATTGGTGGGAAAGTTTCATAACAAATGTTATTTCACATGTCGTTGTGCCCACAAGAGAAATAGGAGCTCCACAACCCAAGCAACATTTGTATGGATTTAAGAACTTTTTCAGAATACAAACACTGCTTGATTTTAATGCATTTGTCAGGTCATTTGGGACACCAGGATTCTCCCAAAGTACTTTGAACTCCTAGTGTTTTAGACTTAAAAAAAGAAAAAAAAAATGCGTGAAACAGCTTTGAAGAAACATTTGCTTCAACATTCTCCATTGTCAGACAATTGATTACTGTAGAGAAATTATTACAAATGGAACATAGCAGGACCTCTTTAAGCCAGTATGTCTAGCTAAAGCAGTACCAAAAAAACCAAACCCACTGCTGTTGAGTCAGATCCGACTCACGGCAACCCCTCCTTGGGTTTCTGAGGCAGTATCACTACAAAAGTAGATTGCCCAACCTTCCTTCCGAGGAGTGGTTCGTGGTTTTGAACCACTAGCCTTCTGGTTAGCAGTCAAATGCCTTAGGCATTACACCACCTAATTTCATAGTGGAAAAGAGATCAATCTGCTGTCTATTATACTTTCCTTCAAATGTGCATAATGATAAGATAAATACTTTTAAATCCTTTAAAAATAATAATTAAAAAAAAAACAGAAGAGAAGAAAAGAATTCATGGGGCCTAGCCTGTTGTTTATGGCTACATTATAGTCTCAAGGGACCACCAGACTAAGTATGAACCTAAAACCAGCTATATAATTTGTGGGGACCGTGCAAAGTTAAACAGTAAACTTGTTTTTTTTAAAAAGCAGGGAAAAACGCTATTAAAATTAGTAAAATGAGATGTTTTACCTTCCTTCTACCATCTCTCTCTCCACTTGTAATGTGTGTGTGTGTGTGTTTTACTATTTAATGCCAGTCCAAGTAAGAAAAATTAAGATTTTATCATTCTTCTTTCTGTTGGGCAATGCTAGTTTTGAATACTTAAAAATAAGAGCATTTAACTTGTATGCAAGATCTCCAAAATTGCACAATTTGTATTTAAAGCACAATTTGTGCTTGTGCATGTGTTTGTCTTTTATTTTTAACAGAACAATGAAAATGGTTCACAAACCTAAATCAACTACTTTTATTTCATTTCTTGATATGCACACATTCTACCAACACTCTGTACTTCAGCTTACTGATAAGTCATCAAGGACTGAGATGAAAAGAAACTATGTATTGTCTTGTCTTTTCCTCCTCTTCTATGCCATCAGTTTCAGTGAAAGTGTAAGATAATATGATAAGGTTCCTGGGTATTTGTTGTGTGTGTTTTTTAAAATCATTGCTTCCTTTTACACTCAAAGCAAGTTCTTGTTTAAACAAAAGCATGGCTTCTTGGGTCTGTCAGTGCACATGCTTACTCAGTCATGGACATAAAATGCTTACCTTTGTCTTGCTATAAAATCCCAGGCTTCATGAGTCCCCTAAACTTTTGTGTTCATGGAGCATTAAACATCCTGTATGAATGGAAGTCAAGGAATGGCAGATACACATATTGAATGTATATCCTTTGCTCAGATCCATGCTCCACAGACCCACTGAACTTCACGTACAAAACACAAGTCCTAAGAGGAAATAATTAAGACTTTGTAGATGGTGAGAGCACAGCATTAAACCAAGCATGAGACTCTTCTGACTGTGGGTCTCTGTG
This sequence comes from Orycteropus afer afer, assembly GCF_000298275.1. Lineage (NCBI taxonomy): Eukaryota > Metazoa > Chordata > Mammalia > Tubulidentata > Orycteropodidae > Orycteropus > Orycteropus afer. Next base: position 3,163,914 of record NW_006921728.1, on the reverse strand, counting down.
TGGCTACCCAGGTTGCATGCCTGTGAAGTTGGTCCTGAGTGAATCTGTTATCCTGAAAGCTGTGTAGGAAGGCAATAGCTAACATTTTGAGCTCTTACTATGTGCCAGGTGCTATGCAATGGACTTTTTATGGCATTCTCACAACAAATCGAGGGAAGAGTATTTTTATTCCCAGTTTTAATATCTGATGACTAAGGCACAGAGAGAGTAATTAATTTTACAAAGCTCTCAGATAATACTCTCCAGAATAAAACTCTCCAGGGAATCTGATTCCAGAGCCCAGTTCAGAGAAAGAAAACAGAAGGTGGACTTAACAAAGTTAACATCTTGCCAACATCTACTTTCTTCTTTTCCTAGAAGGAAACTTCAGGTACATATGTAGTACATATGTGTCAATAAACAAGGTGGAGTTTTGTTTTGGGCATTTCAGAATTTCTTGTTTCCATAAGAGATGTATATAGCCTTTGGAACCTGATTTTTAAAATTTTCAGATTTTTTTTTAGATTTATTCATGATAATGTAACTTGAGGTCATATAAGTATAACATAAAACATAAAGCAATATTAACTGGTCTTATTTTATAGTTATGACTGATTCACAAACAGCTACTTTTCCTTACTGATTTGACTTCCCAGTCTCTAAGATGATTATTTCATAACTACTTCCCTGAGACCTCTAGACCCCTCTCTTCATCATCTCACCCTGAAATGATGGTCTCGTTTATAACTTAAGAAAATAGTAGCAACCACATAGAAAGTATATCACAATTTCACCAGAAAGCTACCGAACTCCCTGCATCTGTACCCATAACATAAATTCTGCCTTTGTAGCTCTTCCTGTGGACAAACAATCCCTGGTTGAACATAAGCCTCATCCTCCTTACATGTTAGATCCCTTTTTCTCACTGTTCTCATTGAGTTTTTCATGAAGTGGTCTCTTTTATCTCCTATATTGTTGGTTTTCTTCACTCTCCTGGATTAAATGGATCAGCATGTAAACATGATGTAAGATGTGCCCTTTCACAACAGCTCCATTGTGCTCTTCCATTTATTGCTCCATTTCTCTGTACCACTTGCTCCAACATGCTTTATAGGAGAACTCTGTAGAAAAATTATCTGATCATCTCTGCTTCCCCATCTCTACTCCTTTTGCCTCATCTCAGGTGTTCATCTTCACTACTCTCATTGTGAAGATCACTAGCAGTCTTCATGTTCTCTAATCCATTGGTCAATCCTTAGTCCTCATCTCACTGAACACTGATGGTTAAGGACAACACATTTTGTTTACTGTGGACCTCCTTTCTCAGTCACCTCTGTGATCTCCTCTTCTTCATCCTATTCCCTAGGCGTTGGGGTGCTCAAGGGTGCAGGCCTTAACTTTCTCCTCTTCTATACCCAATTCCTAAGTGATCCCATCTAATCATGTACCTCTAAATACCACCTGTACCCTGATGAATCCAAAACATCTCCAAGCCTTGACATTTTTCCTAAGATCGGGTCTGTGTTCCCCTACCTAGTCCCTAGATTTTAACATTTTTCAGAGGATGTATCACTGTATGAAACTATATTATTTTTCCTATTTCCTGACCATTTATCTTCTAGAATGCAAATACCATATTAACAAATGGATTCTCTTAAATTTCCCTTTTATTTGCTCTATTTGAGGTAATTCTTATATGCTCTATTATTTAAATAATTAAAATATAAACTTTCAGCATAGTTATGATTTTTCACATAAATATTGTATATTTTTTGTTCTTTCTTTTCGTATCTGCCCCTGGACGATGATGCTCCTTGGTAACCCATGTTGACCACTTACTCTACATTCCTTATTTTTCTCTGTACTTAAGAATATAATTATACACAGATATCCATACATAGGCATTTCTGCCACTATAATTTTATAAAAGTGGGATCATGTCATTTGCAGTATTCTGTATCTTGATTTTCTTATCCACCATTACCTTTCTTTTAGAGTTTCCTGTGTCATAATGTCATAAAGGAGGTGTCTGCTTGAGTGTATGTGTGTGTATGTTGTTTTTGTTGTTATATGCCGTCGAGTTGGCCCCGACTCATAGCGAGCCCTCCTTGGATTTCCGAGGCAGTATCACTACGGGAGTAGGATTGCCCAACCTTCCTTCTGAGGAGTGGCTGGTGGGTTTGAACCACCAGCCTTCTGGTGAGCAGTCAAGTGCCTTAGGCACTATGCTACCAGAGCTCCTATGTGTGTGTATAATGGTGAGCAAAAAGATATGGTTTCTATTTCATGTAACATACAATCTAAAGGAATAAAAGTTCTTCTAACCAATGTGAGAACCTTCCTACCTCTGTCAAATAAGAATTCATTTCATAGTAGTAGCACTTTTAGTTTCTGTCTACTTTTCTCAGATTGGTAAGGACTCTGAGTGCTAAGCCTAGGTTAAAGATGCTTGGGTCTTTAGGTCTTACTTCACTGCTCAAAACTGATAAGTTTTTACCACAAGTATCATTGGAGTATACAGTAAATAATTGGTACATTATAAATACGTTCTAGGCTATTTATGTAATGTTGTTGTTGTTATGTGCTGTTGAGTTGGACCCAACTCATAGCAATCCCTCCTTGGGTTTCTGAGGCAGTATCACTATGGAAGTAGATTGCCCAACCACCCTTCCGATGAGTGGGTGGTGGGTTTAAGCCACCAGCCTTCTAGTTAGCAGTCAAATGCCTTAGGCACTATGCTACCAGAGCTATAGGTTAATAATATTAATTCTAGTGATTTGAATTGCTTATCATTAAATAAAATCACAATTTCACTTTTAAAATGTCTCTCTCAAGTCAAAAGGCCAGGAAACAGTTTTGATGCTACTTACAATTCCCAAAACTTAGATAAGCATCTTGTTTTAAATCTACTTGGGGAAAAAATTAAATTCTGCTGATGTTTACTTAGTCTTTCAAGATCTAGTTAGAGTAACTGGAAGAAATATCTACCTTTAGAATCCAGGGTTCAATCAATAAAACACTGATGTCCAAAGGGGTGTTACTAAGAGATATGATGGACAATATACCCTAGACCAAGGATAGATTTGGCTGAAGATAATCTTACATATGCACTTGTGCTACAAAAGTAGCCACACACATTACAGAAGCAACAGAAAACAAGTTGGAGTAACCTCTCAGAGACAACCATACACCTTGAGAAAGAGAATCACTGGGCCTGCAGACTCGGGACCATAGTCTCGGGGGACACCAAACTCAATTGGCACAACATAGTAGATAAAAATCTTGTTCCACAACCTGCTTTGGTGAAGAGTGACTGGAATCTTAAAAGCTTTCGAGCGGCCCTCTAAGATGCAACTATTGGTCTCCTCTCATCTGAAGCAAAAAAGAATGAGGAAAATCAAAGGCATCTGGAAACAATTCACCCAAGGGTATGATGGATCCTGAGACCAGAAGAACTAGCTACCAATGTTAACCACTCGGGAAGTGGTCAAACCTGGAGATCCTGGATAGAATGGGAGGAAAAATGTGGAACAAAATCCAAAAGCACAAAAATGACCAGAATTACTGGTTGGATAGGGTCTGGTGGAACCCCCAAGACTATGGCCCCAGATTACCCTTTGGGTAAGAGAATTGGACTCACTCAACCCAAGAGTATTAAGACTTACGTGGAGAACACCTGTCCCAAGGTGATGCACCTACCTACTCGAGGGAGACACTACCCTTAGAGCAATCAGCCATGGTGCACTGGAGGGACACATTCATATACAGGGAAAGCTGGACAGACAGGAGTGCATAATTACGAAGGGCATAGGGATCAAAAAGAAAAGGGAGAGATATTGGAAAAAAAAATATTTCTATAGTCAATATTGTTTTCATGGTTATCTGATCTCTGCTGACTTCTGTCATGGGACTCTTCCTCCCACTGAAATGTATATGTTGCAGAATTCTCCTGAAATAGAAAGAATATTTAGGGACTGGGCAGCCAAAAAAAAAGGCAAATATCTTATTAATAAATATAGGTATCTTATTTGGAATAGTGGTTATGCTGAGGACAGTTAAATGGTGAGAGGTTCAATATTTCAGTATTCATTCAAAAAACATGTATTGAACCGTAGGCTAAGCCAGCCAATGGGGATACAAGCATGGAAATGACATTAGGTTAAACCATATGTAATTGCTTGAAGATTTCAAACCCTGAAATAGCTTAAAACAGAACATGAAAGATCAGAGAACAAACCGTCTTTGAAATTGGCATGTATTTGTGTTTCAAATCCCAACGAAGCACACACAAGTACATTATACATATCTTGACTTTTGCATTTGCAAGATGATCTTAATCCTGTTTAAAGTGGAAACACAATAGGGAATAAATAGAAGAAATAGTGAGTTAGTTGTGAGATAACTAAGTAGGGTAGTGGAGTTTCACTTTTTCTTCTGTCTTAATTTAGATCATATGCTGAGCTAGCAGCATAGGATTCTTGCCTGTTATAAAAAATAGTCATTTATAGGCCCACCTCATATGAGAAAACTAAGAAAGTCTTTTAGCAAAAAAGAGTGGGAGCCAATGTCTCAGACCATATTTTTGAAGATACTCCTTACATTTTTGCCCACCAGTTCTAAGTGTCAAGATGGCAACAGTCTAAAGGGTAGTGAATGATGTGGGTGCAGTTCACACTGAAATGCTATTTTTGGCCAATGTTACCTTATAACTTCTAAGTAATGATTAATATGCAAGATTTTATGGTTTACACTTAGCATTTTCTTAGTTATGAAAACTGCTATATAACTGTGGTTCCTTAATAACTTTTGAAAACTTTCCTAAGAAATTTTAGTCTGTTTGTAGTCTTACTCTGTCTGAACATTATACACACTGGACATAATTTAAAAGCAGATACACATAATACTCTTTTCCTGCTCAGCTTAAATGTGAATAAAACTTCAGTTAAAAATATGCTTGTGACTAAAATTGCATCTAATTTGGCTGAATAGAATAGTTGCAAGTAATTATTAAAAACATATAAACCAGCTATAAAAGCAACTACTATTCACCATTTAATTTAGTTGGAAAATCTAATACAACATGTTTTTAATAAAAATGATGTAAAACAGTATACTTAGTAGGAAATTAAGTTTAGCAGTTAATTTTTTATGGTGGTGAATTTTAATTAGAAAAGCTATTAAAATGTTTTTTTTAGGCTGAATACCAAATTCCCTAGCGAGGTTATGTTGTCTTGTGTAAGTCATTTTCTTTTTTCTGCAAGTTTATTTTCCTTTAACTGTTTCTACTTGCTTGGGAAATTTTGCATAAAGCAAAATAGTTTGAGGAATGTTGACTTTTTTTTTCTCCACACAAATGTAATAAAATATTTGACTTCCAGAATTAAGTATATTCTTGATGGTGTTACTGTTCTCAATTTTTAAATTGCATATACTCTCAACTAAAAATACATGAAAGTGCTTCTGTTTTTTTCTTAATTCAAAGTATACTAAAGCCAGATTTAAAGTACTTTACATGAGGAATCTAATTCATTATTCTGGGTTGTGCTTAAGCTGAGGAAGCTTTTTAGAAAACTTTCTCTTCATGATAGCTACTCTATAAATAATTATATCTTATTTTCAGAAACATAAGGTGCCTTTATAAGTAATACAAAGAAATCAGATAATTAGAGGGAATGGTACTATGAAACAGAGGAGATTTGGTTGCTACATCTTTCTGTAATATCGATGTGTGTGTATGTGTATGAGTGTGTATTTAATCACTCAAAATTGGTTTTAAGCAACAGTTCTCTATTTCAAAAAGCAGAAGAAAGGGCAATTTGGCTTACATATAAGCACAAGTATGAAAAAAAATGAAGGTTACTTATGCATTTACGTAAACTGCTTTAGTATTTTCTTCTTGCATTTAGGGTTGAATTATTTGGAAGTTGGTTGTTCCTTTCTCTTAAATTTAAATACTATCTTGGTATTTTGCTCATCTTATGTAAGTTGTTTTTAATATGAGTGAGTGCATGTTTAGAAACAGCATACAGAACTCAGAGTGAGGCTTGACTATTCCACAGAGACCACACTAATATTAGTTAAGTCCTGGTCCCCTGAAAAGCTAGGGGAAAAGGGCTTGGTTCCACGCCTGCCTTAGACAGTCTAATCTGATCAGGGAAGGATGTCAGAGTCATTTGGAATTTTACTTCTGGGTTAGCACTCTGTTTTTAAATATCGCTTTTGTGGTTTGTCGTTGTCTTCGTAACTGAGCTCATTTGTCCACAATTGATTGCATGGATCCAGTGGTTCATTGTTTCAGCATCTCCAAAAGATGTCAAAATTCTGTCAAAACTAAGTAGCAGATATTAAACCCTTTATTCCTTGAACATTAAGGATCCACATGTCACTGGAAAGATGTTAGAAAGTATCTCTCTCAGGCATTTATTCAAATCCATTTTGAACTTACGAATTCATGTATCCAGTCTTATTATACATACAGAACCAGTTAACTAGCTGCTGTCAAGTTGATTCCAGCTCATGGAGACCCTACATGTGGCTGACCAGATATGTGCACTCTAGGGTTTTTAATGTTGTGACCTTTTTAAATTAGGTCCCCAGGCCTTTCTTTTGAGGTATCTTTAGGAGGATTTGAACCACCACCCTTTCAGTTAGTAGTTGAGTGCTGAACCATTTATACCACTCAAGGACCCCCATAGAATCAGAATCAACTGAATTTTTTGAATTTGAAAGTTTGGGGCAACCATCTTGTTCCTATTGTTTTTGCTTGTTTTTACTATCCTCTGGCTAACCCAGTAACCGTGGTGGTGTTGATTTTAACCCGTAGTGACCCTGTAGGACAGAGTAGAACCACTCTCCATACAATTTCCAACTCTGTAATGCTTATAAGAACCCTGGTGGCCAGCAGTTAGTTAAGCAGTCAGCTTCTAACTAAAAGTTGGTGGTTCAAGACACGTAGCAGCCCCATGGGAGAAAGACCAGGTATACTCTTGTAACATTACAACCTAGGAAGCCCTAACTACAGTTCTACTCTGTCCTATAAAGTCCATAGGAATTGGAATGAACTCCAAGGAGCACTGCAACAACAACCATCTATGGAAGCAGACTGACATAGCTTTCTTCTGTGGTATAGCTGGTGGGTTCAAACCATCAACCTTTGGGTTAGCAGCTGAGTTCTTAACCACGCAATGCTATGCTGTGCTTATTTACAACTTTCTTACTACTGCTGATGTGGGTCAGCTAACTTACTTTTTTTTTTTTAATAGCTTAGCCTTTAGGCAGAAACAATTTTAATGTTGAATAGGGCTTTGAATATTGGTGTTGTGATGAAAGCTGCTCAGACAGATAAAGCAACTCAAAATGGGGCAAATTGACCAGAAAAAATTATTTGTAAAAGTTCAGAGGGATCATAGTTAGAGGGTAGATGAATACAGAAAGAAAAAAAAAAAAAAAAAAACTTCTGGGTGGTATTAAGAAAGGGCTAGAAAGGACATTTCATTTGATTTATTGTAAGTTGCTAGTGTAATTGTTTTCAGTCTCTCTTCCATACTTGACTGAGAACTCCTTGGTAGCTATTCCTCTTGCATACTTACTTTGGAGGCAAGCACAGTGTTTGACACATAGTAGAAAAATAAATATGTTTTGAATAAAAAGAATGTAGTGACAGTACACTCACCTCTTCGACGGCATTTTATTTGCCAATGTTGGCAGTGCTTTCTTGTCCAGGAGTGAGTATCGTGTTCCTTTTACATCTTACTTGGTGGTTCCTGATGCCCATGTTCTCTCCCTTGTCTGCCTCACAAATCTACTCAGGAGCATTAAACCGATGGGGGAGTTTGGAGACCGTAATGTGGATTCATTAGGAAGGGAAAAAAAAACAACCTCACTGCTGTCAAGTCAATTAGACTCATAGTGACCCTTCCTTGGGTTTCCGAGGCGGTATCTCTACAGAAGCAGATTGCCTAACCTTCCTTCAGAGGAGTGGCTGGTGGGTTTGAACCTCCAGCCTTCTGGTTAGCAGTCAAATGCCTTAAGGACTACACCACCATGAAGAAACTCCTAATGGTAAATCATGAGACCTGGTTTCTTATGCCAGCTCTGCCAGTAACTATTTCTCCAGCCTTATTCAAAACTGATTAATATATTTGGGCAACCATTTCTGTATTTATAAATGGGAAGCTTAGATACTCTCTCGGAATGTCATACTAGCTCTAGAGCTCTGAGTGTTCCTCCTCTTCCTTGTCTACTGTGCTTCTGAGGTCTTCACTCTGACAAAACCCTTTTCTTTAAAAAATAAATGGGACTCCGTCCTTTAGTGTAAGTCTCTAAACTGGTTTAAGCATTTGCTTAGACTAGAGAAATGGAGTAAAAGAAAATGGAGAACCTCCCCATCCTCCTTCCACCTGACCCTCCCATCTGTAAGGAACCATTTTAGTTCCAAGATAGAAAATAAATAAATAAATAAAATAAAAAATGACATTTTTGCAGTACTTAGAAAGCAAGGGTTATCCTTGAAGGATCAGACTTCTGACTCTTCTAGAATCTCTCTCTATCTTGACTGAAAGTATCTTCCAAAGTCATCATCTTTCTTGTTTTTGCAGCCAACTGGCTATACCTTTGGTAAGAAACTACAGACAACAGAGGCTTGTGGGCTGTACCAAATAATGTTAACTTAATGCCCCTCCCTTTTTCTCTTCTCTCTGCAAAACACCATCCATAAGTATCCTTATTTCATTCGGAATGTATTTGTATGTGTATGTGTGTATTTGGACCAGACACAGTGTGTGTATTTTAACTCTTTCAAGAATAGTTATTGTTCCAGGCAAGGAGACAATAGTTACACCTTAACTGACTGCTCACAAGCTTTTTGGACCCCTGTCACTACACACCAAGTAGAATGTAGAACATTGTCTTTGTGGACTGTGTTATTCCAGTTGACCTAGAGGTCCCCTATTCTTCAATCTTAGAACTGAATCCACTCCTGGGGATCAACTTTCAGCCAAATAATCAACAGTTCTATCAAAAAACAAAAAAAAAAAAAAAAAAAAAAAACTCACTGCCATTGAGTTGGATCTGACTCATAGTGACCCCTCCTTGGGTTTCTGAGGCAGTTATCACTATGGAAATAGATTTCCCAACCTTCCTTCTGAGGAGTGTCTGGTGGGTTTGAACCTCTAGCCTCCTGGTTAGCAGCCAAGTGCCTTAGGCTCTAGGCCACCAGAGCTCCTTGACAGTTCTATAGGGTGAATAATAACACCAAGGAGGAATGCACTCCTTAGTACATCCAACTACATGGGACCAAAGGGGCAGCATTTGGCCAGAAATAAAATTCAGAAGGCAGGAAGGGGCAGGAAAGAAGGATCAATAGAAATGGAGAACTCAGGGAGGAAGTGGGACAAGTGATGTTGCATTGAGGGCACTGCGATCAGTGTCCCGAAACAGTGTGTATGAATTGCTGAATGGAAAACTCATTTGTTTTGTAAACTTCCATCCAAGCTATAATTTAAAAAAAGAAGAAGAAGAATTGTTTTCCTTCAAGCATTTTTCCTAAAATATATCCTGAGGTCAAAGAGAATTTCTTAGGTCTTTCTACAGAAGGAACAGCATCATATCTTTGACAACCTTAAATGTTCATATAATTTCTAAAGTTTTCAGGTGTTTCAGTAGCCAAATATCAATCAGTCTGTCTGTCATTATGGGGATTTGTCTAAGATATCATTATTGCTACAGTATAACAAAGTCTTGGACAATAAACCTTAACATCACACAGAATACAATATGTAATTTATCACTGCTTAGCTCTGTTCTTATTCAAACCTATAACACAATGAAGAGAAATCAGATTATCATTAAAGGTACAGGGGTTTTAGTACACTAAAAGCCAATATCTATGTTCTAAATTGATCTCTAGGCTTACTCCCTTAAAGCATGTTGACATCATCAGCAGTGTTGTTGTTGTTATGTGCTGTCAAGTCAGACCCAACTCATAGCAACCCCTCCTTGGGTTTCCGAGGTGATATCACTACGGAAGTAGATTGCCCAAACTTCCTTCCAGGGAGTGGCCAGTGGGTTTGAACCACCAGCCTTCTGGTTAGTAGTCAAGTGCCTTAGGCAGTACACTACTATAATCAGCACAGTGTTCTTTTTTTTAAATGTCTTAAATAATTGTATTTTAGGAGTTGAAGGAAAAACTTCTAAATTCTCATTGGGAATCAGCCATCTTAAACAGGTTTTTTTTTTTTTTTAATATTAGTAATGAAAAGTGAGGATAAATGATGATGAGAACTAAACATTCTTGATTATTTACTATAAGCCAGGCATTGTTCTTGGAACTAACTTGGGCATTTTTCACAACACTCCTATGAGTTATGTACTATTATTATTCTCTTGGTATAGATGAGAAAACAGGTAAGACAGACGAAGTAACTAGCCTATCATCCTGCTAAGTGGTAGAAACATGACCAGAAGCCAAACATTCTGGACCTACATCTGGAGTCCTTAAGCATCATGAGATTCTAAACCTTCCACAAGCCCATGTCTGTAACCACAGTGTTTGCTATTTTCTGTAAGTTACGCTTACCTACCCATATTGTCTTATGCTCTGTGTGTTCATCAATTCTATCAGGTTATTATTCTCTGAACAGAGGATTACTATTCTGGTTAGTATTTTAGATAGTTGCTGTGCTTTTTAATTTTTCTATTATTGCTACTTGTCGATGTTTGCTCACACCTTCCTATTTTCATGCATGTATTCTCTTTGTTTCTCTATTGTTATGAAGACATTAAAATATTGTTCCTAGCAATTGAAATCTGTTGGTTTTGTCTAGTTATTCTAAAACAGGAGTAGCAAACTTAAACTTTCTTTATTTAAATAATATCTCTTGACAAAAATTGCCCTGCATTTAAAATTCATAATTTCCTTTATTTGTTAAATATGTAATTGACTTTTGACACTTTCTTTCATTTCCCCCTATTCTTCCCTTGCATGGAAGAAAGAATAAGATATTGTGATTGGCCTCCTTCACTGCATTCATTATTTTGAGTCTTCTCATTTAATTTTACTGTGCTTTATTCCAAATAATATGACTGAGCTTGGGTAAAAAGGAAAAAAAACACACACACACACACTTTTCATTCATGACCATCCACGCATGAGAGTAATAATTTACCTTACTGTATAAGCTGTTTTTTGGGGGGTAACATTTTAGTTTTGCTTTGTGTGAACTAACAAAGAAGTGTATACTTTTTGATGAAAGTACCATTTTCCTGCATAAAACATCCAGATGAATAGAACCATTTTGAAATATCAATAAGCCAAATGTCTTAAAATGACATATTTTATATAACAATACATCATTTCAATCTAATAAAAATGTTTTAAAGGAATATTAAAGGGTACTTAATGTGGAAATTATCCAGGTTACAGTTAAGTAGACTTATATACTAATAGAATATTTAGCTCTATCCAAAAGTGAGTGAACAAAATTTCAATATGAAATAAAGCATCAGACTTCAAAGGAAGCCTTTTAATGTTAAAAATGGAAATGATTTATTTTTGTGAAAAGAACAAAACTAATGATATAAATCGGAGCTCTGGTGGTATAGTGCCTAAGGCATTTGTCTCTTAACCAGAAGGCTGGTGGTTCAAACCTACCAGCCACTCCTCAGAAGAAAGATTGGGCGATCTACTTCTGTAGTAATACTGCCTCGGAAACCCAAGGAGGGGTCGCTATGAGTTGAGGCCGACTCCACGGCAGTGAGTTTGGTTAGTTTGGTAAGTGATATAAAGTATGTTAAGTACTTATGAAAGGAGCTCTGGTAGTATAGTGCCTAAGGCACTTGACTGCTAACCAGAAGGCTGGCGGTTCAAACTCACCAGCCACTCCTCGGAAGGAAGGTTGGGCAATCTCCTTCTGTAGTGATACTGCCTCAGAAACCCAAGGAGGGGTTGCTATGAGTCGGGTCCAACTCAATGGCACATAACAATAACAACAACATAAGTACTTATGAGATGTGGCTTTGAGAACTTGGATTTGGTGAATTGAGATATAAATAATAGAACCAGTCCCCATTTGAGCATATTCTTTTTGTCTAGTGATTGTGAAAACGTTTTATAAGACTTGTCATCTCGACACTTTGTAAATAGGCCAGTTTCTGTATTTGCCTCTGTAGATGAAGGACTTATTTCTACATTTTTGTAAAGAAGACTAGGAGTTCTAGTAGCATAGTGCCTAAGGCGTCTGACTGCCAGCCACTCCTCAGAAGGAAGGTTGGGCGATCTAATTCCGTAGTAGTGATATTGCCTTGCAAACCCAAGAAGCGATCCCTATGAGTCAGATCCGACTTCATGGCAGTGGCTGTGTTTGTGTTTTTATAAAGAAAACTAAAAAACTTGTTATTCTATATGTACTGGTCTGAATAGTGTCCGACCAAAATTCATGTTGTTCCTGGAACTTTGTTGTTGTTGTTGTTATTTGCCATCGAGTTGGTCCCGACTCATAGCGACCCCTCCTTGGGTTTCCGAGACAGTATCACTACGGAAGTAGGAAATGCCCAACCTTCCTTCGGAGGAGTGGCTGGTAGGTTTCAACAGCCAGCCTTCTGGTTAGCAGTCAAGTGCCTTAGGCACTATGCTACCAGAGCTCCTTCCTGGAACTTTAGTGTGACATTATTTGATCTTTAGTCTTTTCATATGTAATGTAAATTGTTAAAATGAGGCATACTGGAGTAGGATAGATCCTAATCTGAGAGGTGCCCTTAGATGAAGTGGAAAACTTAAACACAGAGACAAAGACACATTGAGAGACGGCCATGTGGAGATGGAGGCAGGAATTGCAGTTACATTGCCACCAGGCCATGGACTCCTGGACTTCCAGAAGCTGGAAAGCTCCATAGAGGGTTTAGAGGGTGTGTGGCCCTGCCAATACCTTGATTTTGGACTGGCACCCTCCCACACTTTGTTGTTTTAAGCCATCTAGTATATGGGGCTTCTTCTGTCAACCCTAGGAAAGTAATACACTGGGTATGAACATTTTTTAAATCAGTCCCAGAAGAGACTAGATATTGTTATTTTTTTCTTTTGGAAAAATGTCTTAGTTCATTATCATGATATTACAATAATAACTATCATATAGTTTAATAATCACAATACTCTCTTATGTCACATATGATTCCCATTTTTACAACTACACTTTGTCTTTTGTTTTCTTTCCATTATGCCATGCTTCTTTCATTACTGAAAGTAATGTTATGCCTTGCTAAGCAAATGTTTACCAAGAGTCCTTTAGAGAATATGCCAGGGAACTATTGCCCTGAGATAATCTTTATACCTTAAACCAAAAATATTCACTGAAGTCTTCTTAAAACCAAACAATGATTTAGCTTAACTAGAAAGGAACATCTGCCTGCAATATTTTACTCTTTTAAGATCTATCTCTATGGGAACAAATTCACAACAGCAATCTAGTAAGACAGAAAAGAAACTTAGGGGGCAGTGGGTTTATGTTAATGGAGGAAGAACAACTCAGAAAAGGAGAGTGAGAATGGCGTCGTAACTCAAAGAGTGTAATGAATGCCACTGAACAAGTACATGCAGAGACTGTTGAAGTGGTGTGTGTTCTGTTATGTACATTCTCTACAACACAAAAAAAGACAATAATATTTTTTTAAGGTCTTTATCAAACAGATCCCAAACGTGATTAAAGAAGAAAATGGACATGGATGTTGTACAGTGGACAGAAAAATGGACCAAGGTTCACCGGACCAAAGCTTGATTGCCAGTGTCTATGACACAACCTGCTTGACCTGATACATGCCATTTCCCATATATTAACCTATAGCTCTTCCGTTTTCAATGATCAGTAATATTTGCCTTAATAAAAATGATAGAATTTATGATATAAACCAATAATATATATGTTCATTAACAACAAATATTTCTTTACCGCCTACTATATGCTGGCAAAGGAGCTCCGGTGTTGCAGTTCCTAAGGCATTTAACTGCTAACCAGAAGGTTGGCAGTTCAAACCCACCAGCCACTCCACAGAGGGAAGACAGGGCAATCTATTTCTGTAAAGATTTACTGCCTCAGAAATCCAATGGAGGTCACTATGAATTGGAATCAATTAGATGGCGGTGGGTTTGGGGTTTGTATGCTGACACTGTATGAAGTGCTGGAGATATGGCAATGTGTAAAACAGAAAGGAACCTACACTATTAAAGTTGATACATAGTCTATTGGAGGAGAGTCATTAAATAAACACAAGACTGAAAACATAATAAAAATGCTAAACAACCATGAAGGGAAGGAACCTTATAACAGATCATAACAGTGACATAGGTTGAATCTGGGGATGGGGAGCTGGGAATGCGTCTCTGAGCAAGTGATCAACCCAGATCCAGAAAATGAGTGGCAGTTCAGGTGGAAAAACCAAGAGCCTTTCTGAGAGAAGGAACGGTGCTAAGGCCTTGTGCTTTGTAACCCATCAAGGTATAATAGGGCAATATTTTGTTATTAAACTATGCGTGTTTGTATTTTCAAATCCTTCTACTTCTCACTACACCCCCTTTCAGGCTGAAAGGGCTTCCCAAATGAATGAACTTCTCAGTATGCATGATATAGAAAGAATAAAGAATCAATTGCCTGGATTTTGAGTCCTTAAGTATTTTTGAATTAATAGCATAGATACATATCTTGAAAATCATCCCTTTCATTTGTAAGATCAAGACACTGGATAAAATTCTAAAAACTTCCCTTTAAATAGGCTCAGAACCCTACAAGATGAACAAATAGACTTTGTAGAATAAATTATGGTAAGGAGAAGAATGCATAATTACATAAGAATTTTTTTTTCTCCCAAAGAAGATAACAGTCCAACCATAGGTTGGAGAGAAAAGATTTGATGTTGAAAATCTCTGTGGAGTACAGTTCTGCTCTGATACACACGGGAGTACCATGAAATGAAATCAGCTGCATGGCAAATGTTTTTTTACTATCATTTTGTGTTCCATGTAGGACTAGTATAAATCTATATGTGCACCAACATAAATGTGCAAAAAAAAAAAAAAAAGATTGTATTTTTCTTTTAAATTAAATTCTATTTATTTCTCTTACTTCTTACTTCTCAGGTAGGAGGATGTAGGCCAAATAAAGGTAGTTCAGTCATTTCCAGCTAAAACTCACTTTCTTTTGTACAGCTTCTCAATCTTAGTCTCTTTTGTAAACTACTCAGGATCCTAACCACCACCACCATCCCTTCCCCCTTCTACCTAGGAGACTGAGTGACATAATGTTTTGTGAATTCTGGGAGGGGTAGTGGGAAGGAAAAGGGGAACAGTTTATACTGTTTTCATTGTCCTCCAATGAAGAGTACATTCCCAACAGATTTCCATCCTTGTTGAATAAGCTGATAAAAGTATGATCCTGCCATACATCCAGGTGATACATTCAGGGCTTCATGTCAGCCATGGAGATTCTGGTAGTTCATGAGACTTCTCAGTTGGTTCTCCTTGTCACCCCATCTGTATGCTGGGGTATGTGTCTGTGAGCCCTTCCTTAAGTCTATTACCTTAGTTCTTCATACTATTGCTATACTCTTCAGATACCATGTTGGACACAGGGCATCTCTAGAAATATTTTTGGCTTCTGAACTACACCATAGATAATGAGACACAAATTCATTTTCAGTGGCTGTAACCTTAAGGAGTCCCTGCTTGGCATAAATGATTTGTACCCAGTCAGAGGTGCCTTGGAAAACAGGTCTGGCGATTTGCTTCTGAAAGGTCACATTGAAAACCCTATGAAGCTGTTCTGTGCTGCACAGGTGGGGTTGCCATGTGTTGGGATAGAATCCATGGCAGCTAACAACAAGCTTACAGGCCAGGCTTTTCTTCAGTGGCATCAGTGAGTGGGGTAGAGACACCTTTCCATTACTAGCAGAGCAGAATCTGTTCGTACCACCCAGGGACAAATCTTAGTAGTAGCTATCACAAAGCAAAGTCCAGAAGTCACTATTTCTCGAGTTTCTCAACTACTTTCAATTTATCACCCTGATCACTTTCCTACCTTTTCTAAGACCTTGTAGGGAATTAGCTATTTTGTTCATTAAGACCCTGTGTTCTTTTATAAGGGATCACTAGGCATTTGGGAAATCCCCTCCAGATAAAAACAAATATTTTTAAAACATGTTTGCTTGCATTTTGTCCACATGTGAGTAATTGTTGAATTACTGCTTTTCAAATTTGCTTGTCAGTGTGTAGACATAGACAAGTGATTTTAATATGACTTATTAATTGTTTTGTCTTCTCCTATACTTCTCTTTTTAAAATGAATTACTTGATGAAATGCAAAAAAGGAATAAATTCTTACTTGTGGGAAGAAACTGGTTTTTTGAAGTGATCATATTAAGGCTATGAATCATTTTCTCATGAGAGTTGTTCTTTTGTCCACGACATCTAGTGTCACTAAGAATGCTGCTGCTTGAAGACATTCTTTGCGTTTTGACAATTGTCTATTAATAAAGGACAAAAGCCATCATTAAAAAGAATGACTTAATTTTAGAAGAAGGTAATTAACTTCACCTGAGACAGCTCTCTTTCATTTACAATGTGATTTAATGCAAATTTCTATGACCTGACTGATGCTGATAGGGTCATAACCACTATCTCTGAAATCCACATTCATTTCGTTCTAATATAAAGAGTGATACATGTACTTATTGTCTCACTTGCAGGTGAAATCATGTAGCCATTGCTCACATATTTAAATTAAGACTAACATAGATTGGCTTCTAGGAAATGCCAAAATATTTCAGTATTCTTAAATGAAAGAAAATAACAAAAAATATGCATTGGTTTTCTCTTTTAGTTCATGGAAATTATTTTATGATGAAAAAAGTTTGTATGTTTAAATCTATAAAGTTATATTGTTTTGAGTAAAAATAATAGGATATTTTTATTTGGTTGTTTGTGGTCAACCTACTTAGGAAGTTAAATTTATTTTTTATTTATTTTGTATTTTCAGACATTGATAGATAAATGTTGCTATTTGACTATTGAATGGGAGATAATATCCTGGAGCATTTGAGCACTATGTTCTATGCTAAAAGGGGCAGTAATGGAAATAGCAAGATCATCAGTTACTCTAACAACCACTAGAGGTCTACTACTATCAAATTTCTTCTGACATCCTTCACTTTCACAAATACTTTATTTTATTTTTATTTTGCTGTTGTCCTTGAGAATATACAGAACAAAACCTACATCGATTCAACCATTTTTATAATTCATTGACATTGGTTACATTCTTCAAGTTGCGCAACCATTAAAAATATGGAATGCTTTGTGAATTTGTGTGTCATCCTTGTACAAGGGGCCATACTAATCTTGTCTGTATCATTCCAAATTTAGTATATGTGCTGCTGAAGCTAACATTACAAATATTTTAAATTAACCATTCCATATGAATTTTCTCATACTTGTATGTATATTTCTTTAATTCTAAAATTTTAATTTCACTTAGAGTTTAGAATGTCAGGGTTTTTTTTTATTTGTTTGACCCCCTCAAATAGTGTTTAAATATTAAGTTGTGATTAATAATTTTTAGGAAAAGTTATCCTTTAAAGTAGATGATATATATATATATATATATATATATATATATATATACACACACACACATATATATATACACACACACATGTTTATTGTGTATGTATATATGTTGTTGTTGTTGTTGTTTGCCATCGAGTCAGCCCCGACTCATAGCGACCCCTCCTTGGGCTTCCGAGGCAGTATCACTACGGAAGTAGGAATGCCCAACCTTCCTTCCGAGGAGTGCCTGGTGGGTTTGAACCACCAGCCTTCTGGTTAGCAGTCAAGTGCCTTAGCCACTATGCTACCAGAGCTCCTGTACAATTACTAAATATACGGATATGGATATACAAATATGCATTGTGTTTGTTATGTGCCGTCGAATTGGACCCGGCTCACAGCAATCCCTCCATGGATTTCTGAGGTGGTATCACTACAGAAGTTGATTGCCCAACCTTCCTTCCGAGGAGTGGCTGGTGGGTTAGAACTGCCAGCCTTCTGGTTAGCAGTCAAGTGCCTTAGGCACTATGCTGCCAGAGCTCCTACAAGTATGCATATGCATATATATAGTAATAAATGTATGCATATGTGCATGCATTTATGCATGAATATGTAAATATATTAATGAAATTATTTAAAATAAACCTGCCTTGGTTTTTATTCAGTAGACTATCCAAATTCCATTGGATTGTGAAACAAGAATGTACTGCCTGATGTTACTCATTTTCACACTGACTTGTGAATGTGACTTCAGGGAGTTTACACATTTGCGCACAAATCAAGCATAAGCAGACTAGTACAACATTCAAGGGCTCATGTTGCAATCAGTTATGTTGCTAAAAGTAGATGCTTTCTTGTTCAGCAAATGCTATTAACCACCATTTTGAACAAAATATGTGTCTAAGAACTCTGGGTGTTTTAAATGTTACTGTTCAATTCAATATGATGATTTGTGATTTTACATTATTTTATATAAAAGAAAGTAGCAATTCAAATCTGTGTGAAATAATTAAGGAGCCTGTCTTTGAAATCTGCATCACAGAGTAGCTCAGTAAATGCTGTTTAAATGATTACACTGCCTAAAGGCATATCTAAGGTATGGCAGGTATGGTGCATGCCCTGGGTACCTCTTGAAGGGGGATGCCACTGAGAAATTTCCTTTAGCCATCATAGTTTCCATCACCAGCTGTGAGAAATCGTTCAGAAGGTTAAATTGATTACTGTCATATTTGAGAGCCTCCATGGATCAGTGTTGACATGACACAGCCTTGCTTGCTAAAATTGTAGAAGACTTGAAACGCTTGGTGATGATCATCAAAAACTATGCCAGCCACTTGGGAAGGGATCAAACCTGGAGATCCTGGATAGAGTGGGAGGAAAAACATGGAACAAAATCCAAAAACACAATAATGACCAGAATTACTGGTCAGATTGAGTTTAGTGGGAACCCCCCCAAGCCTATGGCCCTGCGATATACTTCGGGGTTGGGATAAAACTCACTCCCAAGCTACTATCAAAAGGAATAACATACGTGTCATTGGAATTCCAGAACAGGAAGAGAAAAACAAAACCACTGAGAAAATTGTCCAAGATTTGTTGGAGG
>NW_006921728.1:3142443-3144035 GCF_000298275.1 Orycteropus afer afer | reverse complement strand
ATAGTAAATGAGACTTAGATGCAGAACACTCAACCCAGGGCAATGCACCCACCTACTCTACAGAGATACACCCCTTGGAGCAATCAGCCATGGGGCACCAGAGGGAAAACATTCACAAGGAGGAGAAGCTGGACAAACAGGAGTGCATAACTAAGAAGAGCATGAGGAGTGTTATTGGAAAGGGAGAGGAGGAGAGTGGGTTAGGCTTGGGGATGGTAGTTGGGGATTGAAACCAAATGTACATGAAATGTTGAATGTAAAACAAATTCTGCTCTGTAAATTTGCACCTAAAGCACAGTTAAAAAAACAAAACTACAGCCTTCAGTATGGATTACACCTTGACATAAAGAAAACAAAATTTCTCACAACTGGATCAAAAAGTAACATCATGATAAATGGAGAAAAGATTAAAGTTGAAAAGAATTTCATTTTACTTGGAGCTACAGTCAATGCCCTTGAAAGTAGCAGTTAAGAAAGTAGATGATGTATCTCACTGGGCAAATTTGCTGCAAAAAACTTCTTGGAAGTGTTAAAGAGCAGAAATGTCACTTTGAAGACTAAGGTGTGCCTGACATAAGCCATGGTATTTTCAATTGCCTCATATGCATAGGAGAGCTGGTCAGTGAATAAAGAAGACTGCAGAAGAACTGATGCATTTGAAGTGTGATGTTGACAAAAGGTATTGAATATACCATGGACTGCTAGAAGAAGGAGCAGATCTGTCTTGGAAGAAGTACAGCCAGAATGCTCCTCAGAAGTGAGAATAGCCAGACTTTGTGTCTTGTACTTTGCTCATGTTATCAGAAGGGACAAGTCTCTGGAGAAGGATATCATCCTTGGTAAAGTAGAAGGTAAGTGAAAAAGGGGAAGACTTTCAATGAGATGGAGAGACCCAGTGGCTTCCAGCAATGGGCCTGAAGTAGGACCAAATGTTGGTCCCTGCCTGGTATGCAATCAGGCCAAAACAGTTTACATACAGAGTGATTAAGAAGAGAGAAAATTATTTATTGCAAAGTGACAATTGAAGGAGACAAGGGCCAGTATCCAAATCTGACTCCCCGAATAGGGATCAGGATACAGTTTTGTAAGCTTCAGGAGAGGGGGGGGGTTATACATATTAATAAAAACTTCAGGAATTTGGTTGTGAATTAACTGAGGATTGGCCGAAGTGTCCTTTGCCTTGGTTTAAAGGGACAGTCAATTTTTAAAGCAGTGCGCTTGTGCACTGGATGAGTCATTGGTTTTCTGTCATCAGCTGATCAGGGCTTGGGCAGAGAGAAGAATGTCATTCCCAGCAATTTTGTTCCCGTTTGTCTCACTGTGCATGACCATAGGCCAATGTCAATTTTCAGGTTGTCTCCTGAAACACATTAACATACTTATCATCTGTTTCTAGGTGGATAACATGGACAGAATGTGTAAATTGACCTTTCATTCCATTCAGTTCTTTTTTTGTGTGTGTGTGATTTGGGTGGAGATTTACAGAGCAAAAACACTTTCCATACAGCAGTGCACATATACTTTGTCTCATGTCATTGACCACAGTTTACCACAATGCAACAGCTCCCCTCCCACTTCCTCCCCATAGTTAC
>NW_006921728.1:3134006-3136993 GCF_000298275.1 Orycteropus afer afer | reverse complement strand
ACCCTCCAGACCAGCAAAAGTCCACAGCTCAGCCCACCTTTCTCTTCACCTTCTCTGTTTGTTCCCCAGCCACCGTGCACAGTCCTCCATGCAGTCCCTGGCTAGCAGGGTGATTTTTCGATTAATTCTTAGGTCCTACCACCACTCGGGAATCTCCAAGCTGTCTGTGTTGTCAGGGTCGCTCAGGATCGCTGCCAGACGGCAGCTCCATATGTCTCGTTTTTTGGTACTTTAACACAAATTCTTCTGCTAGTTGGAGTTTAGTCCATTTCTGTATCCTTCCCTTCAGGGCTCCTGGGTCCAAGATTATCTTCTGTGTTAATTGGTTTCCCTTTTCTTTGTTGAAGAGGGTCTGTGCAGTCTTTCTGCCTAGTCTGCCATCTTGCCGGAACTCTCTCCATTCAATTCTTAAGGAACTGAGTTATCATGTTTACTTATCTGCCTTCCACCAGGGATGCAGGCTGAACTTGGCTCCATTTGGCTTCAGACTCAAGTATAGCAATAATTGTGAGGATGATCAGTGCCAGACAATGTTTCCTTCTGTTGTGCTGACTGGATGGCACTTAACAATAACATCATGGGTTGAGGCAGACTATAATCTGGTTCTTGTCACCAGATAGGGAGAATCCAACAGTAGCATCTTAGATGGCCACTCACAAGCTTTTAAGACCCCAATTGCTACTCACCAGAGAGGATGTAGAACATTGTGTTTGTGGATAATGTTATGCTGATTGACCTAGATATCCCCCCAAGGCTATGGCCCTAAATTCAAGCCCAATGACTCAGGCCCTCAAGGTGTTTGGCTCTGGCTAAGAAGTTTGCATAACTTTGCCCCTTGTATGTTCTTCTATATGCATAGATATATTTGTAGCACATACAATTACATATGTAGAACTATACTCTGCCAAACCTATATATGCTCATGAGTGTACTCTCATATGCCATCCCACATATGTTCAGCTTACATATCTATCTATATATAGACTTGTCAATTATTCCTTGTTATTAATGTTATTGCAGAATTGTGTAATGTAATGGTGTTTACTGTTGTTGCATTTTACTCTTGTGTACCTCGCAGTACCTTCCTTTGCCTTGCTCATGTTGTACTGATCTCCCCTTTATTGTGTATTGCCTTTCCCTTCACCCAAGTTAAATTAATACATGTCTACTATCTAGTTGAAATATCTCAATGGGTATTCCGTCAATTCCCAGAGCCTTGTTCTTCACCAATTCCTTCATTGCAGCTTCAACTTCCTCCTTCAATACCATTGGTTCTAGATTGTATGCCACCTCCTGAAATGGATGAAGATTGACTAGTTCTTTTTGGTACAGTGACTCTGTGTATTTCTGCCATCTTTTGATGTTCCCTGCATCATTCAATATTTTGCCCATAGAGTCTCTCAATATTGCAACTCGAGGCTTAAATTTTTTTCTTCAGTTCTTTCAGCTTGAGAAATGCTGAGCGTGTTCTTCCCTTTTGGTTTTCTAACTCTAGGTCTTTGCACATTTCATTATAGTAACTGGCTTTGTCTGCTCTGCCTGTTTTTTGAAATCTTCTGTTCAGCTCTTTTATCTTGTCATTTCTTCCATTTGCTTTAGCTACTTTCTGCTCGAGGGCAAGTTTCAGAGTGTCTGCTCTCATCCATTTTGGTCTTCTTTTCTCGTCTTTTTAGTGATGTCTTGCTTTCTTCATGGATAATGTTCTTGATATCCTCCCACAATTCTGGTTTTTGGTCGTTGGTGTTCAATGCATCAAATCTGTTCTTTAGATGGTCTCTAAATTCAGAAGGGATATATTCAAGAAAATATTTTGGCTCATATTTAGGATCATATTTAGGAGCAAGGATGTCTCCTTAAGGACTAAGGTGCGCCTAACACAAGCCATGGTATTTTCAATTGCCTCGTATGCATGTGAGAGCTGAACAATGAATAAGGAAGACCAAAGAAGAGTTGATGCTTTTAAGTTGTGGTGCTGGTGAAGAATACTGAGTACCATGGACTGCTAAAAGAACTAACAGATCTGTCCTAGAGGAAGTGCAGCTGAAATGCTCCTTAGAAGCGAGAATGGTCAGACTTCGTCTCACCTACTTTGGTCATGTTGTCAGAAG
The DNA here is from genome assembly GCF_000298275.1 of Orycteropus afer afer. Taxonomy (NCBI): domain Eukaryota; kingdom Metazoa; phylum Chordata; class Mammalia; order Tubulidentata; family Orycteropodidae; genus Orycteropus; species Orycteropus afer. Next base: position 3,134,885 of record NW_006921728.1, on the reverse strand, counting down.
GGATCATTCCCTGGAGAAGGATGTCACGCTTGGTAAGGTGGAGGGTCGACAAAAGAGGAGAAGGCCCTCAACGAGCTGGATTGACAATGGGCTCAAGTATAGCAGGGATCATGGAGCTGGTGCGGGATCAGGCGGTGTTTTGTTCTGCTGTGTATGGGGTCACTGTGAGTTGGAAACGATTAGATGGCACCTAACAACAACTATCTAGTTAGTTATTTTCCCTCCCTAGTCCTCTAATCCCAGATAAACATCAATGAATATTTCTTTTATATGTAAACTTTTTCTTGACTTTTTATAATAGTAACCTCATACAATATTTGCCCTTTTATGATTGATTTATTTCTCAAGATAATGTCATCCAAGATTATCAATATGGTGATATGCTTTCAGGATTCTTCAATACTCTTTAATGTTGCATTATATTCCAATGTATATACATACCTTAGTTTTTTTATCCATACATCATTGATGGGCATGTAGGTTATTTCCATCTCTTTGCTATTGTGAAAAGTGCTGCAACAAACATGGATGTGCATGAATCTATTTTTGTCACAGCTCTCATTTCTTTAGGATATACACCTAGTAGTGGAATTGCTGGATCATATGGTATCTCTACTTCTAACATTTTTGAGGAAGTACCATACTTTTCCACAGTGGTTGTACCATTTAAAAAAAATTTCACTAGCAGTGTAGGAGAGTTCCAATTTCTCCACAGTCTCGCCAGCATTTGTTGTTTTCTGCCTTGTTGAACTTTGCCGTTGTTGCTGGGGTGAGATGATATCTCATGGTTTTTGTGATTTGTATCTCTCTAGCGGTAGTGCTAAAGAGCTCTGGTAGCATAGTGCCTAAGGCACTTAACTGATAACCATTCCAATCCAC
>NW_006921728.1:3131860-3132541 GCF_000298275.1 Orycteropus afer afer | reverse complement strand
ATCTTTGGTTTTCTTCATTCTTCTTTGCTCTGGATGAGGAGAGACCCATCATTGCATCTAGATGGCTGCTTGCAAGCTTTTAAGATCCCATCACTACTCACCAAGGTAGGAGGTGGAACAATGTTTTGTGTAGTGTGTTATGCCAATGAGTTGATGTCCCCTGTGGCTATGGTCCCGAGCCCACAAGTCCAACTACTCACTCCCTCTGGGTAGCTGGCTGTGACCAAAAAGTGACTACAAACTTGAAGGCTGGCAGTTCAAACCCACCAGCCACTCTTCGGAAGGAAGGTTGGGGACTCTACTTCCATAGTGATACTGCCTTGGAAACCCAAGGAGGTGTCACTGTGAGTCGGGTCCGACTTGACGGCATATAACAACAACAACAACAACAACAACATGCTATTCTTTAGGGTTGCATAGTATTTCATTGTGTGTATGTACCATAGTTTGATTATCCATTCTTCAGTTGATGGACACCTAGGTTGTTTCCATCTTTTGGCTATTGTAATAGTGCTGTGATGAGCATGGGTGAGAATATGTCTGTTCTTGTCCTGGCTCTCACTTCTTTAGGATATACACCTTGTAATGGAATGACTGGGTCAAATGGTATTTCTAATTCCAACTTTTTAAGAAATCGCCATACTGCTTTCCACAGTGGTTGTACCATGTTAAGTCCCACGA
>NW_006921728.1:3129458-3130422 GCF_000298275.1 Orycteropus afer afer | reverse complement strand
ATTGGCCTCTGATCACTGATTTTGCTGTGTCCCAAAGATTTAGGTATGTTGTGTTTTCATTCTCATTTGATTCAGTGAATGTTTGAATTTCATTTCTTCTCTTATCCAGTCTTTCTTAAGGATGGTGTTGTTCAGTTTCCATGTGTTTGCTCTTTTCTGTTGATCTTCCTGTTATAGATTTCTAATTTGATAGCACTGTGATCTGAGAAGATGCTTTTCAGTATTTCAATGTTTTTAAATTTATGAAGGCTTGGTTTATGGCCTAACATACGGTCTATCATGGAAACTGTTCCATGTGCAATGAAAAAGAATATATAGTGAGCTGTTGTTAGGTGATGTGCTCTGTAGATAAGGTGAAGTTGGTGGATTGTATTATTTAGCTCTTCTGCATCTTTGTTGAATTTCTTTCCAGTTGTTTATCTTTCACTGACAGTGGTGTATTAAAGTCTCCCACTATGACTGTGGAGTCATATAATTGGCTTTTCAACTCTTTTTTAAAGTCTGATTTATGTATTTTGGGGCTTTTTCCTTAGGTTCATAAATATTTATTATGGTTATATCTTCTTGTTCAATTGCTTCTTAAATCATTATATAATGGCCTCCCTTGTTTCTTATGATGGGTTTTGTCTTAAAGTCAATTTGATCAGAAATTAATATTGCCACTCCTGCTCTCTTACAGTTGCCATTTGCTGATATATCTTTTTCCAACTTCTGATTTTTAGTCTATTTTAGTCTTTGTCTCTAAGGTGTGTCTCTTGTAGACATCATATTGATGGGTTTTGTTTTTTTATCCAGTCTGCAACTCTCCATCTCTGGAGTGGTGCATTTAATCCATTCACATTCAATGTAATTATCGACAAGGATGAATTGGTTGCTGTCATTTTGTTTTATGTTTTTCTCATGGTGTTCCTGGTTTCTTTGTTCCATATAATTTTCTGTGCTGTTCTCATTATGTTTATGAATC
>NW_006921728.1:3118144-3128190 GCF_000298275.1 Orycteropus afer afer | reverse complement strand
TCAGGGATGTCTTCTGGGTCTGTGTTCTGCTCCCTTGTTTATACCACTATATCTTGATTCTTTGTGTGGACTGTAATGGTCTGTTGTCTCCAACACTTTGCAAAGTTGTTGTTTTTAGATCTCTGTTGACTGTTTGTGAAGAGCAGCGACGGGTGAGTGAGGCTCCCCTTGGTGGTTGTTTATTGTTGGTCAGTTGGTGGAGAAGGAAGTGATGGCTCTGACTCAGTAAGTGAAGCTGCAGAAAGTGTGGATGTAGTTGTGTCATTTGTACACTGTTGCTATCTCCCACACAGTTAGACAAAAATAACAATTGAATAACCATCAAAATAGTAAAAGCAAGTGGAGAAAAACACACTATGTAATCACACAGTAATAATAACAAAAAAAAAAAGGAAAAAGGAAAGAAACCTCTCATAATATCTGGGAAGAACACAATAAGAAAAAAAGGTAGCATAGGAGAATAATGCAGAAAAAAAAAATGGGAAAAATGCAAAAAGAAGAGCGGGGCTAACCACCAGAAAGAAAAAAAAAAAATGGAACCAGGAACAGGGAAGGGAAAAAAAGCTGAAAACTAGAACCTGGGAAGGGGAGAATAAAAAATAATAATAAAGAGGACAATAATAATAATAATAATAATAATTTTAAAACATACAAAAAACAATCTATCTATCTATCTATATATTAACTCTTATTTTCTCTGGACAAGGAGTGACCAATATTTGCACCTTAGATGCCTGCTCACAAGCTTTTAAGAACTTGGTTGGTACTCAAAATAACAGAATGTAGAACATTGTCTTTTTGGCCTTTGTTATGCCAATTGACCTTAGTGTCATCTGAGACTATGGTCCTGAATCCCCAGGCCCAGAGACTCATTCCCTCAAGGTATTTGGATATGGCTAAGAAGTTTTCCTAACTTTGCCCCCTGTGTGTTCTACTATATTCATGGGTATATTTGCTGCACTATAAATACATATGTAGAAATAACCTCTATCAAATCCGTATTCATAGATGTAGTCCCATTTGACCTCCCACTCCTGTTCACATTAAGTGTACCTATGCATCTATCTGTGTATCTACTCGTAGGTTATTGTTATTAACTGTAATTGCAAGATTGTGTGTGTAATATTATTTACCTTTGTTGCCTTTCACTTAAGAACCAGTGTCTTCCTTTGCCTTGATGATTTTCTGCTGACCTCTCCCTTACTGTGTATTGCCTTTCTCTTCACCCAAGTCAATACAAGTTCACCTTCTAATTATTCGCTTACAGTGCCTTTCCCAGCCAACTCTGGTAACCTTCGAAGAATGATACTTTCTGTGAGTAAACTTTTTCTTGTTTTCAAATGGTCTCATACAATATTTGTCCTTTTGTGATTAACTTTACTCAGCATATGTCCTCAAGATTCATCCATGTTATGAGGTGTTTCACAGATTCATATATTCTTTAACACTGTGTAGCATTCCATTGTGTGTAGGTACCATAGTTTGTTTATCTGTTCATCTGTTGATGGGCACTTAGGTTGTTTCTATCTTTTTGTTATAGTGAATAATTCTGTTGATGAACATGGATGCACATATATCTGTTCATGTTACCACTCTCATTTGTGCAGGATATATACCTAGTAGTAGGATTATTGGATCATATGGTATTTCTATTTCTACCTTTTTAAGGAAGTGCCATACTGTTTTCCTCAGTGGTGTACCATTTTACAGTCTCACTAGCAGTATACGAGGGTTTCAGTCTCTTCATACCCTTGACAGCATTTGTTATTTTCTGTCTTGTTGAACTTTGCTATTATTGCTAGGATGAGATGATATCTCATTGTTTTGATTTGCATCTCTCTAATGGTTAATGATCATGAGCATTTCTTCACTTTTTTGTTGTCCATGTGAATGTCTTCTTTGGTGAGGTGTCTGTTCATGTCCTCTGCACACTTTTCATTAGATTGTTTGTCTTTATTGTGGCATTGTTGACGTGTTCTATAAATTTTAGAGATTAATCCCTTGACCATTAAGTCATTGTCAAAACAATTTCCCAGTCTGTAGGTTCTCTTTTCACTCTTTTGGTGAAGTCTTTTGATTTGCATAAATATTTGATTTTTAGGAGGTCCCAATCATCTATTGTGTCTTACGCTGTTTATACATTTTTAGTTATGTTTGACAGTGTATTTATTCCATATATTACGGCCCTCAAGTTTGCCCCTATTTATTCTTTGATTATCTTTATAATTTTATGTTTTACATTTAGATTTTTTGGTTTCTTGCAATAGTGCTTTTTAGTTTTCTTTGTTATAAGTCTTTTATACCCCTGGTTAGTTTTATTCCTAAATATTTCATCTCTTTCTGTGGCTATAGTAAATAGTATTGCTTTCCTAATTTCCTTTCCAAAGTTCTTTTTTTTAGTGTAGAGGAATTCACCTAATTCTTGAATGTTGATCTAGTACCCTGACACATTGTTCAATCCTTCTAATAGTTCTGGTAGATTTGTTTTTGAGTTTCTGAGATTTTCTATGTATAGGACTATATCATCTTCAAATAGAGATAGTTTTAGTCTGAGTTGCAATTTAGATGCCTTTTATTTCCTTTCTTCCTTTATTGCTCTCACTAGTACTTACAGTACAATATTGAATAAGCATGGTGATAAAGGACATCCTTGTCTAGTTCTTGTTCTCAAAAGTAATGCTATTAGTCTATCTCTGTTGAGAAGAATGTTGCCAGTTGGTTTTGTGTTGATGCCATTATTTATACTATGGAATTTCCCTTCTACTCTTATTTTGCTGAGAGTTTTTGTCAGGAATGGGTGTTTGATTTATCAAAGTCTTTTCTGCATTGATTTATATAGTCATTTTTTTTTTTCATTTGTTCATTTAAGTGGTGGATTACATCACTTGTTTCCTAATTTTGAAACATCCTTGCACTCCTGTTACAAATCCCTTTAGATCATTGTGTATTTTTTTTATATGATATTGGGTCCTACTGGCTAGCATTTTGTTGAGACTTTTTATGTTTATATTAATATGGCATATGAGTCTATAATTTTCTTTTTAAGTGGTGTCTTTGGCTAGCTTTAGTATCAGGGTTATGTTTGCTTCATAGAGTTAATTCAGGAGTATTTCATCCTTTTCTGTGTTCTAGAATAGCTTGAATAGAATTGGTGTAAGCTCTTCTCTGAATATTTGGTAGAATTCTTCAGGGAAGACATCTAGGCCAGGACTTTTTTCATTGGTAGTTTCTTTATGACCTCTTCAATTTCTTCTTTATTATAGGTCTGTTCAAATGTTTGTCTCAGTCAGATTTTTATCCGGGTTTTCAAATTTGTTGCAATGCAGTTCCTCATAATATTCTGTTATTATCCTTTTTATTTCAGTTGGTTCTGTTGTAATCTCACCCATTTCATTTTTTATTTGTGTTATTTGCATATTTTCCTTTGTTAATTTGGACAGTATTTTGTCAGTTTTATTAATCTTTTCAAAGAATCAACTTCTGGTCTTGTTTATTTTTTCTATCCATTTCTTTTTCATTTATTTCTGCTCTACTTTTTATTCTTTTTTTTTTTTTCCCTAGTAACTGTAGGCTTGTTTTGTTGTTCTTTTTCTAATTATTGGAGTTGTGAAGTTAAAATGTCAATTTTTGTTCTTTCTCCTTTTTTATGTGTGCATTTACTGCTATAAATTAACCAATGAGCACTGCTTTTGCTGTGTCCCAAAGGTTTTGGTGTGTTTTGTTTTCATTCCCTTTGATTCCAGGAATTTTTAAATTTCATTTATTATTTCTTCTATTATCCAGTGTTTTTTAAGCAAGATTTTATTCAGTTCCTATATATTTTATTTTTTCCCTTGTTCTTCCTGCTGTTGATTTCTAATTTTTAGCATTGTGATGCAAGAAGATGCTTTGTGCTATTTTGATGTTTTTGAATTTACTGAACCTTGTTTTGTGCTGTAACATATGGGCTGTTCTGGAGAATGATTCATTTGCACTGGAAAGGAATGTGTATTGCATTTTGTTGGTTGGAGTGTTCTGTGTATGTCTGTGATCAAGATGCTTGATTATGTTGTTGAGATTTTCTGTATCTTTGTTGAATCTCTTTCTGATCTATCCCTCATCAAAACTGGTGTATTAAAGTCTTTTATTATTGTAGAGTTATCTATTTTTCTTCTCAGTTGTGTTAAAGTTTGTTTTATGTATTTTGAAGCTCTATCACTGAGTGCATAAATATCTGTTCTGATTGTATCATCTTGTTGAATTGACCCTTAATCATTAGACAGGCTATTTCTTTATCCTTATGCTGGTCTTGGGAGCTCTGGTAGTATAGTGGCTAAGACACTTGCCTGCTAACCAGACGGCTGGCGGTTCAAACCCACCAGCCACTCCTCGGAAGGAAGGTTGGGCAATCCTACTTCCGTAGTGATACTGCCTCGGAAACCCAAGGAGGGGTCGCTATGAGTCGGGGCCGACTCGATGGCACATAACAACAACAACAACAACATGCTGGTCTTTGCTTTAAAGTTGATTTTATTAGAAATTAATATTGCTACTCTTGCTTCTTTTTGGTTGCTGTTTGCTTGATATCTATATAATTTTTTTTTCCAAATTTTTGTTTTTAGTTCATTTTTTTATCTTTGGGTATAAAATATGTCTTGTAGACAGTATATTGATGACTCAGGTTTCCTTATCCATTCTGCCTTCTCTGTCTCCCAACAGGTGCATTCAATCTAGTTACATTCGATATAATTATGGATAGGGATGAATTTACTGCTGTCATTTGTGTGTGTGTGTTTGGTGCTGATGGGTTCTTTTTTCAACATACTGTCCTGTGCTGGGTTCTTTTTATTTACAGATTTTCTTTTCATTTCCTTCATTTATGTTGATTTGTATTTACTGAGTCTTTATGATTTTCTTTTTTATTTTGATGACTAGATTTTAAAACTTTCTTTGTGGTTATCCTGAACTTTATTTTTTATCTTCCTAAGTTTAAAACAGTATATTCTTTCCTGATATAGCCTTAACTTCCCCTCCATATGGAAGTTCTGTAAATACACCGTTTATTCCCTCTTTTTTCTTTGAAGTTGTCAGCACTTAGAGATTGATGGCTCTAGTTCCCTATTTTCAGCCCTGTAGAGTTATTTTATTTTTGAAAATTCTTTATCTGGATTCGTTTCTGAGTGATGCTGTCTTATGTCTTAATCTTAGGTTGTAATCTAACATTACTTCTTATCTGTCCAAGGGAATATCTTCAGCATTTTTTGTAATGTTGATGTAGTTTTTACAAATTTCCTTAATTTTGGTTTATCTGGAAATGTTCTAATTTCATTATTATATTTAAGGCACAGTTTTGCTGGATATATAAGTCTTGCTTGGCAATTTTTTATTTCAGTGTTTTATATATATCCTCCCATTGCCTTCATGCCTGGATAGTTTTTGCTGACAAATCATATCTTAGTCTTATCCATTTCCCTTTGTAGGCAACATTTTATTATTTCCAAGCTGCTCTTAGGTGTCTTTGCTTGTAATTTGTAAACATTGATTATTATATGTCTTGGTGATTTTCATTTAAGGAGTCTATCTTATTTGAGGTCAATTGAGCTTCCTGTATGGATATCATCTCATCTTTAATGGTATTAGGAAAATTTTCTGTAAGCAAATTTTCAAAACATTTCTGTACTTTTTTTTTTTTTTTTTTGGTTCTTTGCTTTCTTTTTTTTGGTTCTTCCTGTTCTGGAATACTGGTCATGAGTGAATAAGTTATTCCTCTTGATAATGTCTCACATAACTTTTAGTCTTTATTTTCTTCTTTCTTTTTTCTGATTCTTCCTCTATTAGAATGGTATTAAAGGATCTGTTCTCTATTTTGCTGATTCTGTCTTCCATTGATTGTTCTTATTCTACTCCTTTGTCCTTCCAATGCATTATCCGTTTCTGAAATTTTAGTGTTAATCTTCTGGGTTTCTAATTGTCCATTTACTCTGCAATTTATTTTTTTATCATTTTCCTGAATTCTTCTAGAGCTTTGTCTGTGTTTTCCTTAAATGCATCTATGACTTCCTTGGTTTTTTCAGAGTTTTCCCTGATCTGTTGAAGGATTCTAAATATAAGTCTTTTGAAGTCCTTGTCAGGTCATTTTCTGACCATTTCTTCCTCAAGGAGAGTTTCTAGCCCTCTATTTTGGTCAATTGCTTAAGCCATATTTTTCTGTTTCTTTGTGTGATTTGATGTCTGTTTTCTCTGAGATATTATGGTTTTGTTGTATTTATTTACTGATTTTATGTTTGCTTGTTTCACCCTGATTTTATTTTGTTTTGATATATGTGGGTGGACATTGCATAAATGCTTATCTGGTCACTAGTTTGACAGCTCTGGGGGGCACTCACCACCTGTCTCCAGATGCATGGGTGGGGGGGCTGGGATTGTGAGCATGGGTTTCTGAATGGTGGTTGTGTAGATCAGCTGAGGGTAGGCTGGGTCAGTGCTGGCCACCATCTGTCACTGATCCAATGGTTCAGGAGCAGGTGGTGTGATTCACCATGTATGTGGGGTGACAAGTGTGGTGGTGGGTGTAGCTGGCTAGTTGGGACCATCTTCTGCCAGATGGAGGTGTGAGTGGTGGGTGGGTGCACTTACAGTCTCATACCTGCTAAGCCTCACACAGTTAGGGGAGAGGGATTGAGTGGCAGATCAGCATACATGTGGTGACAAGCTCATCACTTCTTGCCAGGCAGGGAGGTGCAGGTGAGGGTGCAGATGAGGCAAGTGGCAGGTAGAGTAAGTTGAGAGGGAACAGCATGCATGTGTGCATTGTATTGCACCACTGCCACCTTTTGCTAGGTTGATTGAGGTGAAGGCTGTGGTTAGGTGTACATGCCCACATGCAGTTGCTGGCCCTTGCTGGTTGGTGGGAGAGGGGGTGACTAGTGGGCTGGTCTGGATGTGGTTGGACCACTTCTACCTCTTGCTAGGCAGTGGGAAGGAAAAGGGAGTGGTGATCGGGCACACACACAGTCACATTGTTGCTTCCTTTTGCTGGGTGAGGGGAATGGGAGCTTGGCTGTGTTGGCAGGCAGGAGAGGCTGAGCGATTGGGCAATACTACAACCAAATCTCATCAGGCAGGATGGGCAATGCAGTAGGCCAGTACCAAGCCCACGTGGCCTGCCACTGCTCAGCTGGTTTGGGAGCATGTTCTGCAAACCATGGAAGCAGCAGGTATGCAGTGTGTAGTCCACAATATGTGCCCATCCAGCTGCTAGGGGAATGAGGTGTGCAACACCAACCAGGACATGATGGTCATGTGACACATGATCTGTGAAAGTATGTGCCGGCAGCTGCCAAGGGGAAAGGAGTGGAGGGGTGCTGCAGTGGGGGAGGTGGTCTTGAAAGACTTTCATGTAGGGGAAGGGTTTCAAGGAAGTACCACAGATTGCTGGGTGGGTGGGAGTGGGGCAGCAACCCTCTAGTCACCAGTGGTAGTTGGGGCAAAAAAGAGAGTATAATCTTCCAGTCACTGGTCTCTGGCATCAGTGCTGGTGCACTTCTGGTGAATGCAGCTGGCTATCAGATTCTTGCCCTGACCCAAATGCAAGGGGCCAATTGTCCAGAATCCACTGTCTCTAGCCGCCACTCTGAGGACTGTCTCTTCTGAGTAAATCTTCAATGCAAATGACTAGGGACCACTGCTGTTGAGTGGTTCTATCCTAGTTTACTGGCTCCCATGCTGTGGTGTCCTGGGTCCCTTGGGCTCTTACCTGCTTTTTTACACTTTCCTTCATTAAATCTGGTTTGTGTTCTTCTTACCTCCAATCCAGATTTGTCTATACTTTGCCTCATTGAGGATTCTGTTAATTTGCTTTTCTGTGCTTCTCAACTGAGAATATTGCTTGCATTTTTTCAAGATGGCCCCACTTGACTGTCCTGGGCCGTCTGGCAGTACACCTCTATTCCATATTCCATATCTCTTGTGTCTGTTGTTTTTGTACAGTTTCTGCTTCCAGCCAGTGTTTGACCTCATTCTTTATCCCTTCATTTGATGCTCACAGTTTGAGGATTATCATCTGTACCTGTTTCCCTTGGTTTCTTGGGTCTTTGTTATAGACGGATGATGTGGTGTATCTAACTTGTCACCGTCTTAAGCCTGCTTCATATAAAACTTTTTGTCTGTGTTTTTTCTCAGATAAAATATCTTTTTTTCTTTTTTTTTTTTTTGAGTATATGTCCATGTCCCAGGTCTCCATTATTTTGTAGCTCCATTACTTTCCGACTCTTTCAGCTGCCCACCCCACCCCTTTCCAGGCAAACATTGATATGCTGAACTGCTTTATATCACTAAACATTTGTTTTCATTTGTAGAACTTTGTATAAAGACAATCTTGTTGTGTGTACTCTCTCCTCTCTTTCATCTGGCTTCTTTTCACATAGTTTATTTTGAGATTCATCCATGTCATTGTGTGTTTCAATAGTTCATTTCTCTGTATTGCTGACTAGAATTCCAGTGAACAAATATACCAAAATGTGTTCATCTAACTTCATATTGATGAACATTTGGATTGTTTTCTATTTGGGGCTAATGTGGATACAGTTTTCTGATAATTCTACTGCAAGTACTTTGGTGGATATATTTTTTTCTTTTTCTCTGATCTATACCTCTGGTAGCTTAATGGCTAAGACACTTGACTGGTAACCAGAAGGCTGGCGGTTCAAACCCATCAGCCACTCCTCAAAAGGAAGGTTGGGCAATCTACTTCCATAGTGATACCACCTTGGAAACCCAAGGAGGAGTTGCTATGAGTCAGGTCTGACTCAACGGCACATAGCACCAACAACAACATACCTAGCAAATGTGCTTGATAGTCATGGAGAGCAGATACATATTTAATCTTGTAATATAAACTGCCAAACTATTTTCCCAAATGGGTATGCAATTTTATATTCCTACCAGCAATCTATGAACATTCCAGTTACTCTGTACTCTCAGAAATGTTTGTTTTTGATAGTCTTTTTTAAAAAATTTTGCTTTTCTTGTGGGTGTATAGTAAGAATTCTTTATGGTTTTAATTTGGTTGACCATTCATATGTTTTCTATTGACAAATGTCATTCTATCATTTTTTATTAGGTGCATGTCTTTTATTATTATTTTTTACTTATTTTTATTTTAAGAGTTTGTTTTACATTCAATGTTATGTGTACATTTAGTTTCACTCCCTGTTTACCATTCCCAACCCTAACCCAGTCTCCTCCCCTCCCTGTCCAGTAACCCTCCCCCTGTGCCCCTCATAGCTATGTTCTCCTGTCTCTCTTGTATTACCTCCATGTGAATGTTGCCCCTCGGTGCCTCGTGGTCTATTGCTCCAAGGGATGTATTTCCATAGAGTATGTGGGTGCGTCCCCCTGGGTTGAGTGGTCTGCATGTACATCTTGTTTAATATTGGGCTGAGTGCCAGCCCCTGGGAGTGAGTTTTATTCCAGGTGCAGAATGTATTCCAGGGCCATAGTATTGGGGCTCTTACCAGACTCCATCTGACCAGTAATTCTGGTCATTACTGAGTTTTTGGTTTTGTTCCACGTTTTTCCTCCCACTCTATCCAGGATCTTCAGAGTTGATCTTTTTCTGAGCAGTAGGCATTGTTAGCTGGGCACCATCTAGTTCTTCTGGTCTCGACGGCCATCATGTCATAGGGCTGATTGTTTCCAAATGCCCTTGTTTTTCTTTTTGCACTCTTCTTCACTTCTGATGCTAGGAGACCATTAGGTACATCTTAGATGGTCACTTGAAAGCTTTTAAGGCCCCAGTCGCTACTCGCCAATGTAGGATGAGGAACAAGGCTTTTGTGTATTTTTGTTGTGCCAAGTGAGTCTGGTGTCCCCCAGTCCTATTGTCCTGAGACAGTAGATCCATTTGTGCATATCTTTTAAAAGTTAACAACAATAAATATATATCGTGCATCCATTCATCAGGTAAATGTTTTGTGAATGTTTTCTTTCTGTAGGCTGCTTTTTAGATTTCCTTTTTTAAAATAAACTTTTCACTTATTTTTTTTTTCTTTTTTCTTTTTTTTTTT
>NW_006921728.1:3099610-3110574 GCF_000298275.1 Orycteropus afer afer | reverse complement strand
CCAAGATTATCTTCTGTGTCTGTGTTAATTGGTTTCCCTTTTCTTTGTTGAAGAGGGTCTGTGCAATCCTTCTGCCTAGTCCGCCATCTTGCCCCACCTCTTTTTCACTTATTTTTATATTGTCTTTTCCTTTGCCCAAATAAATTTTTAATTTTCTTAATTGATTATTTAGATCAGCAGAAAATTGTAATTTTGCTTGAATCCCAGTCATCAATTTATTCTTTGATGGTTCCTGTATATTCTGTCCTGTATAAGAATTATTTCCTTACCCTATAGTGGAAAGGGAGCTCTGGTGGTGTAGTGCCTAAAGCATTTGGCTGCTAACCTGAAGGCTGGTGGTTCAAACCCACCAGCCACTCCTTGGGAAGAAGGTTGGGCAATCTATTTCCGTAGTGATACTGCCTCAGAAACCCAAGGAGGGATCCTATGAGTCAAGTCCAACTGGAAGGCAGTGTGTTAAAGTGACAAATATATTATCTTCTTTTTTTAATTTAGAATCTTCATAGTTTCATTTTTTATGCTTCAATCTGTGATCCACCTTGAGTCTATTTTTGTGACGCATGTGCATCTTTAGAGGTTGAAATTCATTCCCCCCATATAATAATCATCCTATTCTTTCAGTATTAGTTGCTGAAAATACTGTTATTTTTCCATTGGTGCCTTTCCACCAAATGGCTTGGTGCACTTGGTTATCTATGTGTGGTTTATTTGTAAATTCTCTATGCTGTTCCATTAATTAATCTACTTATGTATCATGTATAATCCACAATGTCTTGATTATTGCATTTTATAATAAATCTTGAAATCAGGTGGCATGAATCCTCCAACTTTGTTTTTCTTCTTCAAGACTTTTTATTGTTGTTGTTTTGGCTATTTTAGGTCCTTTAAGATTTAAAATATTTAGAATCACCATGTTAGTTCTAAAAATATCCTACTGGAATTTTTATTTTGATTGAGTTAAATTTATAAGTCTATTTTGGGAGAATTGACATCTTAACAATATTGAACATTCTAGTCCTTGAACATGGTATAGTCATTTTTTCCCCTTTTCTAATTTTTATTACTGACAAAGAAATGCAATTAATTATTGCTTTATTTATGTTTTTTGCTACATCCATGCAATATTTGCATAATATAAGTATATTTTAAATAGGTTAAATTTTTTTGTTTGTTATTATAGTACCTGTTGTTGTTGTTGTTGTTATGTGCTGTTGAGTTGGACCCAACTTATAGCGACTCCTCCTTGGGTTTACAAGGCAGTATCACTACAGAAGTAGGTTGCCCAACCTTCCTTCTGAGGAGGGGCTGGTGGGTTTGAACCACCAGCTTTCTGGTTAGCAGTCAAGTGTCTTAGGCACTATGCTACTAGAGCTTCCCCATTATAGTACCTACAACCTCTAAGAAATAAATGGTTGATTAGAAATGGTAGGAGCTGACATTTTCAACTTTTTCCCAACCTGAGGAGAAGAGACAGTAATGTATCATTATTAGATGAGATGTTAATATATGATATTTGCAGATGCCATTTCTTGGGTTGAGGATTATTTCTAAAATGTTTTTAATTATATATTGGTGTTGAGGTCTTTCAAATACTTTCCATGAATCTATTAACATGAATACATAATATTTTCGTACTTATTGATGTAGGGAATTACATGAATTGATTTTTGACTGATAAACTAACAGCATTCCAGGGATAAAGCACCATTTAGTCATTTTGTATTAGTGTTTTTATATATTGTTGGATTCAGTGTCCTACATATTTTTGTGTCCATGTTCATTGGAAATATTGATCTGTAAACTTTCTTTTCTTGCAATACTTGTCTAATGTTGGGATCAGAGTTAAAATGGACTCATAAAAGCTGGGATATCCTTATTTCCTTACTTTTTTCAAGTAGTTTTTCATTCTGGAGGCTTTTTCTCTATTAAGGTTTTTATTTATTTATTTTTTTTTTGGGGGGGAGGGTTTTTACATTCATTTATTTAACAAATAAGGGAAAGGAGGAGTATTCAGATTTAACATCTCTTTTTTGTTACACTGTGTTTTAGGAAGGAATTTGTCCATTTTATTTAATTTGTTAGAATTATTGGCTTAAAAGGAGCTCTGGTAGCATACTGCCTAAGTCACTTAACTGCTAACCAGAAGACTGGCAGTTCAAACCCACCAGCCACCCCTGGGAAGGAAGGTTGGACAATCTACTTCCGTAGTGATACTGCCTTGGCAATCCAAGAAGGGTTTGCTATGAGTTGGGTCCGCCTTGACGGCACATCACAACAACAACACTGGCTTAAAAATTCAAGATACTACCTTATTATCCTTTTAATGCCCATAGCATCTGTAGTGCTGACCCTTCTTATTCCTGATATTGATAATTTGTGAATATATATTTATTTTCATAATTAGTTATCCCAGTGAGTTGTCAATTACATTGATATTTTTAAAGAACTGACTTCTTGCTGTATTGATTTTTTTTGTAGATTTTGTAGATTTTCCACTTAATTGAGCCCATTCTTATTTTTTAAGATTTACTTATTTTTTTATGATTTACTTATTTTTTGCATAATTTGTTTTTAATTTGCTTTTCTTTTACTAGTTTCTTAGTTTTAAACCTTGTTTGCTAATATGAGCATTGAAGGGCTATATATTTCTTTCTAAATGTAGCTCTAGCCACTTCACACATATTTTGATAAATTTTGTTTTCAAATTCATTCAAATCAAAATATTTTCTAACTTCCCTCTGATTTCTAGTTTGGCCCAATGAAATTACTATGAAATGGGTGTTAATTTCCAAACATTTGGAGTCTTTTACAGCTTTTTTTTTTTTTTTAATTGTTGTCTGTATGATTTCAAACTTTAAGTTTGTTGAGATATGTTCAAAGTCAATCATATTATCTGGCTTGATGAATATTGCATGTGCACTTGAAAATAAAATATTCTGCAGTTTTTATGTAGAATTCTATAAATATCAATTAAGTCAGCTTGATTGATGGTGTCATTCAAATCTATATCCTTGCTGATTTTAATCTATTTGTTCTACTAATTAGGGTTAAAAGAAAAAAAATCCACTGCCATCCATTCAATTCTGACTATAGAAGTCCCCACTGGGTTTCCAAGTGGTAAATCTTTACAGAAGTAGATTGCCCCATCTTTCTTCCACAGAGCAGCTTCTGAGTTTGAAACCTCAGCCTTCTGATTAGCAATCAAATGCCTTGGTCACTGCACTACCAGGTTTGGGCACTAATCACAGAGAGAGAGAGATTAAAATCCCAACTATAGTTGTGGATATATCAACTTCTTCCTTTATGTGTTGCCAATTTTTGCTTCATGTATTTGGAAGCTCTGTAATTTGAGGCATACATGTTTTAAATCATGTCTTCTTGATAAACTGACCCTTGGGTCTTTATGAAGGAGCTTTGGTGGCACAGTGCCTAAGACATTTGGCTACTGATCAGAAGATTTTTGTTCCAAACTCATCAGCCACTCTGTGGAAGGGAAATGAGGCAATCTACTCTCATAAGGATTTACAGCCTTGGGAACCCAAAGGGGTTGCTATGAGTGGGAATCATTCAGATGGCAGTGGGTGTCTGTGTCTTTATGAAAGATCCCTTTCTATCTGTAGTAATAGTTTTAGATTTCAATCTACTCTGTGTGATTCTAATACAGCCACAGCAACTTTCATATGATTAGCATTCAAATGATGGTAGATGTTTTTACATCCTTTTATTTTTAACCTATCTATTAATATTTAAAATGCAACTCTCTGAGACAATGTATAGTTGGGTAAGTCTCACTCTCCTGTCTCTTTATGTCTGTCTGACAGTGTTTCCCTTTTAATGGAGTATTTTGTCTATTTCTCTTTAATGAAATTTTTAACATGGTTCCATTTAAGCCTATCATTTTCCTAGTTGTTTTCTGTTTGTTCCATTTTTCTTTCTTTTTCCACTCCTACTTTCCTATGGATCAACCAAGTATATATCAGTATTTCATTTTTCTCCCTATATTCCTTTTTTGGCACTATCTCTCTCTGTGTGTTATTGGTTGTTCTAGGAATCTCGGTGTGAATCTTTATCTTATTATAATACTCCTTGAATTCATACTTTACCACTTTATTTTCAATCTCCCATACCCAACCCACAGCTGTCCAGTGGATTCTGATTCACAATGACCCTCTAGAACAGAGTAGAACTACCCTATAGAGTTTCCCAAGCTTTATCCTTTATGGAAGCAAATTGCCACATCTTTCTCCTAGGAAGCAGCTGGTGGGTTCAAAGTGCTGCTTTTGGTTAGCAGCCAAGTACTTTAACCACTGTGCCATCAGACATTCTTAATTTTAATATACCAAACCAAAACCAAATTCACTGCAGTTGAGTCAATTCTGACTCATAGTGACCCCCATTGGGTTTCCAAGGCTTTAAATCTTTAGAGAAGCAGACTGCCTCCTCTTTCTTCCACAGACCAGCAGGTGGGTTTGAACTACTGACCTTTAGGTTAAGAGCCAAATGCCTTAGCCCTACACTACCAGAGCTCCTTTAATTTTAATGTAAGAATCTTAAAATTATGTATTTCCAATTACTCCCTTTTGCTCTTGTGCTATTGTTTTCATATATTTTGTCATTGTGTTGTTATGTGCCGTCGAGTCGGCCCCGACTCATAGCGACCCCTCCTTGGGTTTCCGAGGCAGGATCACTACCGAAGTAGATTGCCCCATCTTCCTTCCGAGGAGTGGCTGGTGGGTTAGAACCACCAGCCTTCTGGTTACTAGTCAAGTGCCTTAGCCACTGTGCTACCAGAGCTCCTACTTGTTGATAATTTATTACCCCATCGTATATTGTTACTGTTTTTACTTTAGTAGATTGTCTTACTGAAATTAAGAAAGATAAAATATGTCTTTTTTATTTCCTAAATATTTATAATTTCTTTCACTTTCCTTTAAGCTGAGTTTCCTGAATTATTTATCTTCATACTGAAGAACTGACTTTATCATTTCTTACAGTGCAGATTTTCTAGTGACAAACTGTCTTCACTGTTATCAGATGTCTTCATTTTGCATTCATTTTCAAGGATTTTTTTCACTGATTGTAGAATTCTAGATTGTATTTTTTCCAATACTTTAAAAATCTTGTTACTTTCTGCTCTGGCTTGAATTGTTTGTGATGTGCAGTCAGCCATCATTCTGTGTGTTGTTATTCTCTAATGTGTATTTTATCTGTCTTCTTCTAAGATTTTCTTTTCTCTTTGCTTTCCAGCAATTTGCCTATAATATGCCTAAGTGTATTTTTATTTCTTCCTTTAAAAAAAATCTGCTTAGAGTTTGCAGAGCTTCTTGGATTTGTGGGTCAGGATTTCATCAACTTGGAAATTTTTCAGATTTCTTTTGGCAAAAGAAAAAAATTCCGATCTCATTTTCTCTCTTCTTTCCTTCTGGGATTCCAATTGCAAACTGTAGCTTGTACATCTAGTCTGCTGGAAGTTTTCTTTATACATGTAGCCAGATAGATTCAGAAACCAGCTTTATATATGTGAAGCTTCTGTTAGTGTTTGCATCCATTTTGTTTTAGGCATTTTCATAAGGTGGAAAATGTTCACTCACCAATTTTTTTCCCCGCATTTTCAATCTCTCTTATCCTATAGAGGTCACGCTTTTTGAAGCAGATTCTAGCCTGAGAACTCCATAGACTAGTCTTTTCTCTCTCTCTCTCTCTTCTTTTTTTTTTTCCTTTCTTTTATGTCTTATTCTTATTTTGAGAATGACTAAAAAGAAACCAAACTCATGACTAGACCTTTTATATTTTACTTTTTCAGTTATCTATCCTTGTATATGGTTTATAGGAAGTTGGCAACTATAGAAGTGAACTTTTGTTTCTGAAAGTCTGAAATGAGTTTCCATACATAAATAATGTACCAGCACAATTTGCTTTACAAAATCAGCATTTCTCATCCTCTTACATTATTGTTTTTGAATAGCTATGTTTCTTTTCTAATTAATCATTTGCTGCTTTTAGCATCATAGGACTGACTTTTTTCCCTCTATGTTTTAATTCAAAATCTCAACAAGAGTTTTTATTGGCTCATCCCAAAATATAAATATTGCCATGTACCATATATTTACCCAGGTCCGATCTATTTTAGGTCATATGACCTAAATTTGGCTGTGTAGGACCAACCTTTCAGCAGGAGATGAGTCAAAGACATTTGCATAATGAAGAGTCAAGACTTAATATGTCTAGAACATTGTTTTTATATTATTTAACTTTGATAAGTTCCTTGATAGTCGTTGCTGCCTAACTTCAGATTTATGTTTGTCAAACTTTAAAAATTATTTTGCAAAAATATATATGTTCTTTTGCATATCTCTTTTTTGTAACTTTTTACTATGATTTGGGTGAAATTTTACAAAGCAGATTCATTTTACACTCAATAGTTCACACACATTTTATTTTGTGACACTTATTATGTTCCCCTTCCCTGTAGTGTGACAGCTTTCCTACTTCCTCTCTGTGGTTAACCCTTTCCCTGTGTCCTTCTTGCCTATGCACTCCTGCTTCCCTACCTTTCTCCCTGTGTAAATGCTGCTCTTCTGATCTCCCATGGTTGATTGTTCTAAGGCATACATCTCCCTGGTATAGTTGTTCAGCTAATAGGCCTGTCTATTGTTTGGCTGACAGTTAAATCAAGGGAATGAGTTCAGTTCCAGGCCTAAAGGGTAACTCAGGGCTATGGTCTCAAGGTTTACGTCAGTCATTATCTGGCTAGTAAAGCTGGTCGTTTTTATGTTTTTCAATTTTATTCCATCTTTTCTCTCACTCTACTCAGGTTCTCCAGTTTTGATCCCTTTCTGAGTGGTTGTCATTGGTAGCCAGGCACCATCTTCTAGTCTCATGGCAATATAGGCTGAAGTTCTCATGGTCTGTTAGTCCTTTGGACTAACTCTTTCCATGCATCTTCGATTTTCTCCAATTTCCTTTGCTCCAGACAAAGAGAGACCAATAGTTGCATATTAGATGGCCACTTACTTGCAAGCTTTTAAGATCCCAGTCACTGCTCATTGAAGTAAGATGTAAAACAATGTTTTTGTGTACTATGTTGTGCCAATTGAGCTTAGTGTCCCCTGCAACCATGGTCCCCAGCCCAGATGGGGACAGGTGTTGATATGGGTGAAGGGAAAGGAAATATAACAAAAAAAAATATGCCACTAGTACAATATCACTAAGGAAAAGGAAGACATGGAGAGTTGCACAAGACATACAGATAATAAAGGTAAGTGCTATTTCATACACAATACTGCATTACCTGTAAGACCAAACACTAATCTACACGTGAACACATATTTAGACAAGCAAGAAGATCAGGTATGGGTAGGTGAACAGTAATATGCCCATGACTATACATAAGTTTGGCAGACCGTATTCCTACATATGTGTTTGTATATGCTATAAAAATATCCATATGCAGCATGAAGCTAACAAGGGGCAAAGTTAGGATAACATTGTAGCCATAACTAAGCACCTTGAGGTTTCTGTAAAACAACTCAAATAATCCAGCAAAGAGAAAACAGTTTTCAGTTCTTTTCTCCCTTCACTTGGAATCAGTCAATTTCCTTCAAGATCTACACAGTATCATTTTTCCCTGTGTAATGCATGATATCCACCCCTCTCAACCAGTATACACAGATCTTAATGTCCCTTTTATTCCTATTTTGCTGAAAGTTTTTATCAGGAATGGGTGCTGCATTTTATCAAATGCCTTTTCTGCATCAATTAATGTGATCGTCTGATTCTTTTCCTTTGTCTTATTTATGTGATGGATTACATTGATTCTGATGTTGAGTTTCATTTTCATTTGTTTCTAGGATTTTTTTTTTTTCCACACTTTATTTCTGCTGGTACCCAGTGGTTCATAAGCAGTATATTATTCAGTTCCTATGTATTTGCTTTTTTCCCTTGGTCTTCCTACTGTTGGTTTCTAATTTTATAGAGTTATGAGTCGAGAAGATGCTTTATATTATTTGGATGTTTTAAAATTTATTGAGGCTTGATTTCTGGTCTAACATATGATCTATTCTTGAGAATGATCCATGTGGACGGGAAAGAATGTGTATTGTGTTTTTTTTTTTGGGTAGAGTGCTCTGTATATTTCTCTGAGGTCAAGTTGGTTGATTGTGTTTTTGACATCTTCTGTATCGTTGTTGATTTTTTTTCTAGTTGCTTCTGTCTTTCATAGAAAGTGGTATGTTAAAATCCCCTACTACTATTATAATATTGTCTATGTCTCCTTTCAATTCAGTTAATATTTGCTTTATGTGTTTTGGAGGTTTTTCATTGGGTACACAGATATTTATTATTGTTATGTCCTCTTGGTCTATTGACCCTTTTATCATTGTATAATGCCCTTCCTTGTCCTTGTGCTGTATTTTGCCTGGATTTTGAAGTCTATTTTGTCAAGAATATTGCCACTCCTGCTCTTTTTTTGTTGTCATTAGTTTGATATTTTTTTTTATGTATCCCTTAATTTAAAATTTATTTTTATTTTTGTATCTAAGGTGAGTCTCTTGTAAGCATACATTGATGGGTCTTGTTTTCTTATCCAGTCTACCATTCTCTTTTTCTTGACAGGTGCATTTAATCTGCTTACGTCAGGTGTAGTTAATGATGACTATGAATTTACTGCTGTCATTCTTTTGTGCTCTTTGTTGTGGTGCTGATGGTTTCTTTGTTCTGAATATTTTTTTCTGTGTTGATTTCATTTTGTAATTGAGTTTTCTTTCCCTTTCCTTCATTATTGCTGATTTTGTGTTTACTAAGTCATTGTGATTTTCTTTTTTTGGTTAGCGGCTTTATTAATTTTCTTTATAGTTACCCTGTAGTAAATTCTTATCTCCTTCAGTTTGGAACACTGTCCTATATTGACATTCTGTTGACTTCTTTTTATGGATATTTTGTAATTATACCATCTATTCCCTCTATTTGCTTTGTAGTTGGTGTTGTTTACAGCTTGGCTCATCTGGGTCCCTATTTTCCATTTTGTAATTTTATTTTAGATTTGAAATTTCTTTTCCTGGGTTGGTTTCTGGGAAATATTGTCACATGTCTCAATCATAAGTTTTTGTCATCCATTGTTGGTTTTCTTTTGGAAGAGCTCCCTTTAACACTTCTCATAGGGTTGGTCTGGTTTTTAACAAATTCCTTTAATTTCTGTTTGTCTGGGAATGTGCTATTTCACCATCATATTTGAAGGGACAGTTTTGCCGGATAAATAATTCTTGGTTGGCAGTTTTCTTCTTTCAAGATTTTTTATGTGTCATTCCATTGCCTTCTTGCCTGCGTGGTTTCTGCTGAGAAATCAGTCTTATTGGTTGCCCTTTATAGGCAACATTTTCATTTTTCCCAAACTACTCTCAAGATTCTTTCTTTGTTTTTGGGTTTGAAAAGTTTGATTATGATATGTCTTGGTGACTTTCATTTGGAGTCTATCCTGTATGTGGTTCATTGAGCTTCTTGGATGGTACTGGGGAAGTTTTCTGCTAACAAGCCTTCAACAATGTTCTGTATTAATATTATTTGCCTCCTCATGTTCTTTAATTCCAGTCAGGTGTATGTTATTTCTTTTGATACCATCCCATAGACGTCTTAGGTTTTCTTTATTTCCCTTCATTCTCTTTTCTGATTTTTCCTCATACAGGCTGGTGTCAAGTGATTTATCTTCTAGCTGAGATATGTGTTCTTCAATCTGATTCTACTCTTTTGTCCTTCCAGTGTATTTTCTATGTTCATAACTTTGGTGTTTGTATTCTGGATATCTAATTGCTGTTTTTATGATTTCTAATTGTTTATTTATTTTTGTCATTTTGTTCTTGTATGATTTTCCTGAATTCTTCAAGGGTATTTATTGTCTGTCTTTTCTTTCCTTCTGTTTATAGTTTCCTTGAGCTTTTGGAAGGCCATATGTATGTATGTGTACACACACATACACACATATTTTTTAATTCCTTCTATTACCTATTCTAGTTAATGTCTTGTTAGTCAGTTCTTTCTCATGGAGATTTCCTTGTTATTTATTTTGGTCATTTGCTTCCACTATCTTGTCCTGTTTCTTAGTTTAATTTGAAGTTGTCTGTTGTCTCTGAGACATTTTGAAGCTGTTGTTTTTATTTGTTGATTGTGTGTTAGTGTGTTTCACTCTAGTTTTTGTTTTGCTTTGTTTTGATATATCCAGATGAGTGGGGAAGGTGTGCTTCTTTGGTTGTCATCTTGGCAACACTGGGGCAGCACCCATAGCTGGCAACACCCAGCTATCTCTGGGTGGAATAACTTGTGGGAATGTGGGTGTGGGTCTCTGTTTGACATGAAGTGAAGAGGAGCTGCAGTTTGGATGAGCAGGTGTTGTCCACTGTCTCTCATTGATCCAGTAGTGTAGAAGCTGATAGTGGTGCTCATTCGTGGCGTGAAGTTGTTACTACAGTAAATATGGCTGAATAATGGAGAGTTAATGTCCTCCTGCTTGAATTCCTCCTAATCTGCATACACTGTGTCTTTATCACTATGTGCATTCCATGAAGTTTATGTTGTTGTTGTTGGTTTCTTTTTTCCTCATCAGTATCTCATGCCTTTATTCAAAATATTTGTGCATCGGCTGGTCTCAGCCTCTTCTCTCTCCCCAGTTACTAATCTTGCTCTTTTCCCCTTTCCAATTAGTACTCAATCTAATTCTTTATCTTCTCTTTTTGATGCTCAGAGTTCCAGAATCTTTAGTTGTATGTGTTTCACTTGGTTTTTCTGGGTCTCTGTTGGAGAGGGATTGGGTGGAGTGTGTTAATGGGAAACCATCTTGTTTCTATCTTATACATGTCTTTTTATACCACATTCATCAATAGCCAAAAGTTCTTAGAGGACTCTTGTTGTTGTTGTTGTTGTTATTTGCCGTCGAGTCAGCCCTGACTCATAGCGACCCCTCCTTGGGTTTTCGA
>NW_006921728.1:3072818-3099420 GCF_000298275.1 Orycteropus afer afer | reverse complement strand
CTAACTCTAACTCCCAAATTTCATTCTATTAGACATAAATGCTCAAAATTGAATCCATTTTTATCTGGAATTGCAAAATGATTTAGAGAGGTTATTATAAAACTTGATGATACTAACCAATGGCAGTAACTAACACATGTATTATCATTTAGCTGAGATAATAGATTACCCTTAAACTCACTTTAAACTTCTAGGTAGCAATATTAATCATGATTTTTTAATGGTATCACAATTCTGAATTTTTTTTTTTTTTTACTTTTACTGTTCTATGTCTGCTATCATAATTTTGTGGCCCCAAACAATGTTGTCATTGTCCTCATTACCTGTTTTAGCTGCTTACTTGAGAGACAGTGTCTTCTCAAAACTGTCAGCAGCTCTTCACATATATGTATATAAGACCATGGTACAGTATATTATATGAGAGGGTGTTGCTGTCACCATCTTTTCATTGTTATCCCTCTCAAGTTCTTTTCCCCTCCATAACTAGCTTTAATAACTTGTCAGTCATTAAAACCACTCCTTAGCACCCACCCTTTCAATTTCATTGTTTTCCACATAACCAGTTACAACTTAGGTTAAATTCTACTTGAAAGTGGCTGGAGAAAAACACTAAACTGCACTGACAGGGTTCACTTTAAATTCCTGAACTTAAGCCTCAGGAAAGTCCCTAATACTGCTTGGTTATCATATTTTACTTTCCTAATACAGTCTTTTCTCTGCTGTCTTAGATGAATATTTCATTCTTTCTACTCTCTCCACAGAATGTCCCACTTCCTCCTCATTCTCAGGTGATTTCTTTGTCTCATGTTTTGGTCAAAAAACAAAAGCAGTCAGAAAAGCCTTTCTATAAGAACTCATTACCACATCTACCTCCTGAAGTTCTACACTTTCTTTTGTCCTTGTTGTTTGTTTGTTTTTGAACAACCTTCCCAAGCTTCTAGCCAAACCAATTCCTCTGCTTATGCACTCGATTTCCATCCCTCTTATCTACTTAAGGACAATTGCTCCAACAATCTCTGTTCTCTTCTGCCATGCCATTTTTTCCCACTCCACTAGATCATTTCGTTAGCAAATCAACATGCTGAAATTTCAGTCTTTTTCTTGATCCATTTCACTCTCTTTTTGTTGCCCCATTTCCTTCCTTCCTTTAAAGCAAAACATTTTGAAAGACCTATCAATGTGTCCTAATATTCTCCCATCATTCTCTGTTTTCATAAAGAAAACTTTGCTATTGAACAATAGCATCATGCAGAAAACTGTGAAAATCATAAGTATATGGCTCAATGAAATTTCACAGAGAACACTCCAGTACAAACACCACACAGATCAGAAACATCCTAAAAACCTCACTTGTATTTCCTCTAGTTCTTTATCCCCATTTTTCCCCATGGTGACCCCTATGCTGATTTCTCCCACCATGACTTATTTTACCTATTTTTAGTATAAATTTAGTAATATTCTCTTTTCTGTCTAGCTTATTTAGCTTTTAAACCAAACCTACCAATTAGTGTTTTTGTTTGTTTGTTTCTCTTCCACTAGTTAATTCTGTTTTTACAAGCTTAGGAACAGCT
Source organism: Orycteropus afer afer (assembly GCF_000298275.1). Lineage (NCBI taxonomy): Eukaryota > Metazoa > Chordata > Mammalia > Tubulidentata > Orycteropodidae > Orycteropus > Orycteropus afer. The sequence goes on along the minus strand of NW_006921728.1, from coordinate 3,097,849 downwards.
ACCATGTTGCCAAACCCACAGGTCATCTATACTTGAACCCTCAGCAGCATTTGACACCATAGTAGTCTTTGCCTCTACTTTCTTGATTTGTTTTTGCATCTAGAATTTCTAACCTGTTTGTTCATACCTTCTCAGGCTGTTTTTCTGCTTCCTATTAATTTATCTGTTTTGCCCAAAACAGCTTATCCCCTATTACCTGCATTTTCTCTTTAGCAGCTTTCATATCATAAAATACATTAGACAGACCATATTCTTTACTACAATACAAAAGTCAATATTTAAATGATAAAATAAGGGAAATTAACATGATTATGTTAGAAGTCAAAATCAAAATTAGAAAATGTATATTACAACAAGAAAATAATTTTTATCATAACTGGAGGTTTGTATCTAATATAGAATGTGGAGGGATACTTTAAATTAGGATGATCAAGTCTCTTGCTTTGTCTGGGAAAGTCTTATTTATAATTGTTGCATCTTTCTCTCTGAAGAGAGTTCTAGGTTGTACAATCAATTATATTGCCACACACAGCCTAAAATGCTAATAGTAAAATGAAGAGAGTTATAGTTATTGACATAAATATTATACTGAGAAGTTAGGAAGCAGTATCTGTTTAAACCACAAAAAAAGTAAAAGAAAGGAAATAATGATAAAATTACAAGGTAATGAAAAGAAAAACAGATAAATTAGGAATTCAGTATAACCTGAAATTGTCCCTTGAAAATGCCAATAATATTAAACCTGGCATATTTTTCAAGGGAAAAGAAAAAAGTCACAAACTACTTGGAATTAGAAAGGAAGATATAACTGCGAATGCAGCAGATTACTAAATTATGTTTTAAACATGATTACTAAAATGCAAATAGAAGATTAAGTTCGAAGCTTGAGGCTATGTTGAGGTGCCCTGGCCTGGAGCATTCCAGGTGTCAGGAAAGACAGAAGTGGGTGTGAGTTCCTGGTCCACCACCTAGAAGCTATATGAGCTGGAACATGCTGCTATGACTCTTGAATCTGTTTCACGAATGGAGGTGACAGCAACTCCCATATTTTAGAATTGTTTTGAGGGTAAAAGGATATACACAAAAAACACATGGTAGCTGTCTTTGTACATGCAATTGGTGTGTGTGTGTGTGTGTGTGTGTGTTATAGTCTTTAGTTTTTGTAAATAACTTTTTATTGAGCTACACATATGGGAAAGTGTATAGATCCTAAGTGCATAGCTAATTGAATTGTCAACAAATGAACAAATGTGTATAACTCCAATCAAGAAATAGGACACTACCAGAATGGTATGTATCATTTTTAACTTTAAAAATAATTCATTTAATGGAGGACAGTGGTGGTTCAGTGGTAGATTCTCACCATCCATGCAAGAGAACTAGGTTCAGTTCCTGACCAATGTACCTCATAAGCAAGCACCATTTTTCTGTCAGTAGAGACTGGCATGTTGCTATGATGCTAAACAGGTTTCAACAGAGCTTCCAGACTAAGACAAACTAGGAAGGAAGATCTAGTGATCTACATATGAAATCAGCCAATGAAAACCTTGTGGCTCACATTGGTCCAATTCATACCTGATCATGGGACTGACTTAAGACCCAGGAGCATTTTGTTCATTTGTCCATGGTGTCTCCATAAGTCAGGAGCCAACTAAAAGAGAAGTAACAACATCATAGTACTAGTACTTTATAAAAATAAATTTGAAAACTAAGATTAAAGATATAAATGCCTATACAAATATAACTTATCCCAATTTAATACATAAAGAAATATGTATTCTGTATGGTTCTATGTCCACTGAAGAAAATATATTTTTATCTTGTCTTATTGAATTGCCTAAAACATTCAGTATAATGTTAAATAGAAGTAACAGTGGTGGACAGCTTTTTTGTTTCAGATTTTAATGATAATATATTGTTTCCCCCTGTATTTGTTACTACAATATACTGCATATTTTATACAGTTCAAGAGGCCAGGTAAAAAATAAAAGGAACATGTAGGAAAGAAATTTAAAAAATACTTTAGAACATTAATGTCCTAATGAGAAATGCAAAAGTATCTACAGGCATATTATTAAAATTAATAAGATAATTGAGAAAAATAAGATTAAAAACCACAAATAATAATAAAAATAACATTGATGATGACAGAAACATTTAAGTATAGAAATACATCTAACTAAAGATGTTCAATATGTGTATAGACAAAATTGTAAGATTTTATCAGAAGAAATTTATAAATGGAGAGATATACTATGTTTTTGAATCTGAAGACCCACTATAAAACAATGTTACTTCTGTCCAAAATGATTTCTAGATTTAATAAAATATCTATTAAAATCTACATCTTAAATTAATATGGAAGTACCAAGCCTCAACAGTAACCAAGAGACTGCTGAAAATGAAGAATGTAGTATAATGTAACAGGATCTAGCAGTGTTATAAAAATACAGTAATTAAGGTAATGTTGTACTGTTAAAGAGACAGAAAAGTAATTAATGAAAATGAATAGCTAGCTCACAATAATCATTGCATATGTAGTACCTTGCTATATTACTAAAAGGTACTGGATACCTTTAGAGAGAGGATGAACTATTTGATAAATAATGCTGGAAAAAAAAATGATTCTCTATGTATGGGAAAAGGAGCTCTGGTAGCGTAGTGCCTAAGGCACTTGACTGCTAACCAGAAGGCTGGCCGTTCAAACCCACCAGCCACTCCTCGGAAGGAAGATGGGACAATCTACTTCCGTAGTGATACTGCCTCAGAAACCCAAGGAGGGGTCGCTATGAGTTGGGCCAACTCCACGACACATAACAACAACAACATGTATGGGAAAAGATCTAATTAATCCCTGATGGATTATGAATTTAAATATGAAAGGCAAAACTTTAAAACTATTAGAGGATATAGAAAAATTATTACTTAGAGCATAATGAGGTCTTTCTTAATATAAACAATAACACCACGATAGCATAAAGGAAAAAAAAATGATAATTTAGCTTCATTAAAACTAAGAACTTCTGTTTGTCGATAGATTCCATAAAGTGAATAAAAAGAAAATCTACTAATTAGGAGATGTTTTCATACAGCTAAAAGAAACAATATTAGTATCTAGAACAAAAGAAAACCCCTAATAAGAAAAAGACAAACAAACAAATCTTAAAATGAGCAAACATGTGGACTGGCATTTCAACAAAGAAGAAATAACAGTGGAAAATTGACATAGAAAGCCAGAGTTTTGTAACTGTGACAGAGACCATGTGACCTTCAAAGCCTAAAATGGTTACTGACTACCCATTTATGGAAAAAAGAATTGTAGATCTCTACTCAAAAAGCATGTCTACTCCCCTTTAATACCCTAAAGAAGCTCTTGTAAATATGAATACAGAGTCATTTACATGAATATGCATGTATTCATATCCATGTAAATATGCATATTCATGTAAATGTATTCATTGTTTACAATATCAAAAATCTGGATACAACTAAATGGGTAAATAATATGAACATACTCATTCAATGGGATACTTTATAGCAGTGGAAATTAATCAATTGCAGCTACAACTATCAACATGGATAAATCTCAAAAATAATTTTGAGTACAAAAAGCCACAGAAGAATTATTCCATATATGGTTTGGGTGGATTGACACAAAATTCAGGATAGTGGTTACCTCTGATTGCTGAAGGATGAGTATACCATCAAAGACAGGTATGCAGGGGAATTGATGATGCTGCATTTCTTAAACTGAGTGTTAAATTCAGGAATGTTCCATCTCTCTTTGCATTGTGAATACATATGGGTATGTACATACACACATAAATGTAATATATAATATTTTTATGAATAATATTTGTAACACCAAATTTGTTTAACATATGAACTCATGAATAAATGAATACTTTATATTGTGACTGTCTCATCCTTAATCTGAAACATAAACTTTCTGAATCTGATGACTAAGGCATTAATTTCAAACCTGCTTATGAAATATAAACACTAAAAGTTTTTCATAAGTGCTATTCTTTCTATTTTATAGACTGTATAAAATCATTATCTGTGCAAAGTGAAAATTAGTAAGTAGCATATATGCCATAAACTAAATTTGTTCTCTTGAAATTTTTGCTAACAATGAGTTTGCCTACCTTAAAAGTTGAGAGTTTTGACTTTTCCATGTAGAGATACCTTTGTGAATAATACATCTATTTAAGTTGAGAGCAGATTTTAAATAAACTGTCTGAATTCCATGTTTGAGAAAAATGCATGTGTTTTAAAGTAATTTTCAAACTACATTTCAAACAATTATCTTAATTATGTTTTCATATATTGCAATTCATGAAAATAGAGTCTTACTCATTAACAATGCAATATTATATTTTATAAGCCTATTCTTACAATTCTGATATATTAATTATTTTTAAATACCAAGGAAATTTAAAACCCAGAGGCAGAGAGCAGAGAATAGAATAGAATACAATATATGGTCATCATTGACCTCATTGTGGCTAATCCATCGACCATTTCTCAACCCTCATTGTACTTGACTTAACAGTAGAATTTCACATATTTGATTATGACTTTCTCCTTTAAATTCATTTTCCTTTCATGGCTTTGCCCATTAAATGCTTTTTTAAAGATCTCTTTTGACTTCTAGCATACCATTCCTTTCTGATTTTCTTCTTATCTCATTGGATTTTCCTCCAAAATGTTTCTTAATTTCTCATCATTCCCCCTTTCTCTTAACTTCAGAGTGCCTTGTGGTTCAGGCTTTAAACATTTCCTCTCTTCTACTTATACCCACTTTCTTGGTGATATTGTCTACTCTTATGTCTTTAAACGACAATAATGAAATTATGACTCATTTACATCTTTGAATCAGGCTTCTACCCTTAGTTCCAGACTTGCATATACTGCTGCCTGTTTGACATCTCCACTTGGACACAAAATAAACATCTTAAACATGTTGTTGTTGTTGTTATTATGTACCATCGGGTCGCATCCGACTCATAGTGACCTCTCCTTGGGTATCTGAGGCAGTATCACTACGGAAGTAGATTGCCCCATCTTCCTTCCGAGGAGTGGCTGATGAGTTTGAATCGCCAGGCTTCTGGTTAGCAGTCAAGTGCCTTAAGCACATAATACTTCCAAAATGGAATTCTCCTCTCCACAAAATAACAATTAATTAAATAAATGTAAAACTCACTCAACCTTCAATCCTTTCATTTTCAGTTAATTAAAACTCTATCCTCTTAGTTGCTCAGACTAAAAAAAATTGAAATGATCCATACATACTTTGTTCTCTAACACTTAAATTTTTATCTGTCAGAAATTTCTGCTAGTTCTACTTTCTAATTTAGGAATATATCCAGAATCTTAACACTTACCTCAACTTCCAAATCTACCACCCTTGTCCATACATCCAACATCATTTTGCCTGGTTTGCTGAAGTAGCTACATAACTGGTCTCCCTACTTCCACATTTATTTTGTTTCTATCCTGTAGCATAATTCGCAGCTAGTTATCCTTTTAAAACTTGAGTCAGGTCTTGTCAGTTGTGCTCAAAACCTTTCAGTATCTTCTCCATTCTCATGTTAAATTTAAAGTCTTTTAAATAACCTAATTAGAGCAGCCTTTCTGCTACTCCTCAAACTTGGCAAGTACACAGTGACTTCAGGATTTCTTATGATTACTGTTACCTTTGCTTTAAGTTCTCTTATACACATATCTTGACCCATTGCCTCCTTCAAGAATTTGCTCAAATATCATTTCCCCAGTGAATAATCCCCAATTTTATGCAAATCTTAGACATGCATTCCTCCATTTTGTTTTTCTCTATAACACTATTTCCTTCTACTCTCTATGCATTTTACTTAAGCACTTTGTTTATTTTTTTCTTCCCCCCGTAGTGTAGAAGCTCAGGGCAGGAAGGGGTTTTTCCTCTTTAGCTCCTGCTCAAGAACGCAAGGAGGGGTCGCTATGACTCAAAATCAACTGGACGGCAGTGAGGTTTTTTTTTTTTTTTTTTAATAATCCATAGAATAATGCCTAACACATAGGAGGTATTTAGAAATTTATTAATATATTAATAGCTATTCATTTACCACTTGACTATGGATTCATGGTGACAATTTGTATTCTTTACACTTATTGCAATCTAAAGATGAAGAGATTTCTTTGTTTGACAGTTACCTCTTTGCTCTTTCAGTTTATTCTGTTACATTGATTATGTTAGTGATTAGGGATTATTCTTTTTTCAAAATTTTTATTGTGATTTAGGTGAAAGTTTACAGAGCAAATTCACTTTCCATACAGCAGCTCACATACACTGTCTCTCATGACATTGACTGCAATTTCCCAAAATGCAACAGTTCCCCTTCCACATCCCCCCGCCATAGTTAGTTCTTTCCTGTGTCCTTCCCTCCCATGCAGTCCTGCCCCACTCAGCTGTCTCCCTGTGCATAAACAGCCTTTCTATTCTCCCATGATTGATCTCTCCAAAGAATGTATCTACCTAATGTAAATGTTCAGCTCATATACTTACTTTTGTTTGGCTGGAAGCTACAGGAAAGGGTTCAATTCCAGACGTGATGGGTAGCCAGGGGCCATAGTCTCCGTGGTTCCATCAGGCTCTGTCAGACCAGCAAACCTGGTCCCAGCAGACCTGGTCCCTTTTTTTTGATGATTTTGAGTTTTTTTCCACATTGTTTTCCCACTCTGTCCAGAAACTCCTACGTAGATCACCCTTTGAGTGGTTGACAGTGGTAGCTGGGCACCATCTAGTTCTTCTGTCTCATGGTCATATATGCTGAGAATCTCATGGTGTACCAGTTGCTTGGAGTAATTGTTTCCATGTGTCTTTGGTTTTCTTTATTCTTCTTTGCTCTGAATGAGGAGAGATCCATCGTTGCATCTAGATGGCCACTTGTAAGCTTTTAAGATCCCAGTTGCTACTCACGAAAGTAGGACGTGGAATCATGTTTTTCCATAGTATGTTATGGCAATTGAGCTTGATGTCCTAAGATTAGGATTATTCTTATAAATAAAGAACAAATTTACTTAAACAAAGATAAAAATGTCATTTTAGGAAAAGGAACATATATTTCTACTTTGTCTTCCAAGAATGCTTTGCAAATCTAGGGCACTTTTTAAATATAAGAAATTAAAATATTTTGCATACTACATATCTTTGGAAAACTTTATTTTGATTTCAGCTCTCTATAATATTTCTCTGCTGTTTTTAAATGTTTTGGTGCCTAGTAAAGTTTGAACATTGGAATTCCATATAAAACTACAATATTTTTTAGCATTCTAAAATCCTTTTCCTTTATAGCAAATTCAAGAGTATTTAAAAATTATATTGATACCTATAATTATGTCCTATGCTTTAGTCAGATATAAAGACTATTAAGTAATTATAAAAACCACAGAAAGTTAAGAGTAGCCTCTTATAATGTAATGGAAGTAAGAGTTATGTATTTTGAAGTAATAAAATGATAAAATCTCTTAAAAGCTATTTTGATAATCCTCAAAAGTAAAGAAATCACTTGTAATAATGAAATGAATGGTTTATCATAATTTTATAGTAAATAAAAATTATATGCCAAATTTGCTTTTTGCTTTTAATTGCATCATTATTTTTTAATTTGTACAAACATTATTTTGAATCTTTTTGTATCAATTTTCCAAAGCAAATTTCAGATCATTTTGGTTGTTAGAATGTATACATGAAATACATTCATCATAGGAAATTGCTGGTGGTATAGTGCCTAAGGCATTTGACTGATAACCAGAAGGCTGAGAGGAAGATTGGGTGATCTCCTTCTATAGAGAAACTGCCTCGGAAACCCAAGGAGGGGTCACTATGAGTCAAATAGACTCAACAGCAGTGAGTTTGTTTGTTTGATTTTTAAGATATTAACAATTCCCAAATCAAACTCTTAAGAGTTGTGCTTTGAAAATTTACATAATGTTTGAAGTTCTCAAATTGTAATGACTATATGTCATTTAATGGCAAATATTTAAACTTTCAGCTTTCTAGTATATAACACAAGGAGCCATGGTAGCACAGTGGCTAAGTGTTTGATTATTAACCAAAAGGTCAGCAGTTCAAACACCCCAGCTACTCCATGGGAGAAAGATGAGGTCTTCTTCTGTTATGATTTACAGCCTTGGACACTCTATGGGGCAGTTCAACTCTGTCCTTCAGAGTTGCTGTGAGTCAGAATGGACTATATTACGTTGGGTAGGTGTTTTTAGTACATAATACATGGAGATTTCCCCCAATATTCATTCAAAGTCCTCAATTAAATAATTTAAAAAAAAAAAGTGTTCTGAAAATTACTGCTTCCTATAATCATCTCTCAGAAGTATTAAGTCTCTCTTTCTCTTAAAATCAAATGATGAAATCAACTGAGTATTCAAAGTTTTGAAATGGTTGTTGTGCGTTGGGGTAGAGATCATAGACGCGTATGAACCTTCCAATTAAAAAGTAAAAATAAGCTTTATTATTTATAATTTCAGAACATTTTGTAATATGTAATAAAGCAATCTTACAGAATAATTGGGGAAGGGGATCATAGCATGAGGAAATCTTTGTTAGTAGCATAAATGATAAAAGTCTGTGCACTTTAGGCTTTTTAAAAAATACTTTTCCTTTGATGCAACTGTTGGGAATTCACTTTTGGCTTGTATGATCTTCCACATTTTGACCTCTGGATTTTAGAATACACTGTAATATAATCCCAGTGGGCATCTCAGGAGAACACATTTCATTGAAAGGAGTAATAGGAGCTAGTTTTTATGAAGATTAATAAGCTGTCATTGGCCCTTAGTTACATGATCATTTTAACTTCTAATGAAAATTAATAAATACCAAATGTTAAAGTTACACATTTAAATGAAATTATGAGATGAATAAGAAGTTGAAAAAATAAATTGTGTATTTGTGTGTATGTGTTTATGTGTATCCTCTTGAGCATTTGATCTCTGTTCTAACACTTCTTAAAACTTAGTAGAAATAGATTTCTGCCCTAGTTTCCTAGTAATAATGCATTCTTTTCTCTTCTGAAGAATGCAACACTATCTTTATTTGAATAATTCTTGTTATTCAGGTAAAATTGTCTATATTTATTGAGTTGGTTTAATAAAACCAAATAACTTTCTACATAATTTTACCTATTATATGACCAAATATTTTGTATATATCTTTTTCTATTCTGGCATTAGAAAAACAAACAAACAAAAAACTGGTTCTATTGAAGCAATTCTGATTCATAGCAACCTTATGGGACAGAGTAGAAGTGCCAAGGCTATAATTTTGATGGGAGCAACTGTCACATCTTTCTGCTGTGGAGTGGCTGGTGGGTTTGAACAGCTGACCTTTTATTAGCAGCTAAGCACATAAACATTGTGCCATCAGAATGCCTTAAAAAAAAACCTATAAATTATTTATATGCTAAAAATAGCATAGGGAATAAAAATCAGATGTTTGCATTTTTTTCTTTTTTTCATTGCAGTGATTGCACTAATCACCTTTGGGTAGAAAATATGAATATCCTTGGAAAATTTGCAATACTTAAATCAATTTTTTCAATTCTGGGAACATCAATGATATATAAAAACAAACTACAGAAGTTTGTATAATGATTGATTTGTATCAAGATCAATAATACTGTTAAATTATACTTCACAATTCACTACTGAAATATATGTATTATATCCAGTACTATTATGATTACTACTTATTTGTTCAGCATTTGAAATTTCAAATGGCAATTTTCATAACAGTAATGATACATAAGCATGGATTGAATATTTAATAACTTTAAACATATGCATGCTAATCTACTAGGATAAAATGTACTCTTGCATGTGATCCTCAAAGATCAGTTCCTCTTTATAAATGATTAGATATCAGACTGTGAAAGCTCACTAACTCCACTTTAGAACTTCTGAATGAGGGTTATAGGGTACCAGGTTTTTAAGCTATTATATGTGGAGGGAGGAAAAGGACATGTGTCTTGGGATGATATCCTGTCTTTTATAATATAGTAGTAGGGTGACAATCATAGTATGGCAGTTGATATTGATGAAATCCTTTGTTGTAGCCTTAATTCTCCTGTATTTTTGACCTGCTTCATTAAAATTTAAAAGAAGAGAAGTCTTCTACAGATGCTATTTCATCCATTTGTCCCTGCTTCTCATTCCTTTGATTTGTTTGATACAGTAGTGCTCATCTTGCACCAAAAAAAGTGTAAACATGTTTTGTAAGTGACAGTGTGCTGCTTGTATTCTGTAGGTTGTATTTGATTTCATGTGATGTTCTTTGTATTTCCATAATTGTCAATTCTTTATAAATATAAGACATTCAATCACACTAGTCAATATGTGGCAAGGAAGAATAAATGTTAGTGTCCAATTATATAAATAGAATCGTTTTCTGTAAATTCGTGTAACCATAATAAAGGGCCTTTTGTAAAAGTGCTAGAATTTATTGCTTTTATATAGCAAGATAATCACAACTGGAGGGGAGATAATTACATCTTTAGTGTAACATCCAAAGATACACACTGATAGAGCTAGCTTTAAGTATTTAATCATCATAGAATAATGACATAGTACATGATATTTAAAATCACCATTGTTTGTTCATATTTTTGTTGCATGTCATGGTTTATAGAGAGCATTTATAAATATTATTCTATTTGGACCTCACAGGAACTCTTAAGGTAGAGAAAAGGATTGTTGTTATGTTGTTATGTACCATCAAGTCGCACCCGACTCATAGTGACCCCTCCTTGGGTTTCCGAGGCAGTATCACTACGAAAGTAGATTGCCCCATCTTCCTTCCGAGGAGAGAAAAGGATTAGTTTTCTGATATGTCCACCTAACATATATGAGAGCTCAGAGTTGAAGAGATGACTTGTGTTCAATAACACACTACTTATAAATGTGAGAGTAAGGACCCAAGCCTCCTTCTCCACTTTAAAACAGAATTGTTTTATTTCTACAGAATAATTTCAGTTGTCAAGTAAACCTTGCCAAATTTTCATATAAATAATCCTATTTTATGATATCTAAAACATATTTTAGGGAAGTGTCAGTGGGAGAAAAAAGTATAATAAGGTAGTTAATGAATAAAGTTTAGGACACTGAGAGGTGGAGGGAAGATGCCATCATACCTGTAGCCCACATGTTTGTTCCCTCTAGCATCTTAATTCCTGAATAACTAGGTAAAGCAGATAGAGATAATGATATTGGAGTTATTAGCAATTAAGGAGAAGATAGGATACCAGATTGGAGAAAAAGAGCAGATTAAACAACTGGGAAAAATAGACAAACCTGCCTGTGGAGAGATGGAGAGACCGAAGCAAAGACTCATTAGCAACACAAAAGAGATTGGTGGAGGAAAAAAAAATCACAGAACCACAGAGGTTTTGGGGACTTGGAATGCCCACACCAAGTGTTATTGATGGAGAGCTTGGGAGCTGAGCTGAGTGAGTAAATAACGCTGGTGGGAAACAGATCAAACACCCCCTTGGATCAGGCTGCCACAGAGTTCAGAAAGGAGGGAGAGGCTTTCTCCAAGTGGGTGGATCCCTGGAGCAAGTGCACAGCAGTGGGCTGAGGTTCAACTCTTCCATGACCTCTTTTTGGCACAGAGTGGACTGGAGTACTGGGTTTTTCCAGCTTCTCAATTCAAGGTGACTCTCCACCTATTGGGCTCTCTGTTGATTTGGAACTCTGGGTCTCCAATTGACAGAAGTACATCATCATTAGTAGCTGTTCCAGACAGACACAAATCAGTGCACTGCCTGAGCCAGCAGGACCTTGCCCAGACACAGAAAATGGGGACTTGCTACTGGCATCTTTTTTTCTTTCTCTTTCTTCCTCTTCTTCCCTGCATTGTTGAACAGAAGGAATGTATTAAACTGCCACAACACCTGCTCATCCCAAATATAAATCCCCTTCATGTCTAACAGAGACCTGCATCCACATTCCCACCAATGATTCCACCAACACAAAGAGAATTGGAGAGTAACCCAACACAACTGAATTAATAACCAAAAAAAGTACACCTGCTCTACACTTTTGGATATAGTGAAATGTAAAATGAAGGTGAAATAAATGAATACATAACTAACAGTTAAAGGCACCAACTTCAAAATTTCTAGGAAATAACAGACAACCTCAAAAAAAAAAAAAAAACAAACAAAAAAAAAAAAAAAGGACAAGACAATAGAAACAAAACCCCAGGCTAATGAATTATCTATCACAGAAGAAGAACAGGCAATAGAATATCTGAGAAGCAATTCAGAAGATATATATATATATATAGGACTCTTCAAGAGCTCAAGGAAACCACAAAGAGAATCAATGAGAAGACAGACAGGACTCTGGAAGAATTCAGGAAAACCATTCAAGAACAAAATAACAAGATAAAAACAAAATTAGAACTAATACAAAAACAGCAGTTAGAAATCCAAAAGATGAACACTAAAATTACAGAATTAGACAACACTGTGTAAAGACAAAAGGGTAAACTAGAACTGGCTGAAGAATGCATTTCCCAATTGGAAGACAAATTTCTTGACAAAAAGTCCCTTGAAGAAAAATCAGAACAAAGATTTAAGAGAAATGAAGAGAACCCAAGAGTTATATGGGATGACATGAAAAGAAACAACATACACTTTGTTGTTGGAATACCAGAACAAGAGGAGGCAAAAAAAAAAAAAAAAAGAGAGAGAGAAAATTCTGGAAGACTTGATAACAGAAAATGTTGCCCATATCATGCAAGAAGAAAAGATATCTGTCCAAGAAGCTCAACGAACCCCCTACAGGATAAACCCAAAGAGAAAGTCACCAAGACATACCATAATCAAATGCTCCAAAAGCAAAGATAAAGAAAGAATCTTGGAAGCAGCTCAAGAAAGATGAAATGTCACCTACAATGGACAACCAATAATACTAAGTTCTGATTACTCAACAGAAACCATGCAAACAAGAAGACAATGGAACGGCATATATAAAACACTGAAGGAAAAAAAACTTCAAACCAAGAATTCTATATCCAGCCACATTGTCCCTCAATCATGAGGTTGAAATCAAGACATACTCAGACAAACAGAAATTAAGCGGATTCATGAAAACCAGACCAACCCTACAAGAAATGCTAAAGGCAGTTGTTCCAGTTACCTAGTGCTGCTCTGACAAGAATATACCACAAATGGGATGGCCTTAACAAACAGGAGTTTATTCTTACAATTTGGAGACTTTAAGTCCAAGTTCAAAGTGCCAGGCTCTAGAAGCTGGGTGAAAGCCCCTCAACCTTGGGGTCCAGCTCTGCCTCCTGCTCCCAGCCCACTGGAGTGAGAGGCGTTTCTGCACTCAGCTGCTGGCTGCTGAGGCTGAGAAGCCACATGGTTGACAAGTAAAAAGGCACAGTCCCAGTGTTGCCAAACCACATGGCAGGTCATTACTTAGGTCCATGGTAAGTCCCAAGGTTGACAGAGCATAGCAGGCTGCTGAGCAACAACACAGCTACATGCAGGGTCAAAGCCTGCCATAGGCAAGAGAACATTCTCAAAGCTTCTCCTTATGTACAGGAAGCAGACCACATGCCAAAGGCAGCTACTCAGCTGCTTGTGGTAGATCCTACCATGGAGTTGACTGTCATTATCATCATGGGGAATAACTACCACCAGCTGCCCAACCACTCAACCAGGCCCAGCCAAGTTGACACACAAACACAACTACCACAGCAGTCCTTCCAATAGAGAACCCACTACAGAGAACAACAAATTAAAATCAGAACACTTGACATCAACACTTAGAAACCAAACCAGAAATAGATGCTTAAAATAAGCTCATAAAACAATATACACAAAGAAATACGGGAGTCAATCTGCTGATGACACCAGCAACAAAGCAGATAGAATAAAAGTTCTAATTACAAAGCTTCCAAATGGAGAGGAAGACAGGACTATGTCTTTATAGAACAGACTGTTCCAAACTAAGAGAGATAAGAATTTACTTTAGGACAACCACAAAGATAATGAACAATTCCCCTAAGCGAAACCAGAAAGAAGAAAACATATGGGCTTATTAAGCAGAGAACCAACAAAAATGAAGAAAAGAGAAGAACCATTTGGTAACAAAATGAGCTCAGCACAGAAAAATATTTGGAACAAGGAAATCACCAACAACACAACAAAAGACACAACAGAATGCCAGCAATAAATTCATACCTATAATTTATTACACTCAATGTGAATGGAATAAATGCACCAGTCAAGAGAAATAGAGTGGCTGACTGGATAAGAAAAGAAGACTCATCAATATGCCACCATAACAAGAGATACACCTTAGACACAAAGATAAAAACAAATTAAAAATTAAGGGATGAAAAAAAATTTACCAAGCTAATGACAACCAAAAAAGAGCAAGAATGACAATATTAATTTCTGATAAAATTGACTTCAAGGTGAAAACAGCATAAGGGACAAAGAAAGACATTATGTGATGCTAAAAGGATCAATTAACCAAGAAGACATCACCATAATTAATACCCATACATGCAGTGAAAGTGTTCCAAAATACGTAAAGCAAATATTAACTCAATTGAAAGGAAAAATAGACAAGTCTTCAACAGTAGGAGGAGACTTTAACACACCACTTTTAAGGAGGGACAGAACAACTAGGAAAAAACTCAACAAAGTTACAGAAGAACTCAAAACCCAATCAACCAACTCAACCTCATAAACATATGCAGAGCATTCCACCCAACAAAAGCACAATATTCATTCTTCTCTGGTGCACAGGGATCATTCTGAATAGACCATATATTAGGACACAGAAAAAGCCTCAATATATTCAAAAACATTGAAATACTACAAATTATCTTCTCAGAACACAATGTAATAAATTTATAGGAAAATCAAGGAAAAAATATCAAATATGTGGAAAATGAATAATACACTGCTCAAAAGCTACTGGGTAACAGAAGAAATTAAGTATGAAAAAAAAAATTCCTAGAAACAAACAAGAATGAATATACACTTACCAAAACCTATGGGACACAGTGAAAGCAGTACTCAGAGGTCAACTTTTAAATGCACACATCAAAAAAGAGGAAAGAAACAAACTCAACACTCCAACTTGACAACTCCAACAATTAGAAAAAGAGCAACAAAAGAAACCTACAGCAACCAGAAGTGAGGAAATAATAAAGATCAGAGCAGAAATAAACAAAACAGAAAATAAAACAAAATAGAAAACTATAATAGAGAAAATCAACAAAACAAGAATCTAGTTCATTGAAAAAATTTTAAAAATTGACAAACCACTGGCAAATCTAACAAAGGAAAAGAAACAAGAGATGCAAATAACATGAAGAATAAACAAAAAGGCTGACATCACAACAGAAACTTCCAAAATAAAAAAGATATTGACAGAATATTATGGAACAGATTCGAGAACTTAGAAGAGATGGACAAGTTTCCAGAAACACATGACCTACTTAAACTATCCCAGTCAGAGATAGAATACTTGAACAGACCCATAACAAAATAAGAAATTAAGCAGGTCATAAAAAAACCTTCCCACAAGAAAAAGTCCTGGCCCAGATGGCTTCACTGAAAAATTTTACCAAACATTCAGTAAGAGTTGACACCTATATTATTCAAACTATTCCAGAACATACAAAAAGATGGAATACTCCCAAATTCATTTTATGACACAAGCATAACACTGATACCAAAACCAGGGAAAGACACCACTAAAAGGGAAAAGCACACACCAATATCCCTCATAAATACAGACGCAAAAATCTTCAACAAAATCCTAGCCAACATAGTCCAACAACATATCAAAAATATAATACATCATGACCAAGTGGGATTTATACCAGGTATTCAAGGATAGTTCAACATCAGAAAAACAATCAATGTAATCTACCACATAATCAAAACAAAAGAAAAGAACCATATGATCATATCAATTGATGCAGAAAAGGTGTTCAAGAAAATCCAACACCTGTTCCTGTTCAGAACTCTCAGCAAAGTAGCGATATAAGGGAAATTCTTCAACATAATATAGGTCATATAGGCAAAGCTGACAAGCAACATTATTATTAACAGAGAAAGATTCAAGCATTCCTCTTGTGAATGGGAACCAAAAAGGAAGTCCTCTATCACCACTTTTATTCAACATTATATTGGATGTCCTAGCCAGGCTAATAAGGCAAGAAAGAGAAATAACAGGCATCCAAATTGTCAAGGAGGAACTAAAGCTATCTCTATTTGCAAATGACATGATCCTATACATCGAAAATTCCAAGAAACTCAGCAAAAAAAATCACTGGAACTAATAGAGAAGTTCAGCAAAGTGGCAAGATACAAGATCAACATACAAAAATCAGTTCTATTCCTCTACATCAACAAAGAGGCCTCTAAAAAGGAAATAAGGAAAACAATACCATTTACAATAGCTACCAAGAAGATAAAATATTTAGGAATAAATTTTACCAGAGACACAAAAGACCTATACAAAGAAAACTACAAAATACTACTACAAGGAATTATAAGGGATCTACATGAATGGAAGAACCTGCCTTATTCATGGATAGGAAGTCTGAATATTGTGAAAATGTCAGTATACACAAAACAATCTACACATTCAATGCAATCCTGATCCAGATACCTTCAACATTTTTTAAGGCTATGGAAAAACCAGTTATTAATTTCAAGTGGAAAGGAAAGAGACCTTAGATAAGCAAGCTTCTTCTGCTGAAGAAGAGAAACAAAATGGGAGGTCTCATACTCCTGGATCTCAAAACCTACTATACAGCTGCAGTAGTTAAAATGGCATGGTATTGGTACCATGACAGACCAATAGAACAAGAATTGAAAACCCAGAAATAGACCTATCCATCTATGGATAGCTGATCTTTGACATAGGACCAAAACCTATTAAATGGGGGTGTGATAAGCTCTTTAACAAATTGTGCTGGCAAAATTGGATATCCACTCACAGAAAAATGAAACAAGACCCATACTTCACCCCATAAGCAAAAACAAACTCAAGTTGGATCAAAGACTTAAATGTAAAATCCAAAACTATGAAGTTCATCAAAGATAAAATAGGGGCAAATCTAGGGGCCATAATTTATGGTATATATAAACTATCAAGCATAACCCAAAATGCACAAGCAGTGGAAGAGAAGCTAGATGACTGGGACCTTCTAAAATTAAATTCCTATGCACATCAAAAGACTTCTCCAAAAGGGTAAACAGAGAACTTACAGACTAGGAAAAAAAATATTTGGCAATGACATATCTGACAAAGGACTTATCGCCAAAATTTATAGAAAATTTCAGCACCTCGACCCCAAAAAGACAAACAATCCAATTCAAAAATGGGCAAGTGAAGACACTTCACTAAAGATGGTGGCCAACAAACACATGAGGAAATGCTCACAATCATTAGCCATTAGAGAGATGCAGATCAAAACAATAATGAGATATCATCTTACCCCAGCAATAACAGCAACATTCAACAAGACAGAAAACAACAAATGCTGGCAAGATTGCAGAGAGATAAAAATGCTCATATGCTGCTGATGGGATTGCAAAATGTTACAACCACTGTGGAAAATGGGATGGCATTTCCTTAGAAAAGGGAAAATAGAAATACCATTTGATCCAGCAATTCCATTACTAGGAAGCTGTCCTAAAAAGGTAAGAGACAGGACACAAACAGACATATGCACACCCATGTTCATTGCAGCACAATTCACTATAACAGAGATGGAAACAACCTATATTCCCATCAACAGATGAATGGATAACCAAATTATGGTACATTCACACAGTGAAATACTATGCTACATTAAAGAATAATGAAGAGTACATGAATCATCTCACAATATGGATGAATTTGAGGACATCATGCTGAGTGAAATAAGTCAATCACAGAAGGAAAAATATTGTATGAACCCATTATTATAAAAAGTCAAGGAGGGGTTTACTTAGGGAAGGGAACTCACTTTGTAGGTTACTGGGGAGGGGAGGGAAAATTTTGGACTAGTAGTGGGTCACATGTTGATTTGGGTAAGGGGAGGGATGGTATGGTAAGAATTTGTGAGCAGCATGATGACATTGGGGAAAAGAAGGACACTGAAACATACACATAAGATAAAGACAACAGAGGCAAATACTAGTATCTGTACAATACTGCATTACCACTAACACCAAATACGAGGGTACAGATAAAATACATGTTGTTATTTGCCACTGAATCAGACCTGACTCATAGCAACCCCTCCTTGGATTTCTGAGGCAGTATCACTATGGAAGTAGATTGCCCAACCTTCCTTCCGAGAAGTGGCTGGTGGGTTTGAACCACCAGCCTTCTGGTTAGCAGTGAAGTGCTTTAGGCACTATGCTACCAGAGCACCTAGATAAATTCATAGACAACTGAAAACATCAGGTGGGGGTTGGCGAACAGGAATGTACCCTAGAACAAAGATAGACTTAGCTGAAGATAATCTTACTCAAATACTGTTGTTGTTGTTATTTGCCATTGAGTTGGATCCGACTTACAGCGACCCCTCCTTGGGTTTCTGAGGTGATATCACTATGGAAGTAGATTGCCTCACCTTCCTTCCCAGGAGTGGCTGGTGGGTTGGAACTGCCAGCCTTCTGGTTAGCAGTCAAGTGCCTTAGGCACTATGCTACCAGAGCTCCCTACAGATACTAGTGATACAAAATTAGCCACACTCATAAAAAGAAAAAAGTTTAGGACACTGAGTAACAGGATGGTGAAGACTGGAAGTGCCCCTTATTTTAGGAAAGCAAAATATTTGCCCAACACTTACCCCAAAAAGCGAGTCAGTGTCCTCACAATGTTGGCTGCTGCTAATGTCATGATTGCTTTCCATTCACCTTCAGATTTAGCTGTCCACCTTTCATCTATGCCTCCCCCTACTATATGAGTGATTGAGGAATGGATGAAAAGTTAAGGAGCATCACAAGTAAATGACAAATATACAAGTCATTGAATTATACATGTGAAGCATGTTGAAATGGCCAGTGTCTTGTCACATATATATTTTCTACACACACAAAGTTAAATGCTTTTCCCACATCCATTCAGAAGCAGGTATTCAGTGCTTATAGAAAAGGCAATATAGTATAATAAATAACTTATCTTTTTAGTAGGTATGAACTACTGACATTTCATTAGCAGCCAAACACTTAACCACTGCTCTACCAAGGCTCCTTTGTGCACATACATTATTAGGTGCCGTCAAGTTAACTCTGACTCATAGTAACCCAATGCCAACAGAATGAACCACTGCCCTGTCCTGCACCATCCTCATAATCCCTGCTGTGCTTGAGGCCATCATTGCAGCCACTGTGTCGATCCATCTCATTAAAAGTTTTCCCTTTTTCACTGTCCTTTTGCTTTAACAAGCGTGATATCCTTTTCCAGGGACTAGTCCTTTCTGACAACATGTCCAAAGTACATGAAACAAAGTCTGGCCATTCTCGCTTTTAAGGAGTATTCTAGCTGTACTTTTTCCAAAACAGATTTGTTCATTCTTCTGGCAGTCCATGATGTTTTCGGGAGTAAAATACTCAAGTCTTAGTGTATGATCAGGAGCTCTGGTGGCATAGTGCCTAAGACATTTGACTGCTTACCAGAAGGCTGGCAGTTCAAACCCATCACCACTCCTTGGAAGGAAGATTGGTCAATATACTTCTGCAGTGATACCACCTCAGAAACCCAAGGAGGGGTCCCTATGAATTGGGTCCAACTCCATGGCACAGAACAACAACAACAATGATCATTTTTTACATTTAGGAACATTTATGTGACCAGCAATATTTCCTGATATACATCATTCCAAATAATACACAATAAGCCCATTTCATAATTGAAGAAGTGGTTCCTAAGAACATATCCATAGGAGTTGTAGCAATTATGATACATATGTTAACTACCTACTGAATGTTCAAGCCTTTTAAATACTGTGAGAAATACAAGTATTTAAGACAAGATTCCTTTACTTCAGTGCATTTATAATATTGCCAGTAAATATTACCTCATATATGAATAAAATAAACTGTTACAATGTCATAATGAGCTGAAAATCCTCTTTTTTTGCTTCATTTCATTTGCTGCACAGCTCTTATATTACTCTGCTAATGTGGAACAGATGAAAACAATAAACTCACACCTCTCCAGCAAGGTTTATACTCAGTTAAGTGCTAGATGAGTAAATTGAAAGTTTAGCCAGACTACTCATTGACCACTTAGGGAATATCTTAATGTCCTGGCCACTGTCCCATTAGGTTATCTTGTGCACATGGCATTTTTTCCAAAGAGCTCTAGAGCTGTCTCTACTTAGAACTACAATAATGAATATTGCATAAGAAACAATAATGTCTATTTCCTCATACAGCTATGTCTGTAGGCTTAGAAAGTTGGCAATAATATTTCATTGCAATTTTCTTACCCACCATATGTTGAAGAGTATCATTAAGATAAATTTATTAATTCAACACTAATTCAGCAGACATCTTTCAAATATCATTTATGCACTAGTGACTAAACTAAATTCATTTACATATCCCTAATTCTTAATTATTGTCTCTGGGACATTTTTATGTCTTATAACAGCTAAGTGACTTCTACATGATAATATAAGACTATTTTTGTTTTATAAAACTCTTTAGGATGTCTTCCTCTATGAAATCCAAACCATTTAGAGTATGTTAGCCTCATATATTCCTCTAAGTTAACTGGAAGCTGTATTATCTGAATAAAAAATACAGAATGTGTAAGAGATACTTTGTGACTTGGACCAAATTCCACAGTAATGCATGAATGATAATACTTTGCATTTATGTAACATCTCCATTCTGAAGAGATAAAAACATTTTGTATGCATCATTTCATTTCCACCCAGAGTTTCCTTCTGCAGTAGATGCCAAAACATTAAGAAGTAGAATTTCTTGTCTCAGGTCAGGTAGTCATTTTCCTTTGACACCAGGTATACACCAAGTATACAAGTAAGTCCTTGTTTCCTCTAAAACATTGCCTTGTAAACATGTCTGTTTCTGTCTAAAATAGTTATTCAACCAATAAGTATTGAGTTGTTACTAGACATTACTATAGGTATTTGGGCTGAAGCAAATAACCAACCAATCAACCAACCAAAGCCCTCCCTTGTCCTCCTAGAATTGATAAGTCTAATGGACAAAGGGACTTATAAGGAAGACAGAATAATCATAAATTACCTTATTTATATACAAATCATGTTTTATATGATTTTTTTGCAAACTGTGCAACCCCCTCGTGTGTTAGTTTCCTATATATTTTATGCACATGTGTGTTATTTACTTGGGTGTGTTATTTGTGAAAAATGTAGTAGTAACTTATATAGTATTTTGGTAACATATAGTAAGTTGGGCAAGGGAATTTAAATAGTAAAGCCAGCAGTGGAGCTAAAATGGTGACATCATCAGACACTCCACACTGTCTAAAACAAAGACTCGATAAACTAAGTGAAAAAAAATATATATACAGATGATAATCCTGGAATCCTGAGTATCAAATGAAAGGATAAGCAATGAGATCAAACATCAACTGGATGAAAGCAGCAAACAAAGGGAGATATGGAGCCAAGATGCCCTGCTAGCTGGCCTGGCACTGTGTGGGCATTTTAAGTCATTGCAAACAGCATTTGTGGATAATGAGTACATTAAGGGAAATTCATAGGCTCCTCAATAAGACAGAGACACAGTGTAGACAAGTCTGGAATGAAGCAAAGTGAGCAGAACACTGGCTAAATCTAAGGAAGGAAAGTCCAGGAATGTAGGTGAGAACTTCTGAGACTCAGAAAACTGCAGAGAGGGAGCTAGTAAACAGAGATAGACCCACTCACCAGAGGTGGTCACTGCTAATTTGTGTTAGAGATCTGCCTGGGTGATAGAGCTGGAGATGCTGGATTCCAGATGCCCCAACCCCTTGCATTCAAGTGAGACAAAATAACAGGCTATACTCACACAGGAGTGACTGGTATTCATGCTAGTAACCAGTGACTGGAGAAGTACTCTTGTCTCCCTTACACCTCACACCCTCCCAGTGACCAGAACTGTGACCCTCCACCCCTTTTCACTCAGCTGCCAGTGATACCCCTGACATCACCCCTATTGGGCAGCAGCCACCCAGCCCACCATTACCCTCCCCCACAACCCGCCACTGTTCTGCTCCTCCAACAGCTTGCAATATGCTCCCACAGATCATGCACCACATGCCTGCCACCTCTGAGATATGCAGAGCATGCTCTTTCAGATTGCATGCCACTTGCCTGCCACCTCAGCAGTTGGTGGTGAGCACTCACACTTACAATTACACCACTTCCCTGGTGACTGGATACATGTGCTGCCACCACCTTTGTGGTCATGATGTGAACACCTGTGGGTCAGGTGCCACATGCATATCACCTACATAGTTAGCAGTGCAAGCTTATGCCAATTGCCACACTGATCATTTTTTCTTTTTCTCTCTTTTTAATCTTCATCTTTTTTTCTTCTTCTTTTCTTTCTTCCTCTCTCTCTCTTCCCCGCCCACCCCATCCAGCAGGAGCTAGTGATTGCATCCTGGTAGCCACCACATCCACCACACCTGCCATCCCACTAACTCGGTGAGTGCCATCACCCCCTCCTACAACACTGGATTGACCACAGGCCTTGGCCAACACTGACCTAGACAGCCCTCAGCTTCTCTACCTGAGTAGTAAACAGACACTTACACCCACACTCCCACCCACTGCTTCATCTACCCAGCAACAGCTGGTGAGTGCCCCAGTACTGCCAAACTAACAACCAGAGTAGCACACCTGCCCTGCCTGACCAGGTATTTCAATGCAATACAAACAAACAAATAAACACTGAAACACTCAGGGCAAAGCAAACCAACATAAAATCAACAAATAAATACAGTAGCACCACAATCTCTTGGAGATGACAGACAACTTCAAAACACACAAAGAAACAGGACAGGATCACTGAAGCAAGTGAACAAAGTAAAGGACCAGAAAAGCTTCCTGAAGAAATAATTATAATGAAAGAACCTGGTAAGGAATTGAAAAGAATTATATTTGGGATTCTTCAACAAATTAAGAAGAAGATCAAGGAACTCATAGAAAAACCCAAGGAAAACACAGACAAAACCCTAGAAGAATTCAGGAAAACAAAAAATGAAAGAGAAAACTGACAAAAAGGCAATTATAGCAAATCGAAATCTAGAAAATTATTACCAAAATCTCAGAAATAGGTAACACATTGAAGTGACAAAGGAGTAGAATTGAATCAATTGAAGACAGAATCAGCAAAATTGAATACAAATTGAAAATAGAAGACAAATTAATTGCTTGATATTATTCTGTTGGAAGACCAGTCAGAAACAAAGAATGAATAGAAATGAAGAAAGCCTAAGAATTATGTGGGACAACATCAAGAGGAATAACTTACATAAGATCAGAATTCCAGAACAGGAATAGATCCCCCCCCAAAAAAAATATATAGAGAGAGAGAGAGAGAGAGAGAAAATTTTCTATGATTTGTTGGCAGAAAACTTTCCTAATATCATGAAAGATGAGAAGATATACATTCAAAAAGCTCAAAGAAACCCAAATAGGATAATTCCCAAAAGAAAATCACTAAGACATGTCATAATCAAGCTTTCTAAAACCAAAGACAAAGAAAGAATCCTGAGAGCAGCTTGGGAAAAACAAAATGTTATCTTCAAGGGAGAACCAACAAGATTAATCTCTGATTTCTCAATAGAACTATGTAGGCATGAAGACAATGGAATGACATGTATAAAATCAAAATTTTCAAACAATAATTATATACCCAGCAAAACTGTCTCTCAAATACAATGGCAAAATTAGGATATTTCCAGATGAACAGAAATTAAGGGAATTTATGAAATCAAGACTAACCTTACAAGGAATGCTAACAGGAGTCTTGTGTACAGAGAACAAACAAGGCCAGATAACAACCTGAGATTAAGACATAAAACAACAAGATAAAGAATTTTCAAAATAAAACAACAACTACAAAGCAAAAAGAGGGCATAAATGATGTAATTAGAGAATTGACAAATGGAAAGGAAGTCAAGGCAATAGTAAGATAGATCAAACTTGGCCATCTAAGATGCAGCTGATGGTCTGCTAGCATCAGAAGTGAAAAAGAATGCAAAAAAAGGGGGAGGGGGCATTTGGAAGCAATCAGCTCTAAGACACAATGGCTCTTGATACCAGAAGAACTAGATGATGCCTGGCTACCAATGCCAAACACTCAGAAAAGGATCAAATCTGGAGATCCTGGATAGAGTGGGAGGAAAAATGTGGAACAAAATCCAAAAACTCAATAATGACCAGCATTACTGGTCAGATGGAGTCTGATGAGATCCCCAATACTGTGGCCCTGGAATACATTCTGGGCCTGGAATAAAACTCACTCCCAGGGGCTGGCTCTCACCCCGATAGTTAACAAGATGTACATGCAGACCACTCAACCCAGGATGATGCACCCTCACATACCTATGGTAATATGTCCCTTAGAGCAATACACCATGGAGCACCAGAGGACTAACATTCAAATTGAGGAAATGCAGGACAAACAGGATTGCATAAATATTAGGTAAACAGGGAGAGGGTTACTGGGTATAGGGAGGGGAGGAGACTGGCTTAGGGTTGTGCGGTGTAGTAAATTACTTAGTGTGGCTAAGTCTTTGTAAACTCCAAGGTGGGATTTTCTATGAGCAACTGAGGAGCTCCTGATTGCTGAAGTTGCCCACCTGGAGTATTTCTGTTGGGAGTGGCACAAAACAATGTTCTGGGAGGTGCCCACTCTCTTTCAGGTGCTTAGAGTTCTGATGCTATGATTGGCTAGTTTGGCCACTCTGCTGGGCTCAAAAGGAGGTCTCCTGGAGGCAGAACTCTCTCTCTGACT
>NW_006921728.1:3035076-3072518 GCF_000298275.1 Orycteropus afer afer | reverse complement strand
GCCTCTCAGGAATAGGCCTTGGGCTATTGATAGTAATTCTGTCTTCCTCTTGTGGGATTAGAGGAGGTCAGAACATGTGGCCTCCTTGCCATTTTTTGCAGGTTGGACATGGTAAATGCAGAATGAAACTAAATGTACACATAACATTGAATGTAAAACAAGCTCTTAAAAAAATCAGACTTTTAAACTTAGAAATATCTAAATAAATTAGAGTAACCACAAAGAAAATTAATAAACTTTCTAACCAAAATTGAAAAGAAGAAAACCAGGGAGACTCAGTAAACAAAAATCAACAGCAATGAAGGAAATGAAAATAAAATAAAATAAAATAAAATAAAAAAATCCATAACAAAATGAACTCAGAACAAAAAAATATGGACAAAAGAAATCATCAACACCCCCTCACACACAAACACAACAAAATGGCAGCAATAAATTCATTTTCATTGATAATTAATTGGATTAAATACACTATTCAAGAGACAGAGAGTGGCAGAATGGATTAGAAAATATAACCTGTCAATAAGCTGCCTACAAGAGACAGATCTTGGACACAATATAAAGATACAATAAAAATCAAAGAAAGGAAAAAATATATATCAAGCAAATGACAATCAAAAAAAGAGCAGAGTGGCAATATTAATTTATGATAAAATAGACTATAAGGTAAAAATTAGCATTAAGAGACAAAGATGGAAATTATATAATCATTAAAAGATAGATCCAATGGGTAGACATAACCACAATAAATATCTATGCACCCATAAGGCAAGAAAGAGAAAAGTAATCCAAATTGGTAATAAATAAATAAAACTATCCCTATTTGCAGATGATATGATCTTACACGTAGAAAATTCCAGACACTTAACAAGAAAGCTACTGGAACTAATGGAAAGATTCAGCAAAATGGCAGGGTACAAGATCAATGTACAAAAATCAATCAGATACCTCTACACTAACATAACAAAGAGAACTCTGAAAGGAAATCAGGAAAACAGTACCATTTACAATAAGTATCTAAAAGATGAAATACTAATGAATAAACCTACCCAGAGATACATAAGAGTTGCACAAAGAAAGCTACTACCACAAGAAACCAAAGAAAACTTACATAAATGAAAGAATATACTATCTCATGGACAGGAAGAATTGACATTCTGAAAACGTCAATACTTCCCAAATCAATCTATAGATATAATGCAGTCAAAATACAGATTCCATAAACATTCTTTAAAGAGATGGAAAAACTAATCAACTTGATATGGAGAAGAAAGATGCTCTAGATAAGCAAAGCACTATCAAGAAGAACAAACTGGAAGGTCTCACACTTCCCAATCTCAAACCCCTATACAGCCAAGGTCATCAAAACAGCCTGGTTCAGGGACAATGATACACACCTAGAGCAATGAAACAGAATTGGGAACACAGAAATAAATCCACCTACCTTAGGAAGGTAATCTTTGACAAACAGCTGAAATCCACTAAATGGGGAGCAAACAGTCTCTTTAACAAATGGTACTGGCAAAACTGGATTTCCATTTGCAGAAAAATGAAAGAGGATCCGTACCTCACACCACATACAAAAAAATAACAAAAGATGGATCAAAGACCTAAATATAAAACTTAAAACTATAAAAATCATGGAAGAAAGAAAAGGAATAAAATTAGTGGCCATAATTTATGGCATAAATATTCTATGAAACATAACTAAAAATGTGCAAATGGCAGAAGATAAACTAGATGACTGAGACCTCCCCAAAATTAAACATGTATGTGCATCAAAATACTTCTCCAAGAGAGTAGAGAGAGAACTCACAGACTGGGAAAATATTTTTGGCAATGACACATCTAAGGAAGGGCTAATCTCTGAAATTTACAGAAAACTTCAACACCTCACCATGAAGAGACAAACAATACAATTAAAAAATGGGCAAAGTACATGAACAGACACTTCAAAAAGGAAGACATTAAGATGGCCAACACATGAAGAAGTGTTTATGATCATTAGACTTTGAGAGATGCAAATCAAAACAACACTGAGATATAATTTCATCCAATAGTAATAGCAAAGCTCAAAAAACTAGAAAACAACAAGTGCTGGCAAAGGTCTGGAAAGACTGGAACTTTTATACCCTGCTGATGAAAAAAAAAAAAAAAAAAAAACCTCACTGCCATCAAGTTGAGTTTTCAAGGCAGTATCACTACACAAGTAGATTGCCCAACCTTCTTTCCAAGGAGTAGCTGCTGAGTTTGAACCATTAGCCTTCTGGTTAGCAGTCAAATGCTTAGGAACTACACCACCAGAGCTCCCACCCTGCTGATAGGACCGTAAAATGGTACAACCACTGTGGAAAATGGTATTTCCTTAAAAAATAATAAAATGCCTTAATAAAATGACATTTTCTTAAAAAGTTGGGAATAAAAATTGTTCTGGTTACCTAGTGCTGCTATGATTGGAATATACCACAAATAGGATGACTTGAAGAAACAAGAGTTTATTCTCTTACAGTTTGGAGGCTTTAAATGTAAATTTAAAGTGCCAGGCTCTAGGGGCTGGGTGAAAGCCCCTCAACCTTGGGCTTCAGTTCTGCCTCCTGCTCCCGGTCCACTGAAGCTAGAGCTTTTCTTCACTCAGACAGCTGCTGGCTGCTGAGACTGACAAGCCCAAAGTTGACAAGTAAAAAGGCACAGTCCCGATGTTACCAAACCACATGGCAGGCCATTAACTCAAGTCCATTGAAAGTCCCGAGGTTGGCAGAGCACGGCAGGCTGCTGAACAATGACATGGCTACATGCAGGGTTCAAGCATGCCATAAGCTAGAGACCTAGCAGAGCTAGAGCTGCTGCTTATATATGGGAAGTGGGTCACATCCCAAAAGTAGCTACTTAGCTGCTTGTGGTAGATCCCACCATGGAGTTGATTACCAGTCTCTTCATGGGGAATACTATATCCAGCTGCCCACCCACTCAACCAGGTCCGACCAAGTTGACACACAAACTTAACTACCACAGAAATATCATATGATTCAGCAACCCAGCTACAAGGTACATATCTTAAAAAAAATAAGAGCCATGACACAAATAGATATATTCATAACCCATGTTCATGGCAGCATCATTCACAAAAGCAAAAAGATAGAAACTATCTAAGTACCCATCAGGAGATGAATGGATTAAAAAAGCTGGTACAGACATACAATGAAATACTGTGTCACATAAAAAAAAACAATGAATCCATGCAATACCTGATAACATGGATGAACTTGGAAGACATTGTGCTGAATGAAAGAAATTAATCACAAAAGGACAAATATTGTATGAGCCACTATTTTCAAAAGTCAAGAAAAGATTTACATACAAGAAACATTCTTTGATGGTTACCAGGGGTGTACGAGATGAGGAGGATAAATCAATAACTAGGGGTAGACACCTATTAACTTGGGTGAAGGGCAAGGCATTATAAAATAAGGAGGAGGTCAGCACACAATGAGCAGGTTAAAGAAGACACTGGGACAAGTATAAGAGCTAAAGGCAACAACAGTAAATATTTATTATATACACAATCTTGCAATAATAGCAATAACAAACAATAATTGATGAGTGGATACATAGATATGTAAGCTGAGCAGGGTGGAATGGCATATGAAAGTACACCCATGAGCAAATATAGGTTTGGCAGAGGATAGTATGTGTGTGCTACATACATATGTGTGTACATATATTTGTAGCACATACAAATATGTATGTGCTACACACATATCCATGTGTATAGTAGAATATGGGAGCTCTGGTAGCATAGTGGCTAAGGCACTTGACTGCTAACCAGAAGGCTGGCGGTTCAAACCCACCAGCCACTCCTCGGAAGGAAGATGGGGCAATCTACTTCCGTAGTGATACTGCCTTGGAAACCCAAGGAGGGGTCGCTATGAGTTGGGTACGACTTGATGGCACATAACAACAACATAGTAGAATATACAGGGAACAAAGTTATGCAAACTTCTTCGCCATAACAAAACACCTTGTGGGAATGAGTTACTGGGCTTGGGGGCTTAGGAACACAGATTTGGGGACATATAGGTCAATTGGCCAAACATAGTCCACAAAGATAATGTTCCATGTCCTACTTTGGTGAGTAGCAACTGGGGTGTTAAGAACTTGCAAGTGGCCATCTAAAATGCAACTATTGGACTCTCCCTGTCTACTAAAGAAGAGTGAAGAAAATCAAAGACTCAAGGACGTCCAGAGCCTCCACCAGTTACAGACCAGAAAAACTAAATGGTGCCCAGATACCACTACCAACTGCTTTGACTGGAATCAAAATAGAAGTTCTTAGACACAATGGTAGAAATATGAACAAAATTGAAAACCATAAAAGAAGAGACCATACTTATTGGTCTGATAGACACTTGAAACCCTTGAGACTGTGGCCCTTAGACCCTTCACACCTGGAACTGAGTCCCCATCTCCAAGGATCACCTTTCAACCAAACAACACACAGGCCTATAAAGTCAACAATAACACCCTATGGAAAGTGCTCCTCAGAACAATAAACCATATGACACCAAAATAGCAGCATATCCCAAAAAGAAAGGTCAGAAGGGGCAGGAAGGAAGGACAAATGGAAACAGGAAACCCAAGAAGAAAGTGAAGGAGTACTGTTACATTGAAGGGATTTCAGCTAATGTCATGGAACAAAATGTGTATATGTTATTGCATGGAAAGCAAATTGCCAAACCACAATAAGATGCTCATAAATAAATAAATAGATAGATAAATAATAAATAGAGCCAATTGACAAATTATTTATGTCCCAAGCTATGGAAAAATAGCTCACTAAAAATTAGTTCAAAATTGAAAGTTTAAAAAGCATTTTTCGCATATTCAAATCGAAAGCAATCAGATTTATTAATTTAATTCTGTAAACATTTATTGATACTCAATCTTTACAAAGAACCCTTTTAGGGGTTGCAATTACGAGGGTGGGTGGGTATGGTTTGTTTATATTTATCATCTTACTTTTTGTTTATTACTTTTCCACAATTTCATGCTCTTTGTTTCTCCCTTTTTGCCTTCTTTGGAATAATGATTTTTTTTTTTTTCATGCTGTTAGCTTTTTCATTCTACGTTCTTTTATAATTGTATGTTTCTGTTCTACAAATATCTTGGAAGAAGTACAGGTGGAATGCTCCTTAGAAGCAAGAATGGCCAGACTTTGTCTCTTGTGCTTGATCATGTTATCAGGAGGGAGTAGTCCTTGGAGAAGGATATGCTTGGTAAAGTAGAGAGTCAGCAAAAAACAGGAAGACCCTCAACAACATGGCTTGACTCAGTGACTGCAACAGTGGGCTCCAACAACACATTGCAAGGATTGTGAGATGGCACAAGATCAGGCAGTGTTTTGTTCTGTTGTAAGTAGGGTTATTATGAGTCGGAACTGACTTGACAGCACCTAACACCAACAATTCTGTTGTTCGCAACATGCATCCTTGTCTTATTAATACCTAAGCTGGCACAAGTACCAAAGGAATCATAAGAACTGAGAATGCTATAATTCCATTTCCCCCTGTCTTTTGTATTAATTCTTTCATTTAATTCTAAAAGAGTTTTGGACTCTATGAGAAATAATTATAATTATTATGTATAATTATTAATACCATTATTTAATTATCACTAATCATTGTCTGGTAGCATGGTGCCTAAGGCACTTGACTGCTAACCAGAAGGCTGGCCACTCCTCGGAAGGAAAACTGGGCAATCTGCTTCCGTAGTGATACTGCCTCAGAAACCCAAGTAGGGGTCGCTATGGGTCGGGTCCGACTTGACAGCATATAACAACAACAACAACAACAACAATCATTGTACACCCTAACAGATTTCCTTTCATAAATATTTGTAGTGGCAACCAATTCTGTGTTTCTTTGTCATCAAATGTTTTATTGCACCTTCACTTTTGAATAATTTCTTTGCTGATAAAGAATTCTTTGTTGGCAGTTATTTTGGTATTTTGAAGATATCCTTCCAGTATCTTCTGGTTTCCATTTCAATTGGAATATCAGTCGATAGTCTGATTGTTGCTAGTCTTAATGTGTTTCTCCATTTTTGGTTGCTTTTTATTGTTTTTCTTTGCTTTTAGTTCCTATAGGCACAATTTTGATTTTCCTTTTATTTATATTTTTTATGGTTTATTTTAAAATCTGTGGCTTAGTATTATTTTATATTTTTTAAAATTCTTGGCCCTTATCTTTTCATATATTGATTTTTCTTCTGTTTTCTCTCCACTTAATATGTATCTTAAGCATTATGTAGTAGAGCCAATTCACACTGGTTCAGAGGAGATGATGGTTAAATTTTCAGAAGTTGTATGAGCCAGTTGTTAAATGCAGTTAGTATTAAAAATTAAATTATATAAATGTATAATTAAGTAAATTATATTTAAAAAATAACCACTACAAAATTACCACTTCCTAATTATCTTACTGTGCCTTTGAAGTTGCTTATATTTATCATATCTGTATCATGGAAATACTGTGTAATGGTTGTGCTACTATGTGTCTCAACTGCACATTCAGTGGCATCATATTAGTAGCATAATCAAGGCGATTCAACTTGTAGCAACCCCCATTCAGTTTCTGAGGCAATAAATCTTTATGGAAGTAGATTGCCCAGTCTTGCTTCCTTGGAGTGACTGGTGGGTTTAAATCACCAACCTTTCGGTTAGCAGTCAGATGCCTTAGGCACTGTGCTACCAGAGCTCCAAAAATACCATAGAAATCAGCAAACGCTACAACTAAGAACTTATTATTTTGTTTTCTTGATTGTCTATACTAAAAACTTGTATAATGCAGAATAAAGTATATCATATTTATAGTTGTTATATTGTGAAAAATTAAATATTATTTCAGTATTTGAAAACAATTCTCTGACTCAGCAAAAACCAAACCAAACCCACTGCCATTGAGTTGATTCTGACTCATAGCAACCTTCATTGATTTTCCAAGGCAATAAATCTTTACAGAAATTGATTTAGCAAAGATGTTACTTAATCATTGATGAGCAATTAAACTTCCAGTTATGATCTTAGAAGTTATACTTTCACCTTACTTATCAACACAAATGAAAACACCAACCAATAGTCTGAATTCTTAAAAACCAAGCAATAGTTTAGCTCAACTAGTAAAGAACGTCTGCCTTGAGCATTGTGCTTGCTCTTCTAAACCTTTCTGTGTGGGTTCAGATTGAAACAGCAATAGGAAAGATTGGATAGGAAACTTGGGGGCTGTTGAGTTTGTACTAATAGGGAGGAACAGCAGAAAAAGGTGAGAATGTTTGCACAACTTCAATAATCTAATCAATGTCACTGGACTGTACATGGAGAAAGTGTTGAGTTGGTGTATATTCTGTTGCATAATTCTCAACAATTACAAGAATAAAATACATTATATTAAAAAATCAGTGAAAGAGACTCAGTTAAGAGACTCAGTTGGCTATGTGGAAATTATAATAGTATTGTATGTTTTATTATTATCTGCAAATTTTGTGTGTTATATCCTTTATATCAGTGAAATTTATGCTGTATGCCTACTCTTCTTGTATTTGACACCTGTCTGTTAAACATTTACAAGTCCACTACTAGTGTTGGGTTACTTTCCTGTTTTCTCTACTGTTTGTGCTTTTTACATTCTTTTCTCTACTTTTCATGCTTTTTACTCAATCTTTCAACCTGGATATTTTCTATTGCTCTGTATTCCAATTTATACTCTTTTATACAATTGTATCAACTATGCAACTTAATTATCCAAAGCTTAATTTTAATTATTCAATATTTCAAATTCTAGAATTTCCATTTGGTTCCCTTTTATATATTGCAGTTCTGGTAAAAATCTCTCTTTTGCCATCTATTCTTTTAAATGTAATCGTTACAGTTATTTTAAAATCTGTTTCTGATAACTCCAATAGCTAGGTTCTCTGTGTATCTTTCTACAATCTGTTTCTCGATTATCTGTTTTTACTTTTGGTCCTATTTCTTGGCATACCTTGTAATTTTGTAATAAATAAATAAATAATAATTCTGCTTATTATGTATGAACAATAGCAGAAGATCTCCGGAAGGTTACCTGGCTCAGAGTTTCTTTTATGTTCTGGTAGGTACATAAGGAAGCACAGATCATCTTAATCTAACAAGTATTGAACAGACTTGATGCTTTGTTTTTGTTCTTAAAAGTTCTTTTTCCTTCTCTTTTTCCTCAGCTCATAAGCACTAATCTTCCAGAATCCCAACTGAGACCCTGGAACTGTTTACAAAAGCCCTCTTTTCTAAAAGACTGTCACTCTGTTTCTTCTTGCCTTAGAACTGCAACTATAGATAACATTGCTATGTTTGCTTTTTTTTTAGAGGTTTTCTGCTTAGCTTCTATGGCTTTAGCTCTGTACTATTTAAAATTATGCAAAACCCTGAAAGGCAAAACCATGAAGAGGTGGTCTCACTTCCCTTCTCTTTGGGCTCTTGGTTACTTACATCCTGGCTGCCTTTTACTCTATGAAATGCATTTTTCTTGGTATTATGAGATTGCAAAATATTCAATACTTTTTCTCTGCCTATTTGCAAATGGAGGGACACTGGTGACACAGTGGTTAAAGCACTCGGCTGCAAACTAAGGTCTGTGGTTCCAACCCATCCACCACCCCATGGGGGAAAGATGTGGCAGTCTGCTTCTGTAAGGATTTATAGCCCTGGAAGCTATATGGGGCAGTTCTACTGTGTCTTATAGGGTAATACTGGGTTGCCATTAACTGGATGGCAATAAGTTTGGGTTTTATTAACAATGTAGGAGCCCTAGTGCAGTGGTTAAATTGCTCAGCTGCAAATGGAAAAGTCAGAGGTTCAAGCACACCAGCTGCTCCTTGGAGAAAGATGTGACTATGTGCTTCCCTCAAGATTTCAGCCTCAGAAACCTGTCACTATGAGTCAGGGTCTTCTCATTAGCAATGGATTGAGTATTAGCAATGTATGCCCATATTCTTAGTCTTTCTTGATAACTAAATCAGCATTTTTCCATAAGGAGAAAAACAGCTGCTTATACAAGGTTGGTACACACTGTTTTTGATTCCTTTCTCTCAAGGATCTAGGGCTCTCTAAATCTCAGTTGCCACTTAGCTGTCTGATGCCTTCAAAGAGATTTCAATCATACTTTAAAAAAAAAAAAAAAACTTTTTAGGTTATTCTCAGTGAAAATATTGCCTACTGTAAGCTATTCCATTGTAGCACCATATATGTGCTCTTTAAATGATTTTATATGCCTATGGTTTTCCTGTCTTAGGGAGCTCTAGTGCCACAATGGATAAAGCAACTCAGCTACTAACTGAAAGGTCAGCTGTTTGAATCCACTCAGTGGCTCTATGGGAGGAAAGAACTGGCAATGTGCTACTATAAAGATTAAGATCTAGAAAACCCTTTGGGGCAGTTCTGCTCTGTCCAACAGGGTTGCCATGAGTCTAAATTGATTTGTCAGCCAATCACCACCACCCACCTGGTGTTGTTCTCTCCTCGATCTTCTTAAAATATTCTGTGCATAATTTTAAGGCACCCTGGTAGTGTGGTGGTTAAGCACTTGACTGCTAATCAGAAGGTCAGAGATTTGAATGCACCAGCCACTCTGCAGGAGAAAACTGCAGCAATCTACTCTATAAAGATTTACATCCTTGGAAACCCTATGGGGCCATTCTACTCTATCCTACACAGTCACTGTGAGTTGAAATGGTCTGGATGGCAATGGGTTTTTGTGCATAACTTTATCATAATATTTATCACTTAGTGGTAAATGCTCTTGTAGTTGTCTCTCTCTACTGCTAAATCATAACTTTTAGAAGGCAAAAATTGTCTCATTTTTCTTTGTATTCTCAATACCTGACACATTGCCTGGCCCATAATTGCTTCTAAGTAAATGCTGGCTGGATAAACAATTAAAAAGTGTGGGTATATATCTGTAGCTTTCTGGGCCAAAGTCACTTATCTGACTACTATTTCAAAATGTGTCTTCCTCTACATTTATATTTTAAAATTATCTCTTTATATTGTTCAGTGCTGTTACAGCTTTATTCTTCTTTATTTTAAATTTAAATCTTTGACTTATCTGGAATTTATTTTGTTGTAAGAAGTAAGATAGAATTGTGGTTGTATTTATTTAATTATATTTATCTTAGGAAAGTAAGACAATAATGATTAAAGTAAGGGGTATTTACTTTGACAGATCACTCATATATTATTTCAGTTATTAGAATAATATATATATTTTTTAATTGACAGCAGTAGTCTTCAACTTTGTAAACCTGTAATTAGTTGTTACACAGATCTATATTTGTTTTCTGGCATATCTTAGCATCTTTAGATATTATTTATTCACCTTGTTGTTGGATGCCATTGAGTGAATTCTGACTCATAGTGACCTTATATAAAAGAGTGGAATTGCCCCCATAGGTTTTCTTAGGCCATAATCTAAACAGGAGCTCTGGTAGCATAGTGCTAAGGCAGTTGACTGCTAACCAGAAGGCTGGTGGTTCAAACCCATCAGCCACTCCTCAGAAGGAAGATGGGGCAATCTACTTCCGTAGTGATACTGCCTTGGAAACCCAAGGAGGGGGTGCTATGAGTCGGCCCAACTTTATGGCAGAACTAAACAAGAGCAGATTGCCAGGTCTTTTCTATTGTGGAACATCTGGTGGGTTCGAATCACCAATCTTTCAAGTAGCAGCTAAACACTTAGCCGTGTTAGCACCAGGGGTCCTTTTATTCGCCTTACTTTATTAGACATACAAGTGTTATAAATGATATGAAAAATACTACTTAATGCACAAACAAGAAACTTTCACATATTTATTTTTAAATTTTCTCATTGACATTTGGCCACTTTCTCTATGAACACTTCCCAGATTCCTACCATACTCTGTGTCTTGGTAGCCATTGTGCTGCATTCATGGTTCTTTTATAGCCAATATTAACTTGTGTTATATGTATGTGTTTAAAATTAAAATCTGGGCCCATCTTTACTGCGGTTACTGTTCCTTTGCCTAGCTTTGTTTGACTATATACTTCATATATACTTGTAGCCAATCCCCAACACACACACGCTAACAGGCATGTCTTTGTGCTTGGCTTCTATTGCACCCCCAGTACTTAAGGCTGTCTGGCACATAGAGTATGTGTTGAATGAATGTCTGCTTCCTACATTAGATTGTGACTACACAGTTATTCACAGTGTTCTAAGTCTTAGTATCCCCAGAACTTAGCATAAATATCTACTAAAGCAGATGCTAAGTAACTCTGTAATAAATTATAATTCTTCTATGTGAAACTACAAGAGATTATTTTGTTCATAACATTAAAAGATGAATATCCTACTCAAGGTAGTTATTTCTTGTAGCATGTAGTTGTTGTTTAGCAAATGGTTCTTAAAACAGAACTAGTATGCAAGTGGTCTACATATTTAAAATTTATTTTGTTTATTCCTTGACCATTTATTAAGTACATGCCCTTTATCAGGCAGGAACAGGGGTGTCAAAGATGTAAAATATTTAGTCCACATCTCCAAGATCCTAAGTAATACCTAACATTTGAATAGCACTTTTTATATGCCAGGCATTCTTGGAAGAAATGCATGCATATGTACAAATATGTGCATATATAGAGAGAGATCTGGTGGCAAAGTGCATAAGGCACTTGACTGCTAACCAGAATGTTAGCAGTTCAAACCCACCAGCCGCCATTCCACAGAAGGTAAACTAGGGAATCTACTTCTATAAAGATTTACCACCTCAGAAACCCAAAAGGGGGTCGCTACGATCAGAACTGACTCAATGGTGGTGAGTTTGGTTTGGTTTGTGTGTGTATATATATACACACACACACACAAACCATATATATATGTTGTTCTTATTAGGTGCCATCAAGTTGGCTCCAACTCCTAGAGACTCTTTGTACAACAATAAGAAACTCTGCCCGATCATGTGCCAGCATCACAATCCTTGCTATACCTGAGCCCATTGTTGCAGCCACTGTGTCAATCCATCTCATTGAGGACCTTACCCTTTTTTATTAACCTCCACTTTAACAAGCATGATATCCTTCTCCAGGGAATGGTCCCTTCTGACAATATGACCAAAGTAGGTCAGATGAAGTCTGGCCATTCTCACTTGTATGGAGCATTCTGGCTGCACTTATTCTAGGACAGATTTGTTAGTTTTTTGAGCAGTCCATGGTACTTTTTGAGCAGTACATGGTACTGGTATTCTTTGCCAACTCCACAACTCAAAAGCAACAACTCTTCTTTGGTCTTCCATATTCATTGTCTAGCTCTCACATGCACAAGGCAATTGAAAATAACATGGCTTGGGTTAGGCGCACCTTAGTCTTCAAAGAGACATTTTTGCTCTTCAGCACTTTGAAAAGGTCTTTTGCAGCAGATTTCCCCAGTGCAATATGTCATTTGATTTCTTGACTGCTGCTTCCACTGGTGTTGATGGTGGAAGCAAGGAATATGAAATCTTTGACAACTTCAAACTTTTCTCCATTTATTTCTCATTTATTGGTGCTTATAGGTCCAGTTGTGAGGATTTTGGTTTTCTTTATGTTGAGATATAATCCATACTGCAGACTGTAGTCTTTAATCTTCATCAATAAGTGCTTCAAGTCATCCTCACTTTCAGCGTATGTGTGTGTGTGTGCATGTGTGTGTGTGTGTGTATATCAGGCAGTGTTTCATTCATTCTGTTGTATATAGGGTTGCTATGAGTTGGAGTCAACTAGATGGCACCTAACAGCAAATATACACACACACACACACACACACACACACACATATATATATATATATATATATTTATTCCTTGAATTTATTTTTCCCTGCTGTGTGAACATGGAGCTACAAGACATTGACTGCAGGCATCACTGCAAACTCTACCAAGGTTTCTCTCTTCTCCAGTGTGCAGAAAACAACACAGAAATATACAAGAGGGCATATGTGTTGCATATTTGAGGATATTTATAAATATCTGAGAAAGTTTTGAATCAAAACCCTAGAAAGGTTTCAGAAGTACAGACACCCTGGCCTCTTTTAGGAAACAGAGGACTCCCTCAGGCTAACAGAACCACCTAAACAAACAAACAAAAAACCAAACCCAGTGCCATTGAGTCGATTCCAACTCATAGAGCCACCTAGATAAGGACTAG
Organism: Orycteropus afer afer; assembly: GCF_000298275.1. Lineage (NCBI taxonomy): Eukaryota > Metazoa > Chordata > Mammalia > Tubulidentata > Orycteropodidae > Orycteropus > Orycteropus afer. The sequence continues at coordinate 3,059,296 of NW_006921728.1, read as the reverse complement.
TCCTTTCCCAGTAGATCTTCCCTCTGAGCCTGCTTTCATATGCCTGTCTGCTGTCTTCCCTGTATAAAGGCTGGCACAGTGCTTCTCTGCTGCCCTTCTCTTTAAAATCACCTGGGGAGCTTTCATTTGTTTATTTATGGTAGTTTAGGTGAAAGATGATAGAGCAAATTAATTTTCCATTCAATAATTCACACACATTTTATAGGCCTGTCTATTTTTTGGTTAAAATTTGAACACAGCATGGGTTCAGTGCCAAGTTTGAGGGATATTTAAGGGCCACATTTTCAGGGGTTCTACTAGTGTTTCTCAGACCAGAAGGTTTGGTCTTTATAGGTTTATTTATTTACTTATTTATTTTGTTCTACATTATTTTTCTCCCTTTCTGTCCAGGACTTTCTACTGTGATCCTGATCAGAGCAGTCAGTACTGGTAACCAGACACCAACCAGTTCTTCTGGTCTCTTAGTAGTGGAGAGTTCTGTTTGTGTGGTCCATTAGTCTTTTGGACTGTTTCATTGAGTCTTTGATTTTCTATACTCTTTTTCTGCTCCAGATGAAAAGAAACCAATAATTGCATTGCAGACAGCACTCACTATTCCTTGAATCTTGTAAGAAGCAGTAGGTCTGATAAGTACTGTTATTTTCCCCATTTTGGGGTGAGAAAACTGAGACAGAAAGATTGGTCATGCAGTTTGTCACTCTAGTCTGTATTCAAGTCTAGACCCTGTGTAAACCTTTCCACAAAAGGGAGCTTCTTAAAAAACAATTCTTGATCCACCCTCTATTCCCTTTCCCATGGGCTCTAGAATCTCAGCCTCTTTCCTCAAATCTGCTTTGGGGTACACTCTCAATTCTGGTTGTGAGAAAAATGTTGATTCCTTTAATTGCCCTGTCTCTGTTTCCCTAAGACAAACAGTTTACTAGTGTTATGGCTTTAATTATGTGTCCCAGCCCCCCCAAATATGTGCCAACTTGGCTAGGCCATAATTCTCAGTACTTTGCAATTATTATCCATTTTTTGATCTGATATAATTATCCTATGTGTCATAAATGCTAACATCTATAATGTTGAAGGGGCAGGATTAGAAGCAGTTATGTTAATGCGGCAGGATACAGTCTATAGGGTTAGATTATATTTTGAGTCAGTCTTTTTTGAGATAGAAAAGAGATTAACAAGGGAGCAGACATCAGAGGGACCTCAGTGCCACCAAAAAAGAAAACCTGGGAGAGGAGCACATTCTTTGGACCCAGGGTCCCTTTGCTGAGAACCAGTTAGACCCAGAGGAAGATTGATGCCAAGACACATAGAGATCTCCAAGGGACACAAGGCCTTCAGATGTTGAAAGGAGACAAGGACCTTTCCCTAGACTCGGCAGATAGAGAAAGCCTTCCTCTTGAGCTGGTGCTCTGAATCAGACTTCTAGCCTTCTAAACTGTTAGAGAAGAAATTGGTTTGTTAAAGCCATTCACTTGTGGCAATCCTGTTACAGCATCAATCGATAACTGAGACAACTGGATGTGCTGATTATTATAAAGAAAAATAAGGACTCATAAAAATAGTAAATAGGAGAAAATTTTACAACTCACATTTCTTACAATAGTGATTCCTGGCATACATACAATCTTCATTGGTTATAACTTACTTTCAAAAATTCAATTCTAAGTTGTGGCACACTCAACATGACCTACTTCAAAAACTTTTCTTATTAATATTGTTGTCTTTTTTGTGAGGGTAGGTAAGGGAGACAGAAAATACATAATATAATTGCTCTCTAGGTAGTCAATCTAAAAGGAATAGCAGATGGTAAACATTGCCTATTTAAAGCAGGGAATTATTTCTTTAACATGTTTTTTTTTTTTTTTTTTTTTCCTAAGAGATTCTTTAGAAATAAGTAATTCCTGTTGGTTGATTTTGAAAGTAAACCATATGTTGTTTACATGTTTTGGCATTTATCCAGTTTTCCTGAAGATGAGAGTGGAAAAAAAAGGCACTTTACTAATTAGATAATAATGAACATAACGAACACAGGTGCTATAAATTTGTTAATAATGAGAATAAATTTTCAGAAAAAACACTGGGAAGAGGATCATGAAAGAAAAAAATTGTTCTGAATGTAGTTGTGAGGTTGAGTACATATGCATCGTGGAGACAGAGACCAAGCATCACATTAGACAAATTCAACTGCTGTTTTTCACTATGATAGACATCAAAACACAAATCAAAATGATTTGAAAAGATGCCATGCCCATGTTATGTGTTCTACTAAATGTAAATGCATGCATTATTTGCAATAATGAGATTCTAGTTAATATCTTAGTGCTTTTCCAAACATTAATGTGATTAACTTGAAATAACCAAAGACATCCCAATAATTTTGCTCAAAGGCCAATGGGACACTTGAATCCATCTAACCTGTAAATCCCCTCACCTCTGTGTGACGGCTACATCCATAAAGTTCTGATCTCTGTGCACTTGAAAGTCTAGTTATAGCTGATGTAGATTATATTACATCAGCCACAAAGGAGAGTAATTACAGCCTAGTGTGGGGGAAGGGTAGTGTGTAGTAATAGCTGCTCCTGACAGAGAGAATTGAGAAATGAAAGAGATAATGGGGAAATCAAGGAGTAAAAAGGACAGTCCAGAGTGAGTCCGTGGGTGAAAACCTCATTCACAGTGATTGAGTAAATGGAACCTTGCTGCTGAGCGGGGGAAACTTCTCCAGTCCTGTGCCCTTCCCTTGAAAGAGCAAATGGAAGGGAAGGCTATGTTTGTAGTCATAAGAATGTTTCTGAAGAAAACCAAATGTCCAAAACACTGCACTGGTAGAACTACTAGGATATTTTCTCAACTATCTCAAATAAATAATAATGAATGTGTGCATTATTTTCCAAAATGCTGAACTGCTGTATTTGAGAATTGTGTATAAATCTGCCGTCATACAGTGTGACCTGATACCAGATCTCTTCCTGCTATTGCATAGGCACTTCAGTTCCACTTATGATTATTTTTCTAAATGACTAGTGCTTATTGTGATTATCCTCTGGCTAATATATGTATGCAAAATGTGGCTGCAGGGATGGCTTTTGTTAGCATATCCCCTCCCCCACACTGAAACCTCAAGGCTCCAGACACTGATGCTAGAGAGAGAAAATGGATGTGGGGTGTATGTGTGTGTGTGTGTGACCGTGCACGCACGCGCATGCATGTATGTAACCTTCAAGTTGATATAATGGTAATGATATACAAACAAAATAAAGATAAACCTTTCTCTTGATAATGCCATTTTTTAATACTTTAGTATCATTTTAGAAAAACTTATAGAGAGCCAATTGCTTTAAATTTGACTGTAAGTACTGTCTTGAAACACTTATACAGAGCATTTATGACTGGAAATTTAGTATAACTGAGAATGGCACTTTTGTTAAATAGTTCTGTCATCTTCCAGCTCTGTTCTTAACCAATAACCTCCCTGTAGCAAAATGCATAGATAATCAACAACCCAGTCTGTCAGTAAACTTGTTGGGGGATTAAATCCTAAAGGATGAAGCCCATAGCCTTGGAGGAAAACTGAGTGCATGTTCCCTGAGTCTTTGAAGGCTCATCTCAGTAGTCCCACTGCTAGAATGTGCTCTGTTGTCATAGCAACACCATCTCCTGCTTCATACAGGAAAGATTAGCTCTTACTGTGCAGAGGAGAGAATTTAGGGGAAGTCAGACTAATCCCTGGGTGCACTTGGAGAGAAAGGTTGGACCTCGCCTGAGGGATGCTGTACCTGCAATGATAGAATTGGCCTGCCACAGACACTGGTATTTAAGTTGAAGAGCAGCATTCACAGTAAGTGTCAGCTCCTCCAGAGTAAAATATTGATGAATGAGGTTTGTCTAAGTCTTGTTGAAGACTGTCCCATGCAGCAGTAGATGACAGCAGGAGACTCTGAAGGGACTGCCAGTTTTTTCTAGTTTAGGTGGCATTTAAATGGTGGACCAGATTAGAAACTTGGGAACAAATTTTAGACACTTTTACAATGTCTGTCTAAAATCTTGAGAGCATGAAAAAATGTACTATGTGTTTTTTGGAATTATCTTGACCCTAGATTTTTATGTATTTAAATTCAAAATTCCATAAAGAGGGAAAAAAAAATCTACGTGCAGAGCAGTTGTACTTTTCAACACTATGTGTAAACAAATTGCACTTTAGGATTGCAAGTATTCAATAATGTATACATTTTTGAAAATCCTTTTTGAAGATGCAGGTGGTATAGTTCTCTTCATGCAGTTTATAATATGATACAAAGGTAATTTCGGGGCAAGAGTAGTTTATTTAGCTCTTCTGTTGGGTGCTGCTCCATCAACTTGTCAGCATAAAGCATGTGTAAAGTGTAAATCTTTCAGGATTTTCTGTTGCTTGCCTCAAGTGGATTTTGTTCTGAGGGGCTATCTATATAGAAATATTTTGTTTTTTTCTTCATTTGTGTTTGCACAGATCCTCTTATAATTACTAAGAAGTTGCTTCTTTTTTTTTTTTTAAACTTTAACAATGGAAGCTATGTGATGGAGCAGAAATGTTTGATATTGATAGCTATTGTGGAACTGTCTAGTGTTTCAAAAACTTAATTACTTCAAAGAACACTTTAAAACATGTCCAGAAATACAAAAGAATTATAGAAGAATATATATTTTTTTACATATTATATTATTATGTAAATTATAATAGTTATGACTATGAACAGGTAGCGCTCTAAATCTATGTATATTTTATTTAAAGTTCATGGTGAAAATTGTATCATTCAGTTGTTCTTCAATTATTATGATTATGTCTATGTATTAATAATATGTATTTAGAAACTGGGTTTTGTTTTTCATGTGCAAAATCCTAGATTACTAATGTATTAGATACTACAACTAGCATCACAGTCCAGGCTAAATATAGCCATTATCATAAACATCATTTAATTGCTATTTGAAGCTTACTACTTCAATTTATCAGAATTGAGAGTTGGGTATTGCTGCAAAAAACAAAGCACAGATCACCCATTCACCCCTTTTCTCTCAAACTTACTCCTAGAATAGAACATAGGTCTTGAACTTGAAGGAACGACTATATTAAAATGTTACATAAAATTATTCTCTTCTTATGTTAGGAAGTACAGTACACATAAAATCATAATGGTCATGCCTGGCTTAATAACATTCACACTGTAACTATGCAGAAACCTTATGCACTGAAGGAAAAAAATGGAGACAAAGCAGGAAGTCAAGGAGCCCTTCCCAGTAAACAATTGCAAATTATTCCAATCCTCTTTTTTTCAGTGATTTTTATCTGTATTTCAGGGTGGAACCCTGAAAACTTATAAAGAGAAGAAGGCAAATCTGTTGCTTCCCTCCCCCACCCCAAACCCTGACCCCAGAAAGCAAACTAGAGCAGTTTCTCTCTCCCGATAGACTCGGGGCAAGAATGAGAGAAATCAATGACCTTTTTCTCAAGATAGACTAAGTGTTCATTATATAATGCTAAGTACATAATTGATCAAACAGGACTATGAGAAGAAGATGACTAAGAAAATATGGGCATTTACAGAATGAAGTGTACGAATAAAAAATGTTGTTGTTGTTGTTATTATGTACCGTCAAGTCGAACCCGACTCACAGTGACCCCTCCTTGGGTTTCCGAGGCAGTATCACTACGGAAGCAGATTGCCCCATCTTCCTTCCAAGGAGCAGCTGGTGGGTTTGAACCGCCAGCCTTCTGGTTAGCAGTCAAGTGCCTTAGGCACTATGCTACCAGAGCTCCCCAAATAAAAATAATAATAATAAAAAATAAGGCAGAAATTTCCCCCATTCTCTACCTCAGAGTTTCCTAGTGGTATTCCTAACCAGTTTAAAAGCAACAGTTGCCACAACAAAACCCAACTTGCTTTGTCTCTTAGATTTTCTGTTTTCTGTCCTCTGTGCTCATTTCTTTTGGAAATACAAAGACAGTTGACCTGGAGCCAGTGTCAGATTATACGATAAGCAAGATAAGAATGAGCTTACTTTTGCTTACTTACTAATCTGTAATACACAATTTCAGATATTTTTCATCGTAGGAAAGGTTCTGCTTCTAGATATGGCTGGTGCTTTGGTTATCTAGTGCTGCTCTAACAGACATACCACACATGGGCCACTTTAACAAACAGAGATTTATTCTCTTACAGTTTAGGAGGCTAGAAGTCTGAGTTCAAAGTACCAGCTCTAGGGGCTGGGTGAAGGCCCCTTGACCTTGGGCTTCACCTCTGCCTCTTGTTCCCTGACCACTGGAGCTGGAGGTTTCTCTTCACTCAGGCAGCTACTGGCTGCTGAGGCTGAGAAACACAAGGTTAAGAAGTAAAATGGCACAATCTCAAGATTATCAAACAATTCAGAAGGCCACTAATTTAAGTCCAGAAACAGTCCCAAGATCGGCAGGAAACATGGCAGGCTGCTGCATGAAGATTCCGCTACATACAGGTCAAGAATGCCAAAAAGCTAAGAGACCTTTCTCAAAGCTGTCTTCTTATATACTGGAAGCAGACCACATCCCTAAGGCAGCTACTCAGCTGCTTCAGTAGATTCCATCATGAAGTTGATTACCAGTCTCATCTAGCTGCCTAGTCATTCAAAACCAGGCCCAGCCAAGTTGATACCCAGCCTTAACTACCACTGCTAGCATTTATCTCTATTCCAACCCTATAGCACCTTCCTACAGAATCAAAGCCTTTCTTCAAATTTACAATCCCTGACAGGGACAGAGTCCCCAGGAAGCAAGGTAAGCACGGGCCTCCCATGTGTGCTTACTTACTTATCTCTGAGGGGGTGAAGCAAAGTAAAAATATTTACTACAGATTAATAAATAAGTACACAGTAAGCCCATGCCTACCGTACTTATTGGGTAATGTGCCTCTGATTGGAGCCAAATGCTGTATGTATGCTGAAGAGTGGTCAAGATTTGTGACTTCCCTGAGAGAAATTTGGTTTGGGCTTCTTATCCTCTGTCACAGTATTGCTTGGTGAGGCCTAAGTTATCCTCCAAAAGCTAATTTTCCCTTGAAGCCATTGTTTCAGAAATCTTCAAAAGAGCAAGTGGCTCCATTCTTGAATGGTCTCAGAGGTTGGGACTGTCATTTGAGAAGTCAAGGTGTTAGTTGGAGGATACAAATTTTCAGGGCATCAAGCTCTTCCCAATGATTCTGATTGGTAGTAGGTGACTTTGAAATGATCTGAGATTTTTGCATGAAAAATCCAGATAAAATAAATGAGAAAGAGAAAGTGATAGCACAGAAAGTTCACAAGACAATATCTGATAGGAAACTCTTAACAAACACACATGCTGTTGTTGCTGTTGTTATGTGCCATGGAGTCGGACCCGACTCATAGTGACCCATCCTTGGGTTTCCGAGGCAGTATCACTACGAAAGTAGATTGCCCAACCTTCCTTCCAAGTAGTGGCTGGTGGGTTTGAACTGCCAGCCTTCTGGTTAACAGTCAAGTGCCTTAGGCACTATGCTACCAGAGCTTCCACACAGGAGGCATTAATACATGATTTTCATGATGGTATGATGGTCAGTCCTCGTGTTAACTGAAGATTGTTTCTGAAACTGCCCAATATGGTTAACAGTTGACAGGTGTACTATAGAAAATATTGGAAAAAAAATCTTCAGCACAAAAGGTGTTACTGTGATATGAACACCTTTTGTATTTGCTTTTAAAGGTGAAATTAAGGTTTTGTTTGAAAGAGTTTGTGACCACCATGGTAGCATTAAGAAAAGGGAGGACACCGAATTGCACACATAAGATATAGATGACATACGCTAATACCAACCAGTATTTCCACAATACTACATTACCATTAACACCAAACAGCGGGATATAGATAAATGCATAAACATCTCAGAAGATAAGATGGGGGTCAGTGAACAAGAATATACACTAGACCAAGGATAGATTCATTAGAAGCTAATTTTGCACAGATACCAGTGATGCAAAATACCCCCAATCCTTACAGAAACAATAGAAGACAGACATAGAATAATCCCTCACAGACACTATGGGAGAGAGATCCAACGAATCTACTGATTCAGGACCATAGTACTGGGGACACCAGACTCAATTGGCACAACAAAATGCATAAAAGTCTTGTTCCTCATCCTACATTGGTGAGTAGTGACTGGGGTCTTAAAAGTTTTCAGGTGGCCAGCTAAGATGCAGCTAATGGTCTCCTATCATTGGAAGTGAAGAAGAGTGCAAAAAAAAAAAGGGCATTTGGAAACAATCAGCCCTAGGACATGATGGCCCTGGAGACCAGAAGAACTAGATGGTGCCCGGCTACCAATGCCAACCACTCAGGAAAGGATGAAATCTGGAGATCCTGTATACAGTGGGAGGAAAAATGTGGAACAAAATCCAAAAACTCAATAATGACCACAATTAGTGGTTGGACCCCCAACGTGGTCTGGTGGAACCCCCAATACTATGTCCCTGGGATACATTCTGGGCCTAGAATAAAACTCACTCCCAGGGGCTGGCTCTCAGCCCAATAGTAAACAAGATGTACATGCAGACCACTCAACCCAGGATGGTGCACTCACATACTCTATGGAAATGCATGCCTTGGAGCAATCAAACACGGGGCGCCAGTGGGGCAACATTCGAATGGAGAAATTAAAATTTAAAAAAAAATTTCTATTTGAGCATTTATAAAAGATTGAAGCCTATGACATATTATTAGGTTAGAAAGACCACTTTACAAAAGTGATAGTGAAGATTTCTCTTAAGTTTTGAGATTTATGCTGATTTAAAAAATGTTCTGTTTATAGTCTCTCTATATATATTATTTAACCATTTATGTATATATAGATATATATCTCAGGACAAATATATAATATGCTAAATTTATCTGTACTGTCATTGGTTGTAATCAAATGGGTAGGTAGCATGTGTGTGGAGAAAATGGCTAGAGCAGCTGTTGATATTAAGTTGTACAAAGACCAGAGTGTCAGGCTGGGATACATACATATGATGATGATATGTACTTTTGAGGACAAGTTGAAGCCAATGGACATTTGTGACACAGGAGTGAGATGATAGGAGCAGATCGCTGTGGACATGTATTGTACAAATACAGATTAGAATGAGTAGAAGTAAGGTCAATATTTATGGGTGTTGGTTAGGACTGAGAGCCTAAACTAGCATAAGGCACTGAGAACTGAAAGCAGGCAAAGGATGAGAGGGAAATCACAGAGGTATAACTATGGAATTTCATTAATTGATTTCTTCTAAGATAAAATTTGGCCTTTGCCGTGTTGCTGGTGCCAAGTTAGGTGATAAGGATTACAGTACAAAATGCTGAAGTTCAGTTTTTATAAAACAGTCTGGTGAGCATGACTCATAGAAAATCATTATATCATGCAGTGTTAGTGTTAGCTGCCCTCATGTCAACTCCCAACTCATGATGAATTCAGGCACAGTGGAATAAAACACTGTCCAGTCTAAGCCATGCTGGTGATTGGTTGAGGCTCAGACTACTGTGACTCATAGGGTTTTTCCAATGGCTAATTTTTGGAAGTAGATTGCCAGGCCCTTATTCCTAGTTCTTCTTAGTCTGAAAAGTTTGCTGAAACCTTTTCCACATCATGACATCAGACAAGCATTCACTGACAGGTGGGTTGTGACAGTGCTTGAGGTGCATTGACCAGGATTGAACCCAGGTCTCCTGCATGAAAGCAGAGAATTCTTCCTTGGAACCACCAGTGCCTCAACTTGTGGGAAGTGAGATACAGTAAGCACAGAGGATAGATTTGGTTAGTTACTGGACAGCATTAAAGAAAGAAATTTCATCCCAGGAAGTGCTTGAGTGCTATTACTAGAAGCAGATAAAGTTAATAGCAAGAGAAGTTTGTGAGGAGAATGGCACAGGTACTGTAAGGGTGGGGTAGGGAAAGGAGGAATGAATTTTATTGAAGATATCTTGAGTTTGATCTTAAGTCATTGTGATTGTTATGTGTCAACTTGGCTATGCCATGATTCTCAGTGGTTTGGCAGTTATGCAATGATATAGTTATCCTATTCAGAATATGTGATATTATGTAATCACTTCCATGATGTCATCTGATGTGATCAACTAGTCATTTGTAAGGGGAGTTTCCTCGAGAGTGTGTCCTATATCCACTATATATGGACTTCTCGCAAAGCTTGCTATTTTTTTGTTTTTGTTTTTGTTCACGCTGGATCCTTCATCTGGTTCATCATCATCTGACCTCTGGTTCTTGGGATATGAGCCATCAGCCAGCCATCTGACTTGCCAGTCATGACACATAGCACCTGCACTATGTGAATCAAGTGACACCTCCTGCCTAATATCTGACCCACAGATTTTAGACTTGCTAGCTTCTACAAACACAAGTCATTTGTTTGAGATAAATCTCTATGTATGCTTCACTGGTCTTGCTTCTTTAGAGAAGTCAGCCTAAAACAGTCATAAAAAAAAAAAAAAATACAATTTAATAAAAATAGTTAATTTACTCATCATGTAGTTTGTTTTAGAAGGTCATATTTTATGGCAGACATTACAAAGTATACCTACTCCTCACTTATTGATTGTCTCATTATCTGACACTTTACATAGTTAAAAAAAAAACTACCATTTGAATATTTTCTGCATTAATGACATACATATGGCAGTAAGGAACACTCGAGGTACAAGCAAGAGTAATGCTTGCTGTAATGGTGAAGGCCGTGTGTCAATTTGGCTGGGCCATGATTCTCCGTCGTTTGACAGTATGCAAATGATGTAATTTGGCAGATATATACTTTTTTCATTTTGTGATCTGATGTCGCAGTCCTCTATTTTCACATAATGCCAACGTTTTTCATAATGACCTTTGGAACCTATGTCAATGAGTGATAAGCATTTGTTGGATTACCCTCTATATTTTGTTTCCTCTTTAATATTTGTATGTAGCAATTGGAGTATGTGAAAATTTTGATGTTGTCTATTCATTTTGAAGTACAAAAAGTTTCTTTCCTTAAAAGGAGTCTGACAGTCATAATATTTAAGAATTTTGACAAGGGAAATTATGGAAACCTGGTGGCACATGATTAAGTGCTCAGTTGTTAACCAAAGCCTCATGTTTCAAACCCACCAACCACTCCATGGGGGAAAGATATGGCAGTCTGCTTCCATGAAGATTATACCCTCAAAAACCCTGTGGAACAGTTCTACTCTCCTGTAGGATGACTGTGAGTCAGAATTGATGGGTTTGGTTTTTTCGGTTTAGGGAAACTTTGTACTTTACTGTTAGCAATAAAAACAAAACTCACTGCCGTAGAGTCAGATCCTACTCATAGCGACCCCTCCTTGAGTTTCCGAGGTGATATCACTGCAGAAGTAGATTGCCCAATTCTCCTTCCCATGGAGGGGCTGGTGGGTTTGAACTGCCAGCCTCTGGTTAGCAGTGAAATGCCTTAGGCACTACACCACCAGAGCTTTAGTATATGATAAAAAAAAATAAATAAATAAGTTCAGCACAAAGAAAAAAAGTATATATTCAGCTGAATTTGGGGAAAACCACTTGTCTAGAAATTACCCAATTAGTTAGGGATAAGAGTACTTTATTGTCTTTTTTATCTGGTTAATTGGCATACTGTTCTACCATTGTAATTCTGAAATGATAATAATTACCATAATTAAGGTAACACATAACATTTGTTTGGATTTTACAGTATGTAATTGTTGGGAAAATAAAACAATCCTGCCAACAAAACGCCCCTCTATAAAAATATAAAAGAAAGAGAGTGAATACAATTTCTTATTATCAGATTTTCTTACATCCATGTAAGATGACATGAATGTGACCAGAAAGTCTGGACAGAATTTCATGTAAATTTATACAGTAAATAAAAGAAAGAACAATTACGTTATCTCTTATCTCCTTGAGAGTTAAGTGGATGTGATTTGTGATTGTATATTTACCTGTGAGAGAGGGCCTTGAACGAATTCTGTAGTTACACATTTACAGTTTCAAGAGTGGGAAGTCCCTGACCTTGCATTGGAAAATAAAAAGTTTGGGCCTCTTGACTGGCTGTTATGTTTTCAAGAAGAGAATGTTGTGGAGGCAGCTGTACCACTGCTTCCTTTCTCTTCCAAGAAAATTTCTTAATTTTACCCTGAGACAATGTACCTTTTTATACACATTATTCAACTAATTATCACAAAATACTGCATGACACATATAATTACTATTACATTCAGTGGTGTCCCACAGAAACTTAGCCTACACCAAGAAGAAGAAAGTGATAGATGATTCAAGGGAGCTTTAATTGAAAAAATGTTGTCCTGGGATTCAGAAGATTATTTATCCATTCATTCATTTGCCATTCATTCAACATTTAACAAATCCCTGCTTTGTGCCAATTTCTGCATTGGCACAGTGGCAGGGATATGAAATAAGTCAGAGTTATCCCTCCTTTCAAAGATGAGAGCCCTTACTTGATATGGACCAAGCATTGGGCTAGATGCTCTGCTGACATTGACTAATTTAATCCTAGTAATTGTCCTATGTCAGTAGTACAACTGCTCATTTTCCCTTTGAGGAAAGTGAGATTCAGAAAAAATCTGAGACAGTTTCTGAATCTGTTTTTCCTACTACAAAGTTACTCTTAACTGCTCCTCCCAGTACATGAGTGTAAAGTGCTGTGTTTTAGGTTAGTATGAGATGTACAGCTGACAGAAAGGAGAAAGTGGTAGCAAGGCGAGGGAGGTCACTGATGATGGCTTTAGCAGATACATACACTTTCCTGATCTGTAATATAGAAGTAATAAGAACTGGAATTGTTTTGTGAATTTAAGAAGATAACTAATATGGAGAAACTTACACTGCACAAGATGCTTAATAAATGATGTTCTTGGTGGTGCCATCGCGTTGGTTCCAAGTCCTGACAAACTTGTGTACAACAGAACGAAGCACTGCCTGGTCCTGTGCCAGCCTCACAATTGTTGGCATGTTTGAGCCCATTTTCGCAGTCACGTGTTCATCCATCCCATTGAGAGTCTTCCTCTTTTTCACAGCCACTAACCACCTCACTTCTTTTAGTTTAAATTTCTTAGCTATTGCTCAGGGTTTTCTTTTTCTTTTTCTCTGCTTTCCTCTTTCTTTGTTTGATGTTTCAAAAGCAGCTATTACATGAATAAACATGCATCTTCTTCACTGTTACCTAAAGGTTTGGGAGGTGATTAATTGAAAATTGACAGCCTTCCAAACATTCAATCTTCCATAGGAACCCATGTAGGTTCACAACAATTAGGGTAGGGCATGGTGGACATATTCCTCTAAACTAGAAAATACCCTCATGTTCTCTGCTTCTGTATTTTAATTTGCAGATGAAAACGGGCTTGATGGGTGGGGATGTCTTCAGAGTTCTTCATCTGGTTAGCAGTCAGATGCCTTAAACACATTACCAGAACGACTTGAAAGTATGGATATCATTACTATTAGGGGAACCTGCTTCTTTCTGTATGTAGTCTTCACTCAGATTTGATCGAACACTTTGTTGACAGAGATAAGAAAATTAGAGCCAGAGAACTGAAAGGGAGAGTTTATAATCAAATCTTAAAAGGAGTCTGTAGGCACAATAGCTGAACCAAAATTTCAAAGTATAATGAAATATATTAAAAAATTTGTTACCTGTGGAAAAGGTTTTCACTTATTGGTCCTGAATGCATGCCTATATATAATTTTATATTTTTGTGTAGTACTATACTTTGAAGAGGAGCTCTGGTAGCATAGTGGCTAAGACACTTGCCTGCTAACCAGACGGCTGGCGGTTCAAACCCACCAGCCACTCCTCGGAAGGAAGGTTGGGCAATCCTACTTCTGTAGTGATACTGCCTCGGAAACCCAAGGAGGGGTCGCTATGAGTCAGGTTTGACTTGACAGCACATAACAACAACAACAACATACTTTGAAGGAGCTCTGGTAGCATAGTGCCTAAGGCACTTGACTCCTAACCAGAAGGCTGGAGGTTCAAACCCACCAGGCATTCCTCGGAAGGAAAGTTGGGCAATCTACTTCCGTAGTGTTACTGCTTCAGAAACCTAAGGAGGGGTTGCTATGAGTCAGGTCCCACTCGACAGCATATAACAACAACAACAACAACAACATACTTTGAAAGCATACATAACTTCATGTAACAGAAAACACTCTTCAAACTATTCCTTTATCTATGACACAACCACATATAGCACATATCTTTCAGTGAAAGATAACTACAGTATTACAAAGTTTAGCTCAATTAATTAGCATTAATAGCAACAATCTGCATTTCAATATGGCTAATAAAATTATTTGTGGAACAAAATCCAGGACATGTTTAAGAAGTTAATAAGAAAATAACTTTGATTGACACTGTCTGTAACTTTGAAGCTTGTCTAATAATTTTCACTCCAATTAGAGGGGAGAAAAAAAAAAAAAAAAGAAAAACAGAAAAGCCACATATAATGCTTTCCCAATGCTTTTAAAAAAGTTTACAAATTTAGAAATTTCAAGAAGCCATGGTTTTATTAGAGAAAGCTACCCATGTATATCCTCTCCCGAGAAATTGCTTTAAGTAGAAAGAAATTTAAGGGTGATAACCAATTAAAAAAAATAATAATAACAACAGCAAAAAACTTTTAGCTAATAAGGTGGTTCAAACCCACCAGCCACTCCTCTGAAGGAAGGTTGGGCAATCTACTTCTGTAGTGATATGCCTCAGAAACCCAAGGAGTGGTTGCTATGGGTCGGGCCCGACTTGATGGCACATAACAACAACAATAATAAGGTCCCCAGCGATAACTGTTACCCATATCATGAAGAAACACATGCCACTCTTTAATGGCTGCCAAATAAAGGCTATGAGGGATCTTTGCCTTTGGTTTTTCCCTCTTGTTAACCATTCTTCACAAGGGTATTGGGGAAGGGTGATTTTGTTCCCTTCATTTTTCAGTTACAAAGCCTAACAGCATTGTCCCCAAATTCTCCTCTTACTGTTTATTTTGAGTCTAGAGTTTTAATCCATGTTTTTCTTGACCCCAAGACATGGTTTTCTTAGCGCCCCTTAAAATATATGTTAGGTTTTAACTGGTCAAGAGAAATAGAAGTGCTGGCTCTAACACAGCTTTTTTAGTAACTCTTGTTTTGAATATTTAGGTTGTAGAGAATCAGCAATTAGAAGTCAGATATGTGCAATTTGACCTGTAATACAAAATTAGATTTATAATCTGCCAGCTATTTTCATTATGTTTTTGGCATCTTAGTATCTTTTTGGTTATCAAATAAAATTATCTGGAGTGGAGTTTGTGATCCTTGCCACCTTAACAGTTCACTGCACCAGTCTCTAACCACTTAGAGATTATGTAGACCTTTCTCATTATACCATGAAGGAGTAAAAATTCACTAGAGTAGTTAAAATATAGAATATACTTCTGACCAAACTTGTGTGAACAATTTGGCATGTGATTGCCCTCAGTTCTTTGTTGTATCATTATTATTGGTGTCTATCTCACATGGTTCATTTTGTTGTTTATCCATTCTATGATTCCTAAGTTGAAAATACAAGGAGGTTCTGTTCAATAATACATTACACTTACTTTTATTGCCCTGCAGCAGAATAAAGTGGAAAGTGTACAGAATTTGGCCTCCTACTTGTTACTGTTGGAATCTCAATCCCACACTTCCACTTTGGCTTCCTCAATTATATAAAAGGCTAAGAATCTGCCTTATGTGTTGTTTTTCTTTCCAAAATTCAATTAATAGAACAAGAAAATATGTAATAAAAATTACACACTTATTTTAAAATGTATACTCGTAATTTAAACATTTAGCCTTTCTAGAATCTTATCTATTACCAGTAAGTTACTAATAAAATATTATATATTCATTTAAAATATATATTTCCATGAGAGACAATTCAAAAATTACAGAAATATATAAAGAATAAAGAAGAGCCCACTCTTGTCTACTCCCAACTCACTGTACAACCACTGGATTGTTAATTAATTAACAATAAGCAGTTAATTGTCAATTAACTGTTTGACATATAACTTTGTAGATAGATACATAGATGATAGATAAAAAAAATACCATGAAAACAACTTTAAAACTGTTTCATGACTAGCCTGACCTGGTAGCACTCATGAAAATTTATAAAATGTAGAAGCAATAAAGCCATCAGAACATTAAAAAAAGATCAGCAATGTGTTACAGCTTTGTCTGTGATGAGTAAATATCGAAATTGGGGATGTTTAGAAACTTTGGTAGCAATTTAGCAGAGTCATTTTACATCTGTAGAATCCAATTGTAAAATAAGTGAGTTTGCATTTTGTATGTCCTGTTTAATTTCACTTTTCTAGCATTTTAGTTTTCTTTTTTGAATTTTACTAAATAGTGATCCATAACATAGTGGCTAGGGCACTTCACTGCTAACCAGAAGGCTGGCGGTTCAAACCCACCAACCACTCCTCAGAAGGAAGATGGGGCAATCTACTTCCGTAGTGATACTGCCTCGGAAACCCAAGGAGGGGTCGCTATGAGTCGAGTCCAACTCGAGGGCACATAACAACAATGTAATGGAAATAAAAAGGATTCGATTCTTCATCACACACTATGGGACAGGTGCTATGCTAGGCCCAGGAGATAAACACCAAAAACCAACTTACTCTGTGTTCTGCTGGAGTGTTGGGGCAGACCCACATATTAACCAAATAATCATTCTAAGTGATTATGTTATTCAAACATGCTTTGGTTCCCCTTCCGCCCTTTTCCCTTTACCTCCCATGCTTTCTCCCTCCCTGTCTTCCCTTCTCCTGTGTTGCCCTTTCTGCCTCCTGTCCAATTATTCTTTCCTTTCCTCTCCCTCCCTTCCCTCACTATGACTTGGTTTCTCTACAAAAACCAAACCAAACTCACTGTCCCCAAGTCGACTTCGACTCATCTCAACCCCTCATTGGGTTTCTGAGGCAGTATCACTATGGAAGTAGATTGCCTCATTTTCCTTCTAAAGAGTGGCCTGTTGGGTTTGAACCGCCAGCCTTCTGGTTAACTGTCAAATGCCTTAGGCACTACGCCACCAGATGGACCTCCCTTAATATCGCACTTGTTTTTTACCTAGTCTGATTTATGTCTGAGAAACTTAGTCTACGCAAAGTGATAAATAATTATCTTAATATCCATCATAGTAAACAAGGACAGAGCTATTCCAATATTCTAAATTTTAAGAGTATTATATTCTCTGATTACCAAAGAGTATGTGCCTAAACCCCTACTCCTTTGTACCTCCCTTTTCCTTCCCTTCCTTTTGTCCATCTATTGAACGATTTATTTAGTGTTTAGGAGCTCTGGTAGTGTAGTGCCTAAGGCACTTGACTGCTAACCAGAAGGCTGGTGGTTGAAACTCACCAGCCACTCCTCAGAAGGAAGGTCGGGCAATCTATTTTCATAGTGATACTGCCTCAGAAACGGAGAGAAGGGTCACTATGGGTCGGGTCCAACTCAATGGCAAATAATAACAAAGAACATTTAGTGTTTATTGAACCCCTACTATGTGGCAAGCATTGTGCTGTGTTACTTGCTATACCTCTGCCTCCTCTTCCTACTCCCTACCTCCTAAAGAAGAAATTAATAAACGTAATAAGAGAATTGGCATTGAGGGTCTGTGAATATCTAACTTAAGCACGTGCTTCCTTAGAATACACTGTTCTTACATGCATTCTTTAAAAAATAGATAGTATCAAAAACCAAGCAGGTACAAGGTGAAATTCAAAACTATTTCTGTTTTTATTAAGAAGAACAAATTCAATTGTCACGCTTTCTTTTTTGAAAAGCCAGAATATGCAGGCAAACTATCATTCTTATTTAGAGTATGGCTTTGATTTGCCTTTGAGATAGGACTTCTATTATAAAAATGAGGAAACAATTTATTTCCCATGAAATCACTCAAGTGTAGTCTACTTTGCTCTATTAATAATGGTGGTAAATAATAGCTGAAGTGAGTTGTACATGAATAAATGTGAAATTTCTTCATGACTTAATTTATTTTAGGTTGTTTTGTTACTATATTTACTATTGCAAATTGGTTAGTGCACCCTGACAGTTCTAAAAAAAAAAAAAAAATGGCACATTTTTGAGAAAGGCTTATTTTGGCAGACTAAAATAAATATTTTGTGTCTTAGCTTTTTATAATCTATAAAGCAGTGCTCAAATCCTAAATATAAAACACCCAAGAATTTTGTCAGAAATAGCTAGATGGTAGTGTCATATAGACAG
Source organism: Orycteropus afer afer (assembly GCF_000298275.1). Classification (NCBI taxonomy): domain Eukaryota; kingdom Metazoa; phylum Chordata; class Mammalia; order Tubulidentata; family Orycteropodidae; genus Orycteropus; species Orycteropus afer. Next base: position 3,040,982 of record NW_006921728.1, on the reverse strand, counting down.
AGTTTCTATGTCTTCAGAAATGGTCATGCATGGCCTGGATTCTTTACATGGCTGGTGTTTGTAGTGTCACCAGAAGAATCAGGAGACACGAAATCATCTAGAGAGGCATGTGGTGAGTAAACAGGCACTTTCCTTCTGGGTGTAAGTTGGGCTATATGGTTTTGGGCAAATCATCCAATCAGGATACCAGAACACAAATCTGGGTATTAGACTACCTTGGCCTACTTTGAGGATTAAATAATTGCTATCCAATCAATTCCATTGAACCCATGTATGTCAGATTGGATCTGTGCTCCATTGAGTTTTCAAAGGCTAATTATTTTGCAGGTATATAACCAGGCCTTTTTATCAAGGTACCTTGGGTCTGCTTCGACCTCCAACCTTTTGGTTAGCAGCCAAGTGTGTAAATCATTTGCAACACCCAGTGACTCTGCTTTGTGGATTATATATAATGCATTAAAGTACCCAGCACTGAGACTGGCACATGTTGTTTTTGTTGTTAGGTGCCGTCGAGTTGGCTATGACTGATAGTAACCCTACGTACAATAGAATGAAACACTGGTCCTGCACCATCCTCAAAATCCTTCCTATACTTGAGCCCATCCTTGCAGCTGCTGCAATCCCTCATTGTGGGTCTTCCCCCTTATTCACTGACCTTCTACTTTACCAAGCATGATATCTCTCTCCAGGGACTGGTCCTTTCTGCAACATGACCATAGTAGGTGAGATGAAGTCTGGTCATTCTCACTTCCAAGGAGCATTCCAGCTGTACTTCTTCCAGGACAGATTTGTTCATTCTTCTGGCAGTCCATTGTATTTTCAGTATTCTTCATCAACACTATAATTCAAAGGCATCAACTCTTCTTCAGTCTTCCCTGTTCATTGTCTGGCTTTTATATGCATATGAGGCAATTGAAAATACTGTGGCTTCTTTTCTCCAATCATCATGATGTTGCTTAATAGTCCATATGTGAGGATTTTCATTTTCTTTATGTTGAGGTTTAATCTATACTGAAGATTGTAGTCTTTTATTTTCATCAGTAAGTGTTTCAAGTCATCTTCACTTTCAGCAAGCAAGGTTGTGTCATCTGTACAAAGCAGGTTGTTAATGAGGCTTCCTCCAATCCTGGTGCCACATATCCTGGCACATAATAGGCACTAATTAAGTAGGAGATTTTTTTCTTCAGTTACTTCAAAAAAAAAAGGTAAAAAGGAAGTGTCAGTTTTCATAAGAAAGATGCATCACAATAAGAGAAGCAATGATTTAAAGGAGTCGAAGAATCGGAAGTGTAGGACAGCAAAGTCATGAATTACCCCTAAACTTACTGAGTTATATACAGGGTTATCATATAAATTATTGTCCAAATTAGGCCAGGGGTCAAAGAGGGCACAATGGATACTTATGCTGTGAGAGTAATTGTACACCAAACCTGTGCCAGGAAAATTGGGCACACAGTCCCTCTAGTTATATGTCCCTTCTCCATTTCCAGTCCATGGATTTACCCGTAAACATTCCACCCCAGTGCTCCCTAATGATTTTTACTTCAGCTACAACTACTAATCAAATTAGTAGTTTGAGCTTCTCAAATGTTAATATGCACGTGAATCATATGGGGTATTTTTGAACCACAGATAAGGAGCTCTGGTAGCATAGTGGGTAGAGCATTTGATTGCTAACTAGAAGGTCAGTGGTTCAAATCCACCAGCTGCTCTGCAGGAGGAGGATGAGACACTACTTCTGTAAAGATTTGCACCTTGAAAACCCAATGGGGATCACTATGAGTCAGAATCAACTCAATGGCAGTAGGTTTGGTTTTGGTTTTTGGTAGGTCTAAAGTGAGGCCTGAGATACTGTATTTCTAATAGAATATTGCTTGATTTTGATGACAATCTGATGCTTGATTCAGGTGGTTTTGATGCTTCTGACCCTTGACTCATATATTGAAGAGAAAGGTATTAGGGCAAATTCCAAGAGAGGGAATCTTTCTGACGTAATTTCCCTTTCTGGTTACATAACATCACACAGGTTACTGCTTTGACTGCTAATGAACTGATGGCCTTTGGGTTAAGTGCTGGCCTGGCAATTTTGGCCTGGGTAAGTCACATGGCTACCAAGTCAATAGGCTGTTGGCAGGTCAATTTGCCCTACCAGGTAGTATAGGCAGGAAGTCCAAATACTAAACTGATCTAGTCAAATGTAATTCACCATTTTGTTTAGTTTTGTTGCATGGGTAGCACCTACGGAAGGATACTGGAAAGTGCCCTTAGCAGTGAACACTCATCTAGACCAGTCCATTCAAAGCTCAGTGAATGTTTCCTCTCTGGTTTAAGTCAAGAAACAAGGCTTTTCAAAGTATAGAATCCATAGCACTTTACCCAAAGAAAGGTTTCACACATGGTCATGCTTACATGATATTTGTATAGTGACATGAAACATAGGGAGTATTTTGAGCAACTCTTGGCTAATTAGAGTTTAGCCACATTCTAAGAATTTTTATCTTATCAGAGTTTAAATTGATACAACCATTACAGTAACTTAGACAATTATTTTTATAGTGGTCAACCAGAATGGATTTTATATTTTGATATGAGGAGAATTCAATGTTTTATCATGATAGAAACACTACTAATTAATATTAGCATATACCACTACTATAGAAAGAATATTTATTTTTCTGGGAATCATTTCACTTGAATCTTTTCAAAAGTTTATCAAATTCAGTCTGACATGACTTTTTGTCTATCTTTGTACTGTGACAAATGAAACATCAAAAACACAATGTGTCTTCTTCTTCCATCAACTTCTCTCTTTTTTTTAAAATTGCGATTTCACTGGGTGACTTGCAATATATACTTGCATTATGCAAAGGGATATTAGGGGAAAATCCACACACCCAGTGAACATTTAATCATTTGGGAAAATAAAACTTACATGCATAAAAAAAGTTAGTGCATAACATAGAAGACATTTTCAACTATGAAAACTCATGAGTTTAGAAAATAGTATCAATATGGCTTGGAGTCATCCATTTAATTCTTTAAGCATTTGTTGAATATCTTCTACCTACAAAGCATACTGCTATCTGTAGGGCCTATAGCAAAGAAAACTAGCCTCTTTTCTCTCTTTATAATTTAATGGATTTGGAAGTGCTATCCTTTGAGGACATTCTCTTACTTCAGTGGCCTTCTATATTAACTCAACAATGATCACAATTATTCATTAGCTGTTCTACCTTTAGTGAATCACTGGTTCTTTTCAAACCTCAAACATTTTCTCATTAGTAAAATGGGGGTAATAATCCCTATCTATTTTATTTCACAAGGTTCCTATGAAGCACAAATTAAATCATTTATGAAAATCACTTTTTAAAGAGAAAAGCAATGTACAAATATGCAGCTCTTCTCCTGCCACTAATATGATCTTAATTTTGAAGTGTTAATTTCTTAATCCTCCAAATGCTTTTATTAGTGCTGGTTCTCTTATATCATGTATTTGTAAATTATGTTCTTGTCATTTTTCCCCCTCCTGTTGATTCAAATATTTGTCAAGCTTTCTAAAATCATATCATCTGATATCATTCAGCCACAATTATCTTTGGTTATAAATATCATGTAACTGGTCAGCCTGTACTCTTATAATTATAGTTATGATAAAATTTCACCCACATGTCTAAAAGCATCATGTAAAAGAAGTTAGGCAGAAAGAAGTTTGTTACGGTGAGAAGGTGTTGTTATTGTTGTTAGGTGCCATTGAGTCAGCTCTGACTCGTAGTGAACCTATGTACAATAGAAAGAAACACTGCGTGGTTCTACGCCAGTTTCACAATGCTTGCTACACCTGAGCCCATTGTTGTAGCCACTGTGTCAATCCATCTCATTGAGGGCCTTCCCCTTTTCTCTGACCCTCCACTTTACCAAGCATGATATCCTTCTCCAGGGAATGGTCCCTTCTGACAACATGACCAAAGTAGGTGAGATGAAGTTTGGTCATTCTTGTTTCCAAGGAGCATTATGGGTCCACTTCCTCCAGGACAGATCTGTTAGTTTTTCTGGCAGTCCATGGTAGTTTCAGTATTCTTCGCCAACACCACAACTCAAAAGCATCAACTGTTCTTTGGTCTAGGGAGAGAGGCAGAATCTGAAGGTGAGGAACTAGATATTCCTGAACCCAGTACTGAGAAGATAGAAGTGTCCTGTGTTGCTGTTGCCAGCAAGGTTTGCAGCTTCTACTTTCTGCGTCTCCCCGTAGAGAGTTTGGCATAATTGGCCCTTCTCAGAAGTTCTACACAGGATACCTCCTTCCAGGCTCCAGAGCCTTAACGCAGCCGTGCCTGAACCCTGGGAAGGACAAGAAGTATGAGAGACAGGAGACAGACTACTGAGCTTGTCATCCAAGAGGATGGGGGAGGGGAAAGTCTCAATGTTCTGGTCCAGTTGGTTCTGCCCCCAGGAACTGCCAGCCACATCTTCCAGAACAAGAAAGATCCATTTGCAGAACTTTTGTCATAAGATTAAAGGGAAAAAGTGTGTTCCTTTCTGAAGAACTTCATCATTGAGAAAATTCCACTCTAGTAAATGCCAAGGGGGGTGCGGGGAGTCTGTGGCCTGGGGTATTTGTGATTTAAAAAAAAAAAATAACAAGACAGAAAGGTGGAGGCAGATGATCTCCCAGGAAACCATTTGCCCTGGCCAGAACATTATGGCTTCTCCCACAGAAAGTTGTTGTTTTGTTATGTGCTGTTGAGTCGGACTCGACTCATAGCGACCCTCCTGGGGTTTTCCAGGCAGTATCACTATGAAAGTAGGTTGCCCAACCTTCCTTCTGAGGAGTGGCTGGTGGGTTTGAACCGCCAGCCTTCTGGTTAGCAGTCAAGTGCCTTAGGCACTACACTACCAGAGCTCCTCCCACAGAAATTAGTAGCAGCCTCTTTCCTGTCAGTCTCTGATGAAGTCCTGCCAAATGGATAACCTTAAACGACATCTTTCAATTTAGTAGTGTCTCTAAAGCCTGCTGGGAGCTCTGGTAGCATAGTGCCTAAGGCACTTGACTGCTAACCAGAAGGCTGGTGGTTCAAACCCACCAGCCACGCCTCAGAAGGAAGATGGGGCAATCTACTTCTGTAGTGACACTGCCTTGGAAACCCAAGGAGCGGTCGCTATGAGTTGGGTCTGACTCGACGGCACATAAAAACAACAACTAAAGCCTGCTAATCCTAAAGTTAACACATTTTTCATCTCCTTATGACATTTCTCTTTTTTCAGCCCATACTCTCACAACACCCAAACATGTGTTTCCTGCTGACTAGTACCAATAAGATTTTGACAGATATTTGGTCTTGTATTTAAAAAACAGTGTCTATTCTTTGTTTCTTGCTGTCAATGTGACTAAAACAAGATCTTTAACTTCAATTTTAAGTTATCAAACTCTTTAAAATGAGAAAAAATGATAGCGTTATCTTATTCACAGGACTATTTTGAATATGTTAAAGGTAATGACTACTAAAATGATCTGTACAATTAAGATCTTTAGAAATGCAGATGAATCTGTTATAGTCTCTTTATAAATAAATTACAATACTTTGGTCTTGGTCGGAAAGATACTAGTGCTTCAATAAATATGTATATAATAATGCTTATAATTTACCAACAAAATTCTTATTGACTTAACGGTTCTTTAAGATGGCAATAAATTCATTAATACCATTATTACTGATGATGATGAATTTCAACTCTAGATAGAGAAATAATAAAGAAGCTTGTGAAAATAACTTGGATGTCAAATAATGAATTCACATTATGAAGAAAAAAAATCACAAAATATTTACTACGGGGTGGGGCAAGATGGCGGACTAGGCAGAAGGATTGCACAGACCCTCTTCAACAAAGAAAAGGGAAACCAATTAACA
>NW_006921728.1:3001405-3032840 GCF_000298275.1 Orycteropus afer afer | reverse complement strand
ATGAGACAAAGTATATGTGAACTGCTGTATGAAAAGTGAATTTACTCTGTAAATCTTCACCCAAATCCTAAAAAAATTAAAAAAAAAAATTTACTACAATAAAATCAAAGATGCTAGAAAACAGAAGTCTTAAGGCCGATGTAAGGCAAAGGCTGTATCAGTCAGGGTTCAATATAGAAATGGAATCCATGTTGTGTCATCCATTAGAAAAAAAATTAATAGAAGGTACTATTTGCAATGCTGATGGAAGAGCTAAAAACCAAATAGAGGATAAGGAAGCAACCCAGGAAATAATAATGAAAGGAAGGCCCTATTACAATGAGAGCTAGGAGGAATTGATGTTATTAGAACTCAGGAGCCACTTGGTGGGAATTAGTTTCACGGAAGATGTTTCCCTAAAGAAACTGAGACCATGGAATACATACAGCCCATGTTGGAGACTGAGAGATTACCTGAATCAGTGAAGGGGTGTTTGTGGGGGGTAGAATACCCAGGCCTTTTCTCTTTCTCACCCTCAGTCTTCTGCCACTGTCTCCTATTAGCGGAACAGAAGCATAAAGTACGCAAGGGGAACTGGGCAATGAAGTTTTCAGGGAAGAGAGAGAGGACTGGATCAGAGAACAAACCAGCAAATGATCAGTGTATGAGATAAAGGAGTAGACTAAAAACATATGTTGGGAACCCTTTCAGAATATTACGTTAGAATTTCCTTTTTCTACCAGTCTAAGAAGAGCTTGATGACTCAGGCTTCTCACCATCTCAGAATTTTGAGGATGAGACTTTCAGCTACTCACTGCCTAGCTCACCTACTGCAGTAAGGAGGAAGATTTAGGAGAAAATATCGTGGACAATGCATTCTAATCACTCATCTCTAAAACCAGTTGCCACTTAGTGGATCCTGACTCACAGTGGCCCCATGTATGTTAGAGTAGAACTGCACATAGAGTTCCCAATGACTGACTTTTCACAAGTAGATCCCAGGCTTTTCTTCCAAGGCACTTCTGGATAGACTCAAACATCCAACCTTTTGGTTAACCATTTTTACCACCCTGGTACATTCAGCTCTAACTTACTCTAACCTGGGAATTAAATACATGTAAAGTGACTGCAGGAGCCCTTGTGGCATAGTGGTTAAAGCACTCTGCTGCTAACCAAGGGGTGGGTGATTGAATCCACCAGCTGCTCTGCATGTGAATGATGTAGCAGCTTAGGTCCATAAAGATTTACAGCAGTGGAAACTCTCTAAGACAGTTCTTCTGTATTCTGTGGGGTCTCCATGAGTCAGAATCAACTCTACAGCAGTGGGTTTGGTTTTGGTTTAATGTGACTGTAAAATTTCTCCCTCTACATCTATCTATGTAAATATATTATATATGTTTGTAATATATTTCTCCACCTGCTTGCTAATGGGTGGCGTGGTGCCAGCAAATACCAAGAGAAAAGGCCTTTCATTTCACAAATAGAGATAAATGTTTTAAATTACAAGTGCCTAGTTGGTTCAAACCCACCAGCCACTCCTCAGAAGGAAAGTTGGGCAATATACTTGCGTAGTGATACTGCTCTGGAAACCCAAGGAGGGGTCGCTACGATTCGGGTCTGACTCCATGGCACATAACAGCAACAACAGTTGAAGTAACATTTTTCTGCAAGGTAATTTCATTTAAATGATAATCAATCAATCCATTCCTGAGTAAAATGACTTTGAGGGAACGCGGGTGCACACAGTTAGCTAGAGGATTTGCCACAAAGAGTGGAAAAGGACTGTGAGGGGCCTAGAGAATAAACTTTGAAAATTTGGCAGTTCTGCCTAGGGTGATCCTCTTTACCTACTTTGTGAGTAAAAAATAGTGATTTCACTACATGTGAGCAGAGGTAGGTGAGACAGTAGGTAGCTCTGCTTTATACAGACAGTAAGGATAACTTTGTTAGCATATACTTGACCCTGGAAAAAAAGGGTCTTTAGCTCTTCAATTACACATTTACATTACCTCTCGAGACAAAATCATATTATTTATTTATCTATTTAAAGAGGCCATAATGGTAGTAATTGCTTTTGTTTATTAAATTTAATCATGGAGTAGAAAATTTGTTTGGCTGGTTTGTTTTATTTCTGAAATTGTATAGAAATTTATAAAATGAGATTAAGAAATCTTCAGATTTTGTTTTATGGAACCCAAATTTGAGAGCTGTCACCCATATTTTGTTCTCATGGCATCCACAGTTGCTTCTTACAATTATATTCAACAGCCAGTTTGTTAAATATTATTTACATTAATTTCTCACACGTACCCCCCAAAACTTTTGTATGACAAGTGTTTCTAGATTTCCTGGTCCCAACCAAGATAAATTAAACCAAGGTTTCTAGTCTTTGTTGGGTTAGAGGATTTAGTGCCCAAGTGGATCTGTATTTTTAACAATCATTTCAGGGGATTTTGAATTTGAAGCACATTAAAATGTGAGAATCACTGATTCACACCTAAAAAAAAAAAAAATTGAGTCAGACCCCTCGTTGGGTTTCTGATGCGGTATCATGGAAGTAGATTGCCCAATGTTCCTTCCAAGGAGTGGCTGGTGAGTTTGAAACACCAGCCTTCTGGTTAGAAGCCTTCAACACTATGCCACCAGAGCTCCTGATTCATATCTAGCATTTCAAATATACTTGAATAGTTTTGAGTGGTTATAGTCTATACTAACAAACTGTAAAAAATTCTTTCTGTTTGTCACTGTAACAATTACTACAAATACAACAGCTTAAAACAACACCTATATATTATCTCACAGTTTCTTCAGGTGAGAAGTCTAGGCAAACTTGACTGGGTTCTCTAATTATGTATTTCAAGGCCACAATCCAGGTGTTTGCCCAGTTAGACTATTATCTGAAATCTCTAAGAAGATCAGGTTGTTGGTACAATTTAGTTCCTCAGGATTGCAGGGAGGAGCTGTGGTGGTGCAGTGGTTAAGTGTTTGACTGCTAACTGTAGGGTCAGTGGTTTGAAACCACCAGTGACTCCATGGTAGAAATATGTAGCACTCTGCTTCAATAAAAATGATGGTTTTGGAAACTCTATGGGGCAGTTTTACCATCTTCTATAGGTGGGCCATGAGTTGGAATCACCCAAGGACAATGGGTTTGGATTTTTGTTATAGAACTGAGGTTCCTGTTTCCTTGTTTCCTTGCTGGCTATGAGCCAGGAGCTTCTCTCAGCTCCTTAAGATTGCCTTCCAAAAAAAAAAAAAAAACCAAACTTACTGCCATCGAGTCAGATCTGACTCGTAGTGACCCCTCCTTGAGTTTCTGAGGTGGTATCACTATGGAAGTAGATTGCCCTATCTTCCATCCAAAGGGTGGCTGGTGGCTGCATTCCTTCTTAAATGTCTTTTCATTTTCAAGCCAGCAATGGCAAGTTGAAAAATCTTTATGCTTCAAATCTTTGACTTTTTCTTGTGCCATTAACCAAAGAAAGCTGTGGTGCTTTTAAGAGCTCATGTGAATAGATCACGCTCTTCCAAATAATCTGCCTATCTCATATCAACTGTGCCATATTACATAACATAATCATAGTAGGGCTATACATATAGTTACAGGTTCTGGGAATGAGGATGTTGAATTTTGGGGAGGACGGATATTTTAGAATTCTTCCTACTATAGTTACTAACACAATAAAATAAATATTTGAAGAATATAGATATTTGGAGCTCTCTGGTGGTGTAGTGCCTAAGGCATTTGACTGCTAACCAGAAGGCTGGTGGTTCAAACCCATCAGCCACTCCTCAGAAGGAAGGTTGAGCAATCTATTTCCATAGTGATACTAATTTGGAAACCCAAGCAAGGGTTGCTGAGTTGGATTTGACTTGACAGCAGTGAGTTAAAAAAGAATTGATAAGAACTTGAGCATACCTTAAAGATTATACATTTTATATTTAAATACCTCTGGAGATAAAGAATCTTATTTGACCTTTCGATACTTTTGTTAGAAAAATTTCTTATATATTGCATAAAAATCTGATTCTGTATAACTTCTAGCCTTTAATCTTCTGTACCCCAACAGGTAATTAAAAAAAAAACATAAAAATTTTTAAATATTCAATTGCTACATTTTATAATGCACACACATATATAATGCACAAAGCATGCAAAAGAAACTGTCATATGAGGGGGTTTCACAGTTGGCAAAAACTGTGTAACATGCATGTTATTTGTGTAACACGCATGTTATTTGTGTAAAAATATGGTATGTCCTTCCCTATTATTCCTAAAGTATTCTCTTCCTAAGGTTTAGCAATTCCTAGTTCACTGACATATTTTCTTACCTGGTTTCAAGTCCCTTCAGCATGTCAATTATATTTATTAATTGAACATAGTCAAGTCACTTACCATCTCAGTTCCCCAGTTTCCTCAAAAGGTAAACAAATATTATGCATTAGTTAAAGTTATCCCAGTGGCTGAAACAGGTAAGGAGGGTGGGGGACAACCTCAAGTGGCAGGGAGCAGTGGCAGACAGGGCAGGCAGGAACAAGTAGGGGGTAGCCAAGGAGGTGAGTGGAGCAGTTGGAACAGGTAAGGGAGATGAACTTGTCTGTTGCTTTGTCGCACTGTCGTGGCTTGTTTGCTGTAAGGCTGGAGGCTGTGTCAGCAGGAGTGCCCATCATGGACTGGTTTCAGTATAGCTTCCAGATTGAGACAGACTCAGAAAAAGGAAGAGGCCATCCACTTTTCAAAGAATTGGACAGAGAAAACCTTACAAAGAGTAGTGAAACACTGTCTGATATATTCATGGAAAGTTTTATGAATAGCCCTGTAACACTGGCCAGTACAAGTACCGTAAGATGAGCCCCTCAGGTCAGAAGGAACTTAAAATGTGACTGGGAAAGAGCTACCTTATCAGAGTAGAGCCTACTTTAATGCTATAGATGAAGTAAAGCTTTTGAGGTCTCCATTTACTGAAGTGACACGACTCAATATGAGAAGAAACAGCTGCAAATATCCATTGATAATTGGAACATGGAATGTACAAAGTATGACTCTAGGAAAATTGGAAATTGTAAAAAATGAAATGGACTGCATTGTTGATATCTAGGCATTGTTGTTGTTAGGTGCCGTTGAGTCATTTCTGACTCATAGCGACCCCATGCACAGCAGAACGAAACACCACCCAATCCTGCACCAGTTCCATGATCCTTGCTATACTTGATCCCATTGTTGCAGCCACCGCGTCAATCCATCTCATTGAAGGCCTTCCCCTCTTTCCTTGACCCTCCACCTTACCAAGCATGACATCCTTCTCCAGGAAATGGTCCCCTCTGACAACATGACCAAAGTAGATGAGACGAAGTCTGGCCATCCTCGCTTCCAAGGAGCATCTTGGCCGTACTTCCTCCAGGACAGATCTGTTAGTTCTTTTGGCAGTCCATGGTACCTTCATCATTTTTCACCAGCACCACAACTCAAAAGCATCAACTCTTCTTCAGTCTTCCTTATTCATTGTCCAGCTCTCATATGCACACGAGGCAATTGGAAATATCATGGCCTATGTCAGGCACACCTTAGTCCTCAAGGAGACATCCTTGCTCCTCAGCACTTGAAAGAATTCCTTTGGAGCCAACCTTCCCAGTGCTACACGTCATCTAATGTCCTGACTGCTGCTTCCATTGGCATCGATTGTAGAATCAAGTATGTGAATTCTTTGACAACCTCAATCCTTTCTCCGTTTATCATGATGCTGCTTATTTGTCCAGTTGTGAGGATTTTTGTCTTCTTTGTATTGAGATGTAATCCATACTGCAGACTGTGTTCCTCAATCATCATCAGTAAGTGCCTCAAGTCATCTTCACTGTCAGCAAGCAAAGTTGTATCATCAGTGTATCTCAGGTTGTTAATGATTTTTCCTCCAATCCTGATGCCACATTTTTCTTCATTTAGCCTAGCTTCTCAGATTATTTGCTCAGCATATAGATTGAATAAGTATGGGAAAAGGATACAACCCTGACACACTCCCTTCCTGATTTTAAACCACGCAGTGTCCCCTTGTTCTGTTTGAATGACAGCCTCCTGGTCAAGGTACAGGTTCCTCATGAGTACAATCAAGTGCTCGGGAATTCCCATTCATCTCAATGTTATCCATAATTTGTCATGGTCCACACAATCAAATGCCTTTGCATAGTCAATAAAACACAAGTAAACATCTTTCTGGTATTCTTTGCCTTGAGCCAAGATCCATCTGACAGCAGCTATGATATCCCTTGTTCTACATCCTCTTCTGAATCCAGCTTGCACCTCTGGAAGTTCTCTATCAATATACTGCTACAACCGTTTTTGAATTATGTTCAGTAAGATCTTGCTTGCGTGCACTATTAATGATATTGTGTGATAATTTCCACATTCTGTGGGAACGCCTTTCTTTGGAATGGGTACAAATATGGATCTAGGCATTAGTGAGCTGAAATGGACCAATTTTGGCCATTTTGAATCAGATAACCATATGATCTACTATGCTGGAAATTACAAATTGAAGAGGAATGGTGTGGCACTCATCATCACAAAGAATGTTTCAAGATCTGTCCTGAAGTACAATGCTGACAGTGGCAGAATAATATACATACGCCTACAAGGAAAGCCAGTTAATACTACTATTATTCAAATTTACGCACCAACCACCAAAGCCAAAGATGAGGAAATGAAAAATTGTTACCAACTTCTGCAGTCTGAATTTGACCAAACATGCAATCAAGATGTGCTAATTATCACTGGTAACTGGAAAGCAAAAGTTGGAAACAAAGAAGAATCATGAGTAGTTGGAAAATTTGGCCTTGGAGATAGAAATAATGCTGGAGATGACATGATAGAATTTTGCAAGACCAATCGATGACTTATTCATTGCAAATACCTTTTTTCAATAACACAAATGGCAGCTATACACGTGGATTTCACCAGATGGAGTACAAAGGAACTTAATTGACTACAGCTGTTGCAAGAGGTGATGGAGAAGCTCAATATCTTCAGCTAAAACAAGGCCAAGAGCTGATTGTGGAACCGACCATTAACTGCTCATTTGCAAGTTCAAGTTGAAGTTGAAGACAATTAAAACAAGTTCATGAGAGCCACAATACAACCTTAATTATATGCCTCCTGAATTTAGAAACCATTTAAAGAATAGATTTGATGCATTGAACACCAGTGACCAAAAACCAGAGGAATTGTGCAATGACATCAAGAACATCATCCATGAAGAAAGCAAAAGGTCATTAAAAAGACAGGAAAGAAAGAAAAGACCAAAATGAATGTCAGAAGAGACTCTGAAACATGCTCTTAAATGGAGAGTAGCTAAAGCAAAGGGAAGAAATGACAAGATGAAAGAGCTAAACAGAAGATTTCAAAGATCAGCTTGAGAAGACAAAGTCAATTATTATAATGAAATGTGCAAAAACCTGGAGTTGGAAAGCCAAAAGGGAAGAACACATTTGGCATTTCTCAAGCTGAAAGAACTGAAGAGGAAATTTAAGCCTTGAGTTGCAATATTGAAAGATTCTATGGGCATTATAATAAATGATGCAGGAAACATCAAAAGAAGATGGAAGGAATACACGGAGTCACTGAACCAAAAAGAATTAGTTGATGTTCATCCATTTCAAGAGGTGGCATATGATCAAGAACCAATGGTATTGAAGGAAGAAGTTGAAGCTGTACTGAGGGAAGTGGCAAAAAACAAGGCTTCAAGAATTGATGGGATACCCATTGAGATGTTTCAACAAACAGATGCCACACTAGAGGCACTCACTTGGCTATGCCAAGTAATTTAGAAGATAACTACCTGGCCAACTGACTGGAAGAGATCCATATTTGTATCCATTCCAAAGAAAGGTGATCCCACAGAATGTGGAAATTATTGAACAATATCATTAATATCACACACAAGTAAAATCTTACTGAAGATAATTCAAAAATGGTTACAGCAGTATATTGACAGAGAATGTCCAGAAATGCAAGCTGGATCCAGAAGAGGGCATGGAATTAAGAATATCATTGTTAATGTCAGATGGATTTTGGTTCAAAGCAAAGAATAACCAAAAGATATTTACTTGTCTTTTATTGACTATGCAAAGGCATTCGATTTTGTGGATCATAACAAATTATGGATAACATTGAGGACAATGGGAATTCCAGAACATTTAATTGTGCTCATGAGGAACTTGTACATAGAACAGGAGGCTGTTGTTTGAACAGAACAAGGTGACACTACATGGTTTAAAATCAAGAAGAGAGTGTGTCAGGGTTGTATCCTTTCCCCATACTTATTCAATCTATATGCTGAGCTAATAATCTGAGAAGCTGGACTATATGAAGAAAAACATGACATCAGGATTGGAGGAAGAATCATTAACAACCTGCGTTATGCAGATGGCACAACTTTGCTTGCTGAAAGTGAGGATGACTTGAAACACTTACTGATGAAGATTGAAGACTACAGTCTGCACTAGGTATTACACCTCAATTATAGAAAACTAAAATCCTCACAAGGGGACCAATAAGCAGCATCATGATAAATGGAGAAAAGATTGAAACTGTCAAAGACTTCATATTGCTTAATTCTATAATTATCACAAAGGGAAGCAGCAGTCAAGTTATCAGAAGTCATATAGTATTGAGCAAATCTGCTGCAAAAGACCTCTTTCAAGTGCTGAAGAGCGAAGATGTTTCCTCGAAGACTAAGGTACTCTTGACACAAGCCATGGTATTTTCAATTGCCTCATATGCATGTGAGAGCTGGATGATGACAAAGGAAGACTGAAGAAGAGTCGATGCTTTTGAGTTGTGGTGCTGGCAAAGAATGCTGAAAGTACGACAGGCTTCTAAAAGAACTAACAAATTTGTCCTGGAAGAATTGCAGCAGGAATGCTCCTTGGAGGTGAGAATGCCCAGACTTCATCTCACCTACTTTGGTCATGTTGTAATAAGGGACTATTCCCTGGAGAAGGATATCGTGCTTAGCAAAGTGGTGGGACAATAAAAAAGGGAAAGCCCTCAATGAGATGGATTGCCATGGTGGCTGCAATGATGGGCTCAGGTACAGCAAAGATCATGGGGATGGCACAGAACTGGACAATGTATCATTCTGCTATACATGAGGTCGCCATGAGTTGGAGGCAACTAGATGGCACCTAACTATGACACCAGTTAAATTGCCATATGAGGCAATTTGCTTTTTCAAGTTAAAAAAAAAATGGTGTTTAGCCCATTGTTGTTGTTTGTATGTGCCCTTGAGTTGGACCCGACTCCTAGGGACCCCTCCTTGGGTTTCCGAGGCAGTACCACTATGGAAGTAGATTGCCCCATCTTCCTTCTGAGAAGTGGCTGATGGGTTTGAACCACCACCCTTCTGGTTAGCAGTCAAGTGCCTTAAGGCACTATGCTACCAGAGCTCTCTTAGACCATTAGGCACAAACAATTTAAAAATGGAAGTCTGTTGGAGGAGTACTTGAGTAGATCACAAAATCTAGGGAGGAATCGATCACATGTTATTTAGAAAGACAAGAACTAGAGAAATGGTGAGAATCCCATGGCAGTAGTTCTTATTTTGTTTCTGAATATTAGCATAAAAGCCCTAATTCTATTTACTTTTTGTTGTTGTTGTTGTTGTTGCTCTCTGACTCTCAGCTCCAAATTTTGCCTACGAATTATACCTGTTGGGATCTACACTTGTGTTGTAGGAGAGGAAACGTTACTAGGTTACCATTTTTATAAGTGCTTAGTACGTACCAACACTTGGCTGTTAATACACACACACATATATACACACACACACATCACACAACCTTCTAAAATACTCAAATATTCTTCCACTGAATACTTTCCACCTCTTCACATAAACCACATACACCCTGATTTTTACCCAAAGAGCACTATATCTAAGTTAGGTCCAGTTTTACACCCAGAGGTGGTGAAAAGAGCCACTTTGTCCTGAGACCAAGAATACCAAGTAATGTTAATTCCTCTTTTAGGTCTATAAAAATTTAAATTACACAATTAAGGGACTAATTAGTATATTTATCTGCCACCACCACAACCTATATACTTAACATTACTTAAGGAAAAGAGAAATAAGTTTTTATTATTAAAATACTTGGCATTAAACAAAGAAATCCACGTAAAGATTACACTCCTAGTTTGTACATCTGGTTTCAAAGCCATAGCTAGTATTTATAACTAACTGACTCTACTACACATTCCTTTTTTTTTTTTTTTTCTTTAGTTAGCAATTAAACCAGTTAGGGAATTTTGCCAGAATGGTGGTCATGTCAGGAAATGAGACCTTGTTGTCTCTGCCTACAAGAACTGGCTTCAGAATAATTTCCTTTCTGCACTAGAATGAGAAATATGCTAGTTGCTCCATGATGGTCCACCTCCCAGCCCACTGTGTGCAGGCAGTAGTCATCTATGGTTTCTTGGTAGTCAGGACCAATACTCTCAGCCAACACATAGCTCTCCTTTTTTATCCATTTCTTTATGGGCCTGTGTGGCACGAAATGATCAGTTGTCCACCTCATTTGTTGAAGATGTCTTTCCTCTGGGCCAGTAGAGCTGGTAGTTGCAGAAACTAATCCACCTGGTGAATGAGACATACAATTCCTATCTGTTGAGATCCACCACTCCTGTTTTGATTGACACTCTATTCATGACCCTTCTGAGCAATCCTGGTTTCAGCAGATAGGATGACTGATACCCAAAGTAAAAGTTATCATGAATACATGATTAGTGAGATCATCTTCTAGAGTGGTGGATTTTTGAAGGGCATTGACATAGACATGAATATTTTCAAGCACTTGGCCGATTTTAAAAGATAATATCAGCCTCTTTGCAATGTCTTTTAAAATTCTAAAAACTGAGTTTTTTCAAGTCTATATACCATATTTACACTGCTAAATAAATGGTATAAACATAACTTCAGAAGAGTGTCCAAGAACATTTACTGCAGACAGTCTGAGCTGTTTAGTACATTTCCCTTCTCCATTTGGATCTACCCACTAAAGTGACTTCCCATTGCAGAGATTTTCAGAGTCATGGAACCCAGCATGACAATTTTCATTTTCAATTCATGTTTTGTAAAATGTTTATTTCAAGACAGTAGATAAAGATTAAAGAAGGAACAGTTGTGTGATGGGTTTTGAGCAACCTGATTGTACCTTTAAGGCTCTAGCAGATCCATTTCTACATACAGCACTTGCACTTGACAAGAAGGACTTCAAGCATGTCTAAATATCTGGGCTCATGGATCAGGTGGTACTCAGTTCATGATGACCAACTGCATAAAGAGTCAAGAGCTGCTTTCATAAGGGAGAATCACCCGAACAAGACAGCAGGGCCTTACTCTAAAACCCTTATTATACTACATTTTCTGTTGAAGCTGGCCTCTTATTCCATACACAACCCTGTAGAGTACCATTTATCTACTCTATCTTTATAAGAGTAAATTTGTTGTTGTTGTTGTTGTTATTTGGCCTTGAGTCGGACCTGACTCATAGCGACCCCTCCTTGGGTTTCAGAGGTGGTATCACTATGGAAGTAGATTAGCAGAATGGAATTCACTACAGCCCAGGCCATATGAAGTCTACTAGGTGGTTTACCTTCTTCTTAATGG
The DNA here is from genome assembly GCF_000298275.1 of Orycteropus afer afer. NCBI lineage: Eukaryota > Metazoa > Chordata > Mammalia > Tubulidentata > Orycteropodidae > Orycteropus > Orycteropus afer. The sequence goes on along the minus strand of NW_006921728.1, from coordinate 3,021,207 downwards.
TGGAAAGGAAAAAAAAAAATTAAGAACTTATCCTTCTTTTAGGAGATAGTACATAGGTATGCTTCTGAGCACTAGCTTACTACTCACTGAGAGAAAAAAAAAAAAAAAAAAACCACTGCCATCAATTCATTTCTGACTTATAGTGACCCCATTGAGTTTCCAAGCCTACAAATCTTTACAAAAGTAGATTGGCTCTGAGAAAGCCCCTGTACTTTAAAGCTACTTTCTGTCACTTATCATTGTATATCTTAGCAAGGCAGATGAAACTCTACCATCTTTGCTTCCCTGACTTTTAAACATGAGCATGATTTCATCAATATGTGAAACTATGATGATGTCTACTGAGAGACAGTACGTCCATTAAAGAACTAGATGCTGATAGAACCGGAGAGCTAATGTAAACATATAACATGACAATGAAGGTATATTGCTGCTTCTGACAGGTGAAAGTAAATTGCTTCTAGTGATATTGTTGGACTGAAACTCAGGAAAATACATCAGCCAGAATACCAGCTTATTTTGTCAAGTGAAGGAATCAAGATCCAAACAGGCCAACAGGTTAATTGACAGAAAAGAAAAATGGATGCTGGTGACCTACTACTCTGCAGCAAGGGGTCCTAAGGAGCAGGATTTTGGTACAAGCCACCCAAACAGGGTTTACTATAAGGAGAACTTTGAAGATTGCTGAGGTCCTGCCTAGCTCTATGACACTTGCAAAATTCTATCATTCTATCTCCAGCATCATCTCTATCATCAAGGTGGTATTTTCCCACTACTGATGCTTCTTCTTTGTTTCCAACTTTTGCATTCCTATCACCGGTAGTAATCAGTACATCTTTATTGTATGTTTTGTCAATTTCAGACTGCAGAAGTTGGTAAAAGTCTTCAATTTCTTCATCTTTGTCTTCAGTGGTTGATGCATAAATTTGAAGCATACCAGTATTAATGGTCCTCCTTGTAGGTGTATGGATAGTATCCTGTCACTGACAGCATTTTACTTCAGGATAGATCTTGTAACATTCTTTTTGATGATGAATGCAATGCTACTCTTCTTCCATTTATCATTCCCAGCATAGTAGACCATATGATTATCTGATTCGAAATGGCCAATACCAATCCATTTCAGCTCACTAATAACTATGATATTGATCTGTATGCATTCCATCTCATTTTTGACAGCTTCCAGTTTTCCTAGATTCATACTTCATACATTCCACATTCCTATTATTAATGAATGTTTTCAGCTGTTTCTTTCCATTTTGAGTTGTGCCACATTAGTAAAAGATGCTTGCAAAGGGGCAGACATTCAAAGCACAGCAACTGGTTTTATTCACCTGGAGCAACAGAGGGAGCCCTGGTGATGTATTGCCTAAAGCATTTGACTGCTAACCAGAAGGCTGGTGGTTCAAACCCACCATCCACTCCTCGAAAGGAAGATTGGGCAATCTACTTCTGTAGTGATACTGCCTTGGAAACCCAAGGAGAGGTCACTATGCGTCAGATCCGACTCGACAGCAGTGAGTTTGGTTTTTGGTTTTTGGAGCAACAGAGGGAGAAGAAAAGTCATTAACAGGAGGAGGAAATGGAATGGGTGGCTGATTATTTCCATAAATAACTGACGCCTTTGTCATGAGGCCAGAAGAACTACATGGTGCCCAGCTACTGATTCCTGAACATTTTGATAAAAATGATACAGAAGAATCCTGATAAAAAAAGGGAAATGCAGATAAGAATTTCAAATTCTCGTGGACTCTAGACTTTCAGGAGCCATGTTAAGTGGATGAACACCTGAAACTATTGCCCTGAGATAATCTTTCAACCCTAAACCAAAAATATTCCATCAAGTCTCTTTAAAAACAAAACAATAGTTTAGCTTAATTAGTAAAAAAAATGGTGTTGAGGGTTTCTCTAGTGTCTATAAATCCAGTATATCTGGCCTTTATTTTTTAAAAAATGTCTGCCTTGAGCATTCTGCTCTTTTAAAGATCTATCTGTATGGGATCAAATTGACAACTGCTTGAAACATTAGAGAGGAACCTTAGAGGGCACAGAAAAGGAGTGTGGTTGAACAACTCAAAGAATGTAATCAGCATCACTAACTTGTACATGTAGAAATTGTTGATTTGGTGTATGTTTTGCTGTGTTTATTCTCAACAATCACAGCAAAATAATTTTTAAAATTTTATGTGAGATGTTATCATTTTATATATTGCTTGCTGTATGAGACAGAACATCCAGGAGGAAAAAAAAAACAAAACTTATATTAATTTTTTTGGTTTTAAAATTTAGAAGTAAATAAGTTCATGAGTGGGTTGCCAATACACGAATTTCTTACACAGATGCATTAATGCATTAGACTATCTATGTTTGCCTCATTTACCAATCAATTCATTAATCATTAGTAAGTATATGTGCATATATATATTTTATGAATGTCAACTTTGGGTAAAGTTGGATTCTATAGATAGGCACAAAGAAACATAAACTAGAAAACACCTCTTTCTGGGAGCCTACAGTCTAGTTGGTAAATAAAATATGTTGTTGTTGTTGTTGTTAGGTGCCACCTAGTCAATTCTGACTCATAGCGACCCTATGTACAACAGGAGGAAACACTGGCTGGTCCTGCACCATCCTCACAATTACTGCTATAAATACTTGAGTCCATCATTGCAGTCATTGTGTCAATCCATCTTGTTGAAGGGTCTTCCCCTTTTTCTCTGATCCTCCACTTTACTACGCATGATATACTCACCAGGGACTGGTCCCTTCTGACAAGATGACCAAAGTAGGTGAGTCAAAGTCTGGCCATTCTCACTTCTAAGAAGCATTTGGCTGCACTTCTTGGAAGATAGGTATGTTTGTTCTTCTGGCAGTCCATTGTGTTTTCAGTATTCTTTACCAACACCACAAATCAAAAACATCAATTCTTCTTCTGTCTTCCTTATTCATTGTCCAGCTTTCATATGCACATAAAGTGGTTAAAAAAAAAAAAACATGTCTTCAGTTAGGAGCACCTTAGTCTTCAAAATGCTCTTTGCTGTTCAATACTTTAAAGTGTTTTTTTTTTAACAGCTTTGCCCGGTGCAATACAACACCTGATTTCTTGGCTGCTGCTTCCATGGGTATTGATTATGGATCCAAGTAAAATGAAATCTTTGACAACTTCAATCTTTTCTCCATTTATCACGATGTTGCTTATTGGTCCAGTTATGAGGATTTTTGTTTACTTTATGGTGAGGTATAATCCATATTGCAGTCTGTAGTCTTTGACCTAATAAAATATACAGCTTTAAAAAGTCGCAGAATGGCAAGGTGTTGTAGGATGAGAAAAGGGACTAAACAAAGCACCAATGAAACCTAAAATATCAATGTTGAAGCTAGGAATTTGAAAATCTGATGTTTATATTTACTATGGGACAATGTGGGAGCTCTGGTAGCATAGTGGCTAAGGCACTTGACTGCTAACCAGAAGCCTGGTGGTTCAAACCCACCAGCCACTCCTCAGAAGGAAGATGGGACAATCTACTTCCATAGTGATACTGCCTCAGAAACACAAGGAGGGGTCACTATGAGTCAGGTCCGACTCAATGGCACACAACAACAACAACACATGGGGCAATGTAAGATAAGTAAAATAATTAGTTCCATAACACTTATTCTGGAGTTCATGTAGATTAGTAGGTTCATGACTTGGGAAAACATACACTCACACACACATACATACATAGATCATTTCCACTTATTTCTAACTGAAATTTAACATTTCCTTCTATTATGAATATAGGCAATAAACTTCTAAAATATTCATAGTAACTGTGACTTTGCCAAAAAAAGGAATCACAATATTTTCAAATTGTAAACATATGAAAATACTTATGCTTATTATTTCCTATAAAATATCAAGTTATTTAGAATGCTAAACCAGCTAGTGAGTAAACATAAAAGTAGTAATTTTATAATTTATTGAAACGTTTATGAAGCCATTGACAAGTTATTACATTGACAGCCATTCTTTTTTTATACATAAGTCATCTTGGAATTGGGAGGAAAGTTTTGTTATAAGTCAGTTGACAAAAGCTTAGACATAGCAAACAGAAATACATAGAATTTTCTCAGACTGTTGTTGTTGTTGTTGTGTGCTGTCGAGTCAGACCCAACTGATAGTGACTACTAGACTCACATAATCAGTTTGCTCTTCTATGTAGCTGCCCTACAAGAATATTTAATGATTTAAAAAGTGATCTAGAAAAAGAAATATAAATATTTACAGCTCTCTAAAATATACAATTTCTTGCTTTAGTATGTGAAATATACTCATTCCTTGTACTTTTCCAACTCTTTCCTGCCTTTGAGAATTTTTCTTGTGCACTCCCCTAAACTAGAATGACCTCTATCCTCAATTTCACTTATAACATGTATCTCACCTTTTCAAATACCACATCTTGTAAAAGGACTTCCCTGATACCATCTTTATCCCCAGTGAGGTCTGAGTGACTCTTCTTCCCCTAAAGAGCCTTATATATTCATTATATTGCATATGAGACTCTCATGGGACACATACTCTTTTTACCTTGTATTGTAATCTTCTGTTGTAGTCATAAAAGTTCAAGAATGGTTTCTACATGGAGTCTATCTTTAGACTCATAGTTTCAAGGAATGTATCTTGCACCTAGTAAGTATATGGTTAAATTAAAAAAATAATAATAATAAATAAAAATCATACATTACCTCCTCATTGATAGCTTAGAATTTATTTCAATATTTTTTATTGTCCTGAGCTTTAGTTTTGTGAACTTAAACATTCAGAGATCTCGTTACCTTCTCTATAGTGCCTTCTTCAATTAAATACCAGTCAGCAAAAGCTGAATTTGGCACTATCACACAAGAGTTAATGCTACCATCCTTCTAAAGAAATAATTTAGTGAACAATTGGACTCCTTATTGTTATTTTCTTGCCCTCAGTATAACAGTTTTATTGTTTAAAAGTTTTTTGTTTTAACTTTTTTGCTGTCATCCTACATATGTATTTGTTTACATTGGTATCACTGAAAAATATAACTTCTTCTTAGTGTGAATGTTTTTACTTCAAGACTTAGCATCATTCTTTTGTATGTTCAAGATATGGCACATAATCCAGATCATAATTTGCAAATGCAAATGCATTTTTGATTATTTATCTTTTCCCAATTGTTTGTGGTATTAAGGACTTGGAAGAGCAGAACTTTTGTAAATCAGAAATTGGAATATTTGGATATTGGAGGACAAAAGATAAAGACAAAACAAGACAGCGTAATTAAATGTTAAAAACTACATTATAGAGTAGGAGTGAAACAGACAATCAAAGAATGGGTAGCAGATGAGAAGGATTTGAAGAAGAGAAATGACAAAAATGAGTAAGAAGAATTTCTAGTTGGCAAACAAGCAGACAAAAGAATCATGAAGGCGGGAATGGGTCTGTGAATCAAGTTTGGGGTAGAGACAGGCTTCAGGAAAGTGCTAGAAAGGATCAATTTAAACTATATGACCTGCTTCATGCTGTAGAATAGAGGGAACTCCATTGTAAGACATAGGAATGATCCATTAGTGAATGTTGTTGTTGCTGTTATATGCCTTCTAGTCAGCCCTGACTCATAGCGACCCCTCCTTGGGTTTCCGAGGCAGTATCACTAAGGAAGTAGATTGCCCCATCTTCCTTCCGAGGAGTGGCTGGTGGATTTAAACAGTCAAATCCAGAGCTCCATTTTTATAGGGAACCCTGTGGCTAGAAGAAGCCGTGGTAGCACAATGGTTAAAGTGCATGGCTGCTAATTAAAAGATTTGTGGTTCAAACTTACCAGCTGCCCCACAGAAGAAAGATGTGGCAGCCTGCTTCTGTAAAGATGACAGCCCTGGAAAACCTGTAAGGAAATTCTTCTCTGTCCTATAGGGTCACTGTGAGTTGGAATCGACTCAACAACAATGGATTTGGGTTAGTTTGATGGCTAGGAGAAAACAGCAGAGGTCAGGAAAGATAGAAAGAAGTTGGGCTAAACGTTATTTTGCAAATAGATTTTTTTTTTTATTATTTACTTCATTTTAGTATATTGACATACTTTTTTTTAAGTTATTTACATTTATATTTTGGATTTAAATGTTAGTTATTGGGAAATTTTCTTGTTGCTGTTGTTGCTGTTATGTGCCATCAAGTCGGACCCGACACATAGAGACCCTTCCTTGGGTTTCCGAGACAATATCACTACAGAAGTAGATTGCCCAACCTTCCTTCTGAGGAGTGGCTGGTGGGTTTGAACCGCCAGCCTTCTGGTTAGCAGTCAAGTGCCTTAGGCACTATGCTTTTTCTTAGGAGGCATGAAAGGATGCCAGGGGAGGACCATGGTATATTTTGGGGAAAATGATAAAAAGTTTTGTGGGTGTTATGAGCATCTGACCTGGATTTAAAGACTAAACCTCTAACTATAAAATTTAAAATGAGGATGATAGGTATTTTTTTCTTATTCATTTTGCCTAAGGCACTGGACCTAAAGGCCATGATGAAGAGCTACTGAGAGTAACTGAATAAGAAAGTGGGTCAGGTGCCGTGGGAGATTTCAAATACTTACATAACACATTTGTCTGTGTGTATGTGCGTGTACACACATACATGTATTACACATACACAAATATATGCTTAAATCTATTTACTTAAAAAACAAAAATGCTGCCGTTGACTTGCTCCTAACTCCCGGTGACCCTATGTGTGTCAGAGTTGAACTATGCCCCTTAGAGTTTCCAGTGGCTGATTTTCAGAATTAGATGGTCATATATTTCTTCCAAGATGCCTCTAAGTGGACTTAAAGTTCCAACCTTTCAGTTAGCAGCCAGATATGTTAACAATTTTTACCACCCAGGGATAACATATATGTATACTTGTTGTTATTATTGTGCTTAAATCTAGCTACATACTTAAATCTATGTATGTATATACATACCTGCATACACATACACACACATATGTGCTATTTTGAGTTAATTTCTTTGTAGAGAATTTGGGGCTGATAAAACTACCTTAGTACAAAATGCTAGTGGGGCATTCAAAATAAACAAAGGTGTTTTTAGGGTCTCTACTAATTGAAAAAGAGAATGAAAAGTAGGAAAAGAGACAATGAATAGTGTGCAATTTTTGGTTAGTGTTACTAAACCTTATAGACAAAGCCATTTGAACTAACTTAGAGGGCCCTCTCCATAGCATGAAATTTGTCCCATCGAAACTAACCACAAAGCAAATTAAACCCAAACATCCAACTGCCCTCCTGATGTCACTGGATTCCACACTACCCTGTGATTACAGTGCACATTCTCCTCTGTTGCTAGGTACCCTGGGCATTCTTATTTTCCAAAGCTTCAGGTGCTGTTTTTCCTTGGGACTCAAAAATACAGAGTCTTTGGTTTATATGCTATGGTACCCAGGCTGAAACCTTGAGAGAAGCACCATCGTTCTGGGCCTGAAGGCCGCCCTCATAGACATAGACATTTCACTTGGTGTAGCCCAGTAACCACACTCCAGCAGCCACTCGGGATGGAGCTAACTATATTGGGTAAGGAAGCAGGTTTCCATTAAAAAATGACAAACTGATAGGAATCGGGTATAATAATCAGGAGCCTGAGATTTGTGATTTTCAATTTTGAAAACGTATCTTTAAGGAAGCGAGAATAAAAACTGTTTGCATGGTTACACAAAACAAGACAATATGCAATTGTTAATTTATCCTCAGTTTAATGTCTGTTCCTTGCTTATGTTGTCTATTTATAATATAGACATTGAAAACTTTGTTTTAAATTTTGATATGTAAAATAACGGCATTTGTGACATTATTGGTTCTTTTTCCACGTGAACTATAAAATATGTAAATATATATTTGATACAATTGAGTAAATTATTCATTTGTTCTTCATAAAATGTACTGATTTACTCAGGAATGAAATATGTAAAGCTGTTGAGTTTGGTTACCTTGGTAACATCTGGAGTGAAGTACTCAGTCTAAAAATAATTTCTCCTTTATTGTTTATATTTTATGTCAAAATTATAAACACATGCTTTTCATTAAAGACTACCCTGATAATTGATAATGTCTACTTTAGGGCATGAATGGTACATGGTTTTCTAGCTATGTAGATAATTTCAGATTGAAGAAACAGCACAGCATTTTTTATTTTTAATTAATAGAAATTGGATTTATATTATACTTTGTTTTAAAATGTAGTATATGTTTAGGGTTATTTACACTTTCAACATATTAATAAAGCTTACTTTACCTGAAATGTTTAGTAAATTTTTAATAAATCTTACTTTACATGAAACCAAATGTTTAGTAAATTTGTATTTTAAAGGATTCTAATACACAAGTGTCTAATCACATTGTGTGTGTGAATTAAATAATTGGACTTCAATATGTCTATTATCTTTGCCTTTGAACTTTCTTAGAAAGATGTAATTTAAATAACCAGATATGATCTTGCATACTTTAGCATAAGATTTGAATTAACATGAAAGCATATGCACAATTCTCTAAATTATTTATATACAAACATTGTCCTACTTACACATTTCAAAATCCCTAGACATTTAATTGTTAAAAGAATGTCTTTGATTTGTCAAAATAGTAGCTATGAAGAGTGATATGGTATACTATTTGTAGCCAGTTTCCTAAAATCTGTGTCTGTTTCCTTTCCACACAGAGGCTTCTCTTGAACAGGCACATATCAAGAGTCGTTTACTAATGCAATTTGGCCTTGTGAATGCATTTTAATGTTTTTACAGAAGAGTGTTTTAGGAAATTGTTTGAAAATACTATTCTACTGAAAATTAAACACAATGTACATTGTTTCATTTGTTACCAAAAAGAGAGAACTGGGCTTCAACCTGGACCCTTGCCTGTTCTTTGTCACAGTTTTCTAAAGAAACACTAGTAAGAGAAAGAGACAGAGACTGACTTATTTTAAGGAGTTGGCTCATATGATTGTGGAGCTGGCAAATCCAAAATCTATAGGTCAGGCAACAGGGTGGGGATTCCTGCAGGCTGTGTCCCCGAATATATAAGTCAGGTACCTGAAAGAGTAGAGTGGAGATGTTTAGGCAAGATGTCTGCCTATTGCTGTCAAGATGATTCTGACTCGGATGTTTGTTTATAATCTGGAGACAGTATACGCCCAAGGGAAAACTCCCTTTTTGCACTTAAGATCTTCACCTGGTTAGATGAGGCCGACTCACATTATGGAGGGTAACCTGATTTACTTACGGCCAACTGGTCATGTGTACTACCTCATAATAGAATCCACTAGCATTTAATCAAACTGCTGGGCATTCTTCCCTAGCCAAGATGACACACAAAATTAGCCATCACATACCTATTCTATTCCCTTACTACATTCCAATAGTTCCTTCCTTTCCTTGTCTACACCGTTGCTTTTGTTTGAGTTTGCATCATTGCTGGATTACTTGACTTCTAGATCTCTTAACTGGTCTCCCCAGCTTCCATCTTGTTCCCTTTTCAACCCATTCTTCACTGGAGTCCAAGCTATCCCTTCACACCATCACAAGTTAAAATTCCTCCTATTTGCTCTAGAAGCTAGCATACAAATGACATAGGTGACACTCCTGAACCTATCCTCTTCTCTCTGCTTACCTGTGTTGTCTTCACTCTCTCTCTTGCCCTCAACATTCTAGTCATTTGTCATTAAAGCCCTCATCTCACTTGTCCTGGATGTTCCTTGGTCTGTGACTTTGTACACGCTAGGCTCTGTTAGGAATCCTCTCCCCCACCTTCTTGCCCTAGTTAAGGCTTACTCATCTTTTAGCTTTTCGGGACATCTCTATCCCATGTGCAGGATCACAGTCTTTTCACTCTGCATTTTAATTGAATGTTTATTTTTCTGTCTCTAAATTAACTAGGAACTCATTGAAGGCAGAGTCTCTGTAGGCCACATTGTTAACCCTCTTGACTCCAGAGTAGACAATAACTGTTTATTGATTTATAAATATTTGTTGCTGTTGTTGTTATGTGCCATGGAGTCGGACCTGACTCATAGTGACCCCGGCTTGGGTTGCCAAGACAGTATCACTACAGAAGTAGATCGCCCAAACTACCTTCAGAATTTAAATATTGTTTCCATGAATTTAATTAATTAGAAGGCATTAAACATTTCATTGCACCCCACAAAAATAAAGCATACTTGAGACTATTTAGAAATCAACAATAAATCATAAGTATTGAATTTAATTACTCCTGCCCACTCACGTTCATATGGCTTCAATAAACTAAAGGAAACAATTTAAGACTTTTCTCCATCATAATTCTTTGGAATTAATAGAAAAACCCTTATCATATAAATAAAAATGAAATTAATAAATTAAAAAAAATTATAAATTTGTTTTACACATGTGTTCTTTCTTGCTCTCCATAAGTTATCATTGATATACTTTTTTCTAAACAAGCTTATTATTTATCTTAAAGTAAAAAAATTTTGTTTAATTCTGCTTCCCCTTCATTCCTATTTTGTTTCTTTTTCTGTCATGACTTTATATTTTGTTATTAGAAATAAGTTACTCATTGCCATTGAGTCACATCCGTCTCATAGCGACCCCTCCTTGCGTTTCCAAGGCAGTATCACTACGGAAGTAGATTGTCCAACCTTCCTTTCAAGGAGTGGCTAGTGGGTTTGAACCACCAGCCTTCTGGTTAACAGTTAAGTGCCTTAGGGACTGCACCACTAGAGCTCCCATAATCTGTGTTAGTTGTAAAGAATATTTAAAATTCCATCACCACATTAACATTCCATCACCACTATTAACATTTTTGGACTTTATCTTTTCAGGCTTTTTCCTCTGTGCCTATATGTTTTCTTTTTACAAAGTTGAGGTCATATTGGGCACACTGTTTTGTAGCTAGTTTTTTCCATGAAATGTTTCCTGAGTCATGTTTCTCCATGTCTTTAGAATGGGGCATTGAATGACCACATGATATCCTAACCATTCTAATGTTTTATTAAGCCAATGCTCTGTTTTTGGTAATTTATATCATTTCCAATTTTTCACTGTTTGAAACAACACTGAAATAAATGTCTTTTTAACCTGCACAGAGATACCCTTAAAGATTACCCCCTTACACTTAAAGGTTCCGAAAGTAGAGTAACGAGAGCAAAGCTTAGGAGCACCTTTAATGTTTAGATGCACATTACTTGATCACTCTCCATAAACCTTGTGGCAATATACAGCCCCAATAGCAGGATAGGTGAATACTCCTTTTAGAGCATTTTCACCAAATCTGGATATTCTTAATGGAAAAACAAAAACTATTTGCAAAATAGTTGATACTTGTCTTTTTCTCTGTTGTTTAAATCTATTTTTCTTTGTGATTGCATTTGTGATTGAACAGTTTCTTGTTTTACCTTTTTATCTTATTTCACATTTTCTTTTGCCTAAATTGGCCAATGAGATTTCAATTAAAAATGACTGCTTCCCACATTTATCAGAGGTTCAATTACATAATATAAGTAAGATTACATAGCACAATGTCAAGCCCTTACTAGTAGCTCAAGATATGCTAGTTGAAGTGAAAACTGAAGAGCATAATATTTAAAATTAAAATATGCAATTTTCTTTCCAACAGATGATTCTGCTGCTGAGAGCTTTAATGGCAATGAGACTCTGGGGCATGGTTCTATTGCTTCAGGGGGAGCACACGGCAGGGAGATGGGAGACACCAACAGCGAAGGCAAAACCGGGCTGGAGCAGGACGAGCAGCCACTGAACCTGAGTGACAGTCCCCTCTCAGCACAGCTGACATCAGAATACAGAATAGATGATCACAGCAGTAATGGAAAAAACAAATACAAGAACCTTCTAGTTTCTGACCTCAAGATGGAACGAGAGGCGAGAGAAAATGGAAGCAAGGTGAGGTCATGTCACAATTTCCAGAGAGTTTTTGAGTTGGACATGAAGGTTACAAAGAAATACCTATTTATATAAGAGAGAAAGATTATTATCAATAAAAATATTTTAAACAAATCCCAATAATGCACTACTAAGAGACTTACAATCATGGCTACTGTGTTTCAATATAATAGAATAAATCTGGGTTGACAGTGAGCAAACAGGGCCAAGCCTCAGACAAACTGGTCAGTGTGTTTTGTACACAAAATCACTGGAATTTAATTTCTCATTAATATAACCTTCCCTGGATCTGTCTCTGGGAATTGGTTGAACTCAGATATGAAAGTTTAGGTCTCAGTACTGTACACAGTTTTGGACTATAAAAAGATCACTATCTGGTTTCTCCTAGATTAGATAGTTATACGTAGCAATAAAGTTGCAATTAAGTTCTCCAGTTTGCTTTAGAGATCTGGGGACTAGGTCAGTAATTTATTCCATGTACATTGGAGAATTGTAAGTGCAGTGTTCTTGATGAAACTGCTGTATTAAATAACCACTTGCAGGAGTAATCTATCATTAACTGTATATACAAAAGACAGAAACATGTTGCAGACATATGCTCTCAGTTTCTAGATTCCTTGTATCAGGGAATATAGTCCCTTCACTCCAACCAATTTACTTCAAAAAAAATAAAAGCCTTACATTTCTACTCTTTTGAAAACACATGCTCAGGACTTTGGTCTACAGTTTTTGAAGATATATATATATTTTCCCCTTTTTTGTTAAATTGTGATTTGGGTGAAAGTTTATAGAGCAAATTCACTCTCCATACAGCAGTTAACATACATTTTGTCTCATGATATGATTTACCACAATGCAGCAGCTCTCCTCTCACTTTCTCGCCATAGTTACCTTTTCCCTGTGTCCTTCCCTCCATGCATTCCTGCCCCGTGAGCTATGTCCCTGTGCATACACAGTCCTTCTATTCGCTCATGATGATCTTTCCAAGGGATGTTATCTACCTAGTGTAAATGTTTACCTTGCATGCCTGTCTCTTGTTTGGCTGGAAGCCACAGGTGTGGGTTCAATTCCAGACCTGAAGGGCAGCTAGGGGCCATAGTCTCAGTGGTTCTATCAGACCAGCAAATCAGGTCCCTTTTTTTTAATCCAAATGATTTTGAGTTTTCTTCCACGTTGTTCTCCCACTCTATCCAGCATCTCCTACGTAAATCCCCCATCCCCCTCCAAGTGGTTGACAGTGGTAGCCAGGCACCATCTAGTTCTTCTGGTTTCATAGTCATATAGGCTGAGGATCGCATGGTGTACCAGTTGCTTGGACTAATTGTTTCCATGCATCTTTGGTTTTCTTCATTGTTCTGTGGTCTGGATGAGGAGAGACCCATTGTTGCATCTAGATGGCTGCTTTCAAGCTTTTAAGATCCCAGTCGCTACTCGCCAAAGTAGGATGTGGAACAATATTTTGTGTAGTATGTTATGCCAAATGAACTTGATGCCCCCTGCAACTATGGTCCTGAGCCCACAGGTCCAACTACTTATTCCCTCTGGGTAGCTGGCTGTGGCTAAGAAGTGACTACAACCTTGTCCCTTGTCAACTTTACTATGTACCTGGGAATTCTTACAGAACATAGCAATACACTTGTCTGCCAACCCTGTACATGGTCTTGGGCACACTCCCCCCCCTGCATAGGTGTACCTAATAGTTCAGCCTGTCTACCCATCTAGCCACCCATATATTCATGTTTGCCTTCACTGACAACACGGTACTGAATGTGCAAAAAGCTTCATCTACCTTGTCTGTACCTACCATATACTGAAGGTATATTTTTGAGCACCTGAGATGTTTATGGAATGTATTTTTACTCCCATCGACACTCCTACTTATAAATTAAGAAAAGGGTAGGGGTGGCAGAATGTGGAATTGGTCTTTTGACATAAATCCTAAAAGCAAATTAATGTCTTAATCTGGATTAATTTCTGAATTTGCTGAGGCATTTAGCTTCCTCAATTGGCTCTGTTTAAATCTTCTGCCTTGCCTGAGGGTGTGTTGCATTATCCTCTTTTAAGCAAGTCACTCAACATTATCAGACACTTAAGCACTTCTGCCTGAGGGAGGCTGCTGCAACTCTGCTATGGTAAATGAACAGATCTCTCTTGCTTAAAGCCATAAGGCACATTCACAAAAGATTTTATCTTCTCTAACATGATCTGAATCACTGTGCTATGCTTTACAGAACAAATTAACCCTTAAATTGTGCAGCTTGTCACATAAACCTGGTACATTTGACTGCTAACCAGAAGGCTGGGGGTTCAAACCCACCAGCAACTCCTAGGAAGGAAAATTGAGCAATCTATTTCTGTAATGATATCGCCTCAAAAACCCAAGGATGGGTCGCTATGAGTTGGATCCTACTCGAGGGCAGTGAGTTTGGGTTTTATTTATAAAACCCTATGTGTGTGTGTATGTATGTATATATGTGTATATATATATATATATACAGCTTAGACAATCGAGACACTTCCTTTTCATTCTATGTGTCTGTTGAATATTTTTCTAATTTGATTCAATGTGTTACACTATTCTCTTTCTCTTCTTTAAACCCTTGTTCAATATTATTACAATAACAAGAGTCACTAAAACACATTTTTGGACACAATAAATGAAATAAAGTTACTTTTCTACCTCTGTTATGGAGTTCTAAAAACTACAGATTGTTTGGGCTAAATGTGAAGGGTAAAATGGGAGATGGGACTAGAGAAGGCAATAGCCCCAAGGACTGAATATTTACTGATTTGGTAAAGGAAGAGAGAGTCCCTGGGTGGTACAAATAATTAACACGTTTGGTTGCTAACCAAAGGACTGATGGCTCAAGTCCACCCAGAGGCACTTTGGAGGAAAAGTCTGGCCATCCGCTTTCAAAAAATCAGCCATTGAAAACTCAGTGAAGCACAGTAAGCAGCATCATGATAAATGGAGAAAAGATTGAAGTTGTCAAAGATTTCATTTTGCTTAGATTCACAATAAACACTCATGGAAGCAGCAGTCGAGAAATCAGATATTGTATCGCACTAGGCAAATTTGCTGCAAAAGACTTTTTAAAATTTTGAAGAGCAAAGATGTCACTCTGAAGACAGGTGTGCCTAACCCAAGCCATGATATTTTTTGTTGCCTCATATGCATGGGAAAACTGGACAATGAATAAGGAAGACTGAAGAATTGATCCTTTTGAATTCTGGTCATGAAGAATACTGAAAATACCATGGACTGCCAGAAGAACAAACAAATCTATCATGGAAAAGTGCAGCCGGAAGGCTCCTTAGAAGTGAGAATGGCCAGACTTCATCTCAACTACTTTCGCCATGTTGTCAAAAGGAATCCTGGAACAGGATATCATCTATAGTACAATGGAGAGTCAAAGGAAAAGGGAAGACCTTCAATGAGATGGATTGACACAGTGGCTGTAATGATGGGCTCAAGCACAGCAAGGATTGGGAGGATGGCACAGGACCAGGCAGTGTTTCATTCTGTTGTGCACAGGCTTATTATGAGTTGGAATCGACTGTTGACACCTAATAACAACAACAATGAGCAAAATATTGAATGATGTGGGAAGCATCAAAGGAAGATGGAAGAAATACACAGTCATAGTACCAAAAAGAATTGGTTGACGTTCAACCACCTCAGGAGGTAACATATGATCAAGAACCCATGGTGTTGGAGGAAAAAGTCCAAAGTACATCGAAGGAATTGGCAAAAAAAAAAAATAAAAAAATAAAAAAAGCCTTCAGGAATTGATGGAATATGAATGAAATGTTTCAACAAATTAGTGCAGTGTTGGAAGTGTTCACTTGTTTATGTCAAGAAATTTGGAAAACAGTTACCTAGTCAACCAACTGAAGGAGATTCATATTTATACCCACTCAAAAAAAAAGTATTCCAACACAATGCAGAAAATATTGAACCATATCATTAATATCACATATAAATACAATTTTGCTGAAAATAATTTTAAAAGGGTTGCAGCAGTATATTGATAGGGAACTGCCAGAAACTCAAGCTGGATTCAGAGAGGGCATGAAATAAGAGATATTATTTCTCATGTCAGAGGGAAAGAAAAGAATATCAGAAAGATGTTTATTTGTGTTTTGATGACTATGCAAAGGCATTTGACTGTGTGTATCATAACAAATTTTGGATAACATTGTGAACAATGGGAATTCTAGAATACTTAATTGGATTCAAGAGGAACCTGTACACAGACCAAGATGCAGTTGTTTGAATAGAACAAAGGGATACTTCATGGTTTTAAATAAGGAATGATGTGTGTCAGTGTTTTATCATTTCAACATATTTATTCAATCTGCACGCTAAGCAAATAATCCAAGTACAGGAATATCTGAAGAAGAATGTGGCATCAAAATTGGAGGAAAGCTCAATAACAACCTACGATATGCAGATGACACAACCTTGCTTCCTAAAAATGAAGCAGACTTGAATCCCTTACTCATGAAGATCAAAGACTACAGCTTTCCCACTGAATTATACCTCAACGTAAAGAAAATGGAAAAAATATTGAAGTTGTCAAAAATTTCATTTTACTTTCATCCACAATCAATGCTCACGGAAGCAACAGCCAAGAAATCAAACAATGTATTGCATTGGGCAAATTTACAAAAGATGTCTTTAAGGTGTTAAGAAGTAAAGATGACCCTTTGAAGACTAAGATACCCCTCGCCCAAGCCATGGTGCTTTCAACCTCATATGCATATAAGAGCTGGACAGTGAATAAGGAAGAGAAGAAATGACACATTTGATTGTGGTGTTGCCAAGGAATATTGAATTACCGTGGACTGCTAGAAGAATGAACAAGTCTGTCTTGGAGGAAGTATGACTGGAATGCTTCTTAGAATGTAGAATGGCCAGACTTTGTGTCTTGTGCTTTGTTCACGTTGTCAGGAGGGACCAGTGCCTGGAGAAGGACATCATGCTTAGTAAAGTAGAGGATTAGTGAAAAAGGGGAAGACCTTCAGTAAGATGGATTAACACAGTGGCTGCAACAATGGGCTCCACGTGGCAGCGATTGTCAGGATGGTGCAGGACCAGGCAGTGTTTCATTCTTTGGTACAAAGAGCTGCTATGAGTTGGCGCTGACTCAACAGCACCTAATAACAATAACAGTATCAAGAAAAGCTTTGTAAACTATTTTAAGGACTTTGATTCTATCCCACGGTTGTTTAGCATGATCAGGTTGTATTTAGCTTGGAATTTTAGAAAGATTATTCTAGTAATATTGAGGAAGATGAGTAAGACAACAAAAACCCAAACCCACTGCCATCGAGTCAATTACAACTCATAATGATTCTATAAAACCAAAAAAAAAAAAAGTCCAAACTCACTGCCAAGTCATAGCAACCCTTCCTTGGGTTTCCGAGGCAGTACCTCTACAGAAGTAGATTGCCTGGTTTTCCTTCCAAGGAGTGGCTGGTGAATTTGAACTGCCAGCCTTCTGGTTAGCAGTCAAATGCTTCTGGCACTATGCCACCAGAGCTAATAATTCTATGTTGTTGTTATGTGCTGTCAAGTTGGGGCTGAGTAAAACTGCCCTATTGGATTCCCAAGGCTGTAAATCTTTACAGATGCAAATTGCCTCATCTTTCTCCTGTGAAATGACTAGCGGGTTCAAATCACCACCCATTTGCTTAATAAGAGAATGCTTTAACCATTGTAGCACCAGAACTCCTTCAAGAGTAAACAGAAACTAAAAGAAGGGAAGGGGTGGGGGAATATACTGTTTAGAGAGCTCTTGTGTCAATCAGGAATAAAAGAATGATAGTTGGAATCAAGTAAATGGCAGAGGGAATGGAAGGTAGATACATAGTGGGGAAAAAATATTGAAAATGTTACTTTTTTTTGGACATTGTATTTGTAGTGTCACTGTATAAAAAGTATATATAGTCCCATAGGTTGTACCCTGCCTGACTCCAGAGGATGTCTTTCACCCTGGAGTCCAATAAAATCTGAATACCCTCTCTCTCTGTATATATATATATATATATATATATATATATATATATATATATATATATCATTAGGTTACAAGGATATACTTACCTTGCATCCTACAATACATCTGGCATCTGGCGGTCAATCTGATATGGAACAATTTCTCAATAAATGTTTTTGAAAAAAATGAATATAAGTTATTGAATATGAGAAATAAAGTAGAGAAGAAAATTCTAGAATGACTTCAAGATTTGTGGCCTGGTTGCCTAACACTTGGCAAATGGTCCCATTTACCAAAATTTAGAATAAGAAACATCAGAAGGAGAAACAGGTTTTGGTATGTGAAGGTTATGGTGTCTACACAATATTCATTGGAGATGTTTAATTCCCTTTGCGAGTAGAGAGATATTTGAAAGGCATCAGGATAGAGGAGCTGTTTGAAGCTGTTGCTGACATCACCTGAGTCAAGAGAGTCGAGAGTGTACTATTCTTCAGAAGATCAACCCACAAGAAATCTGTGGCAGAACAGGAGTTTGTGGAGGAAGAACCACCGAAGGCTAGAACCAAGGTAGCCTAGTAAGAAGGATGATACCAGAAAGAGGGATCTGAGGAAGCTAAAGAGTTGAACATTTCAAATTTGTGCTAAGTGGTTAAATTAAGTAATCGACACCTGAAGTGAGAGGAGCCTTGGTGGCTCAGTGGTTAAGCTCTCAGTTGCTAACTGAAAGGTTGGCTGTTCAAACCCACCAGCCACTCTGTGGAAGAAAATGTGGGAGTGTGATTCTGTAAAGGTTATATAGCCTTAGAACCCCGTGAGTCAGGTCTACTCTGTCCTTGCAGGGTCACTGTAAGTCGAAATGGACTTGACAGCAGTAGGTGTGCATTTGGTTTTGAAACAAAGTGACATAGTTTAAACTAAGGCTCTTAGACTATGGTTAGGGGAATTGATGTTAAGATCTGCACTCAAAACACATGGCAGAAGAATTAGAGTGATTAGTGTGAAATTGAACTGGTAACAATCACAGAGGTAGAGGTAGGAAAGCTGAGTCATTTTAATTGTGAAGAAAAGCGTCTACATTTTTTTTTAAAAGGTGGTTTTTGCATTATGAATCTTTACGTAGCATGCACACATGGTTTCCTGGTGGCTTTGGATCAAAATTTGGTTTACCCCAAGGCTACCAGGTGATCTTCATACTAAAGATTTAACACCTTGCTAAATGGTCCATACCTTGACCATTGTTCAATTGGTATTATCTTTTGCAGTTCTTATTTCCATCACTTCTGTATAATTTTATAAAATAACATTATTAACTTTTTTTTACCTGCTAGTATTTTTGAAATCAGCTCTGTTCTTCCTTAGAGGAATAGCTTAGATTCCTGTGAGTTTAATGTTGACCTATCTCACAGTTTCATTATGAATAATATCAAACAAAAATGATTATAAAGCACTTTGAAAAAATGAAAAGTGGATAGAAATGCCTAAAAAGAATAGCTGAGCTGGACTATGCCATTTACTGATTGCTTATTATTATGCAAATTCACCAAATACTCTTGTGAGGAATCAGATCAACCAGTCTAAAGTCTAAATATATGGCCTTGAAAGAATTTAGTACTTTCAGATGGTCCCATTTTTAGAGGACAACTGGAAGATTAGTGCTCAGAAGAGAGAAGAAATGATGATTTAGAGTTTAGATATTAAGACTTGCGAGAATATATTAAGGGGACTAGTTATTTTACTTTAGAAGAAGAAAGGCCAAGAAGAGACAAATCTGGAAACTGACATATTTTTAAATTATTAATGAGGGTAGAGGGAAAAAAAAAAACAAACTCCAGAACATTAGTGGATGGAAATTCATAACTTAGAAACACTAT
>NW_006921728.1:2993904-2997589 GCF_000298275.1 Orycteropus afer afer | reverse complement strand
ATTTCTTCTCTTACCCAGTCTTTCTCAAGGAGGGTGTTGTTTAGTTTCCATGTGTTTACTCTTTTGGTGCTGATCATGTACTATTTCTTGAATTAATCTTTTCTTTAAATTTTTACCAAAATGAATATTACTATTCTAATTAAAATTTGTAAAATAGCAATCATAATTACCACAAATGATCTCATTTATATATCATGAAAGTAAGCAGTGTGCTTTTTTAAATATCCTTTTTAAGGATTTAGGTGTAATGAAATCGCCCTTTAAGAGCTAAAAACAATGGGCTGATTTTTGGAACTATATTATCTTGAGGTTTGTAATGTTGATATTCTAGCCCATTATTGTTTCAATTTTATAATTGCAATGTCTGGCTTCCTATTGTTATAGAGAGATTTTGGCCCTGATCTTGTGCAGAGTGAAAACAACAGTACATATTGAACAAATGTGCCTAGTGTGTTAGGTACTGTCTTAGGTGTTAGGAAGACAATGAATTAAAAAGAGAAAGAGAGAGAGAGAAAGGCTCAGCTACAAATAATTTAAATTGTGCTTAAAAATACTGACATATAAACAAGTGGATCATAATACGAAAATTGATGTCTATCAGTGTCTTCTGGGCCTACTAACCACGGATTGGGAAGATCCTGAGTTAATTCTTAACACACCGATGCATGGCATAACGCCCATTCCAACATCGTCCCACTGCACGTACATCCGTAAGGCGGGGAGGAGGGCCCTGCTTGGAAGGGCTCCAGTAGACAGGCGGGAATTGGGTTTGTGGCACTGTCGCAGCCACAGCTCAGCTCAGCTGCCAGGCTTAGCTTAACCTACAGCTCAGCTGCAGCCCTTGAGCCACAGTTGAGTTGAGACGGGGCTTGCAGCCGCTGAGCTGAGGGCAGCCAAGCCACAGCGGTCCCTGCTGTCGCCGGCACATGCCCTGCCCAGCTGCCCCACAGGTTGATGCCTAGGAGACGCTGAACTGCAGCCACTTCACTCTGTATTTCAGGGCTTCAGATACAAACCAGGCTCCCTGGGGGCTGCTGAGAGGTGCCCAGAGGCAGCCACTTGCAGATACAAGTTTGCAAACCCTGAAGCTCCCTGTGCAAACAGAGAGTCAGAATAGCTTGGGAGGCAGTTACTTTGCTATATGTGAACCAAATATATACAAACATATGTATTGTAATTCCAAGCTGAACTGACGAATTGACCAAAAAAAAGGCTCCAGGAATTGACAGAATACCCATTGAGATGTTTCAACAATCAGATGCAGCACTGAAGGCGCTTACTAGTTTATGCCAAGAAATTTGGAAGACAGCTGCCCGGCCAACTGACTAGAAGACATAGATATTTGTACCCATTCCAATGAAAGGTGATCCAACCGAAAGCAGAAATTATCAAACGATATCATAATTATCACAGGCAAGTAAAATTTTGCTGAAGATAATTACAAAAATGGTTGCAACAGTATATTGAAAGGGAACTTCCAGAAATTCAAGCTGGATTCAGAAGAGGACATAGAACAAGGGATATCATTGCTTATGTCAGATGGATCTTAGCTAACAGCAAAGGTGTTTACCTATGTTTCATGGATTATGCAAAGACATTTGGCTGTGTGGATCATAACAAATTATGAATAACATTACAAAGAACAGGAATTCCAGAACACTTAATTGTGGTCATGAGGAACCTGTACATAGATCAAAACACTGTCATTTGAACAAAACAAAGAGATGCTGCATGGTTTAAAAATCAAAAAGGGAGTCTGTCAGGACTGTATCCTTTCACTATACTTATTCAGTCTATATGCTGAGCAAATAATCTGAGAAGCTGGACTATATGAAGAACAACATAGCATCAGGATTAGAGGAAGACTCATTAACAACCTGTGATATGCAGACAACACAACATTGCTTGCTGAAAGTGAAGATGACTTGAAGCACTTACTGATGAAAATTAAAGATACAGTCTTCAGTATGGATTACGTCTCAACATAAAGAAAATGAAAATCCTCACACTTAGACAAATAGGCAACATCATGATAAATGGAGAGAAGATTGAAGTTATCAAGGATTTCATTTTATCTGGATCCATAATCAACACCTATGAAAGCTGCAGTCAAGAAATCAGATGTCATATTGCACTGGGCAATGTCCTGCAAAAGACCTCTTAAATTGCCAAGAAACAAAGATGTCACTTTGAAGACTAAGATGTGCCTAACCCAAACCATGTTTTTTTTCAGTCACCTCATATGCAAAGGTGGAATATGAATAAGGAAGACTGAAGAAGGGTTGAAGTCTTGTGGTGTTGGTGAAGAATACTGAAAAAATACCATGGACTGCCAAAAGAACAAACAAATCTATTTGGAAGAAGTACAACTGGAAGGCTCCTTGGAAGCAAGAATGGTCAGACTGTATCTCACCTACTTTGGTCATGTTGTCACAAGGGATCATTCTCTGAAGAAGGATGTCATACTTGGTAAAGTAGAGGTTCAGCAAAAAAAGGGAAAGACCCTCAATGAGACGGATTGATACTGTGGCTGCAATGATGGACTCAAGCATAGCAAGGTTTGTGAGGATGGCTCAGGTTAGGGCCCTGTTTTGTTCTATTGTATACAGGGTCAGTATGAATTGGAGTCAATTTGATGGCACCTAACAACACCAACATGTACTATAATTAAATGGCGTTCACACAATGTCCAAATTACATGATATCCTATTTTACAGAACATATCATAGACATTCAGCAATGCATGCCTATAGTTAGTAGGACATTGTCCCTTGAGGTGTAAGGAATTCCATGCAGACAAAATTTGGTGAACAGAGGTATGGAGATAAGGATTAAAAATGATGAAGAAAGAGAGCTCTGGAGAGGCAGTACAGGATGCCAAGCTAGGTTAGGCTTTGAATACCTTTTTTGAAGCTTGGCATTCACTCTATAGTTGACATGGAATCACTTTAGAGTATTGAAAAATAAAATAGTATGTTAAAATTGTGTTTGAGGCTAATCATTCTGGGAGATATATTATAGGATGGCCTTAAGTGGCATAAGAAGGGAGGAAGAATGCTGTGGGGCCTGCTTTTGTGTGGTGACAATAGGCCAGAGAAGAGAGGATAGATTTAAGAAATGTTTATAAAGTTAAATGGGCAATAAATGGGGAGTTCCCGCAAGATGGCGGACTAGGCAGAAGGACTGCACAGACCCTCTTCAACAAAGAAAAGGAAAATCAATTAACACAGACACAGAAGATAATCCTGGACCCCTGAGCCTTGAAGGGAAGTATACAGAAGTGGACTAAACCCCAACTAGCAGAAGAATTTGCGTGAAAATACCAAAAAAGGAGCCATACGGAGCTGCAGTCTGGCAGCGATCCTGAGCGACCCTGACGGCACAGACGGCTTGGACATTCCCGAGTGGAGGTAGGACTTAAGAATTAACCTAAAAATCACCCTGCTAGCCAGGGACTACACAGAGGACTGAGCACAGTGGCTGGGGAACAAACGGAGAAGGTGAAGAGACAGGTGGGCTGAGCTGTGGACTTTTGCCAGTCCGGAGGGCACCACCATTTTGAAGGTTTAAAAAGCAGCTTGACTATTTTGGATATTCAAAGAGACAGCGCTCTCGCAGATTTCTGGGGCTTAAGAACACATTCTGCTTTCCAGCAACCCCAAGGACACTCGGGGCCTGCAAGACT
>NW_006921728.1:2985833-2989850 GCF_000298275.1 Orycteropus afer afer | reverse complement strand
ATCCTACTCAAAGTATTCCAAAACATAGAAAAGGATGGAATCCTCCCTAACTCATTTTATGAAGCAAGCATAACCTTAATACCAAACCAGGAAAAGACATCAAAAGGAAAACTACAGACCAATATCCCTCATGAATATAGGTGCAAAAATCTTCAACATCCTAGCCAATAGACTGCAACAACATATCAAGAAAAAAAAAAAAAAGTTAAATGGGCAGAATTGGGTGTTTGATTGGATAACATGGAGAGGGTGAACAAAGCTAATAGCCATTGCATATATAAAGAATATAAAAGATATAAAAATCATATATAAAATGTTGATGTTGGAATATGTTGATAATGACTAACCTTTGTATAATGTTTTTATATTCATAACTCAAACCAACCCAATGTGTTTAGGAGGCCAAGTTTAATTATCAACCTTATTCAAACATAAGGAGATAAAGTCTCCTGGATGTTAAGTAATTTAAATGGCATTAGTTATATGATTAAGTAAGTGGTAGAGCCTGGTATTAAGCCCTGGTGTCCTGATTCAGCATCCATGTGCTTTCCTTTCCACTGCACTGGCTGATACTATGACCATGTATAGGACTAGCCATCTCTACGGACTGGATAGTGACTATGATAGGCAAGCTACACAAGAGGCACAGTATCTAATGTAGGTACTGAATAAATCCTTAATAAATGCCAAGCACTTGCAGTGGCATTCTTTATACTAATATCTGGTTTGCATATCTATATGAATTATTTTGTAAAAAAAAAGGAAAAATAACATAGTATACCAGATATCTCTATTGGAAAACAAAACAAGCCTGCAAAGTATCCATGCGTTGCTTTAGTGCAAAAATGTAAACACATGGGTCTTTAGAGTGGATCTTTACAAAACCCTTGGAGCAAATTTTAAATTTACGTTTTAATTACCAATTACAACAGCATCTTCATGCATTTTAGATATACATAATATATATTTTACATATATGTTATATATAGAGAGGGAGGGAAAGTTATATACTCACATACAAACACATACACACATATGTAAACAGTACATTTTATTCTTGTAAGTTACATAGATTTCAGTTCTGCTGATTATTAGACATGTTTGTCCTTATGTGCCCAGTAGATTTTTTTTTTAATTGAAAGATGTACAAGAAGGATACAATATAATATGACTAATTGCTTTGGACAGTGTCTATCCAGGACAGTGTCTTTGCCAGGAGCCCTGGTGGAGCAGTGGTTAAGCACTTGGCTGCTAACTGAAAGGTCAGCGTTTAGAACCCACCAGCTGCTTCACAGCAGAGAGATGAGGCAGTCTGCTTCTATAAAGATTACAGCCTTGGAAATCCTATGGAGCAGTTCTACTCTGTCCTATAGTGTCATTAAGAGTCAGAATTAACAGATGAGATTTGTTATATTTTTATCTTTTTGGTTTAATCATATTTGCATCTAAATTTAAATGTGTGCAGTGCTTTCACTAGAGAAGACCTGCCTTGCTTGCTTTTGTTTTTGCCATTGAGTCAGCTCCCACTCATGGTGATCTCATGTACAAAATAACAAAATGTTGCCTGGCCCTGTGTCATCTACAGGTAGTTGGTATGCTGGTATGCTCAAGACCATTGGTCCAGCCACCATGTATCTTGAGTGCCTTCTAACCTAAGGGGGTCATCTTTCAGCATCCCTCACTGTGCTGTAGTGACTCATAGGGTTTTTATTGGCTAATTTTCAGAAGTAGATCCTCCAGTCTTTTTTCCTAGTTCTCTAATTCTGGAGCTCCCAAATTGTAGTTAGGGCATGTAAATTAAACACTTTTATAGCATTACATAATTTTAAAAATCTCCATACTTTCCAAATGAAGAAGTAGGCTTACCCAAGTGATTGCTAACTTTCAAATCAGTGTCCTTGTCAATTATCATGCAGCCATCTTCCCATTAAATGTGATTATATTTCTTATATATTATTACAGGGAAAGAGAGGCCAGAGTCATCACTTAATGAGTGCCTACTATGCATGTTCCAGACTTGTGTTAGTTCATAACCTGGCTTATTTCACATGTGTTATTTTAGGAGAATAGAGAAGAGAGTTTTCTATCATTTATAACCTGAGATATGTAAGGTAAAGTTGATTCTAATTCCCCATAAATAGCAAAGATGTACTTTCAGTTCCTTTTTAAGCTTATATGCTTTCAAGTGGATCAGTATAAAATTTCAGCTGGCCCTTCCAGCAATCAAAGCTGTGCATCTTTTTTTTTTTTTCTTTCCAATTTTCATTGTGATTTTGGTGAAAGTTTACAGAGCAAATTAAATTCACTTTCTATACAGCAGCTCACATACACTTTGTTCCATGACATTGACTGCAGTTTCCCACAATGCAATAGCTCTCCTCCCACTTCCTCCTCATAGTTACCTCTTTCCTGTGTCCTTCCCTCCTATGCTGTCTCCCTGCGCATACACAGCCCATCTATTCTCCCATGATTGAGCTCTCCAAGGAGTGTATCTACCTAATGTAAGTGTTCAGCTCATAT
Source organism: Orycteropus afer afer (assembly GCF_000298275.1). Taxonomy (NCBI): domain Eukaryota; kingdom Metazoa; phylum Chordata; class Mammalia; order Tubulidentata; family Orycteropodidae; genus Orycteropus; species Orycteropus afer. Next base: position 2,987,330 of record NW_006921728.1, on the reverse strand, counting down.
GACTGTCTTTTGTTTTGCTGGAAGCCAAAGCATTTGGGTTCACTTCCAGACCTGAAGGGCAGCTAGGGGCCATAGTCTCAGTAGTTCCATCAGGCTCTATCAGACCAGCAATCCTGGTCCCTTTTTTCCTTTGTTTAATGATTTTAAGTTTTGTTCCACATTGTTCTCCCACTCTATCCAGGATCTTCTTCATAGATCCCCCGCCAAGGGGTTGACAGTAGTAACCAGGCACCATCTAGCTCTTCTGGTCCAATAGTCACATAGGCTGAGGATCGCATGATGTACCAGTTGCTTGGACTAATTGTTTCCATGAGTCTTTGGTTTTCTTCATTCTCCTTTGCTTTGGATGAGGAGAGACACTTTGTTGCATCTAGCTGGCCACTTGCAAGCTTTTAAGATCCAAATGGCTATTCACCAAAGTAGGATGTGGAACAATGTTTTTGTGTAGTATGTTATCCCAATTGAGCTTGATGTCTCCTGCAACTATGGTCCTGAGCCCACAGGTCCAACTACTCACTCCCTCTGGGTAGCTGGCCAAGAAGTGACTATAACTTGTCCCTTATGAACTCTACTATGTATCTGGGGCTTCATACAGAATATACAAATACACTTGTAGAAATATTGTCTGCCAACCCTGTACATGGTCTTGGGCACACTCCTTTCTGCATAGACCTACCTAATAGTTAAGCCTGTCCAACCATCTATCCATCCATATATCAATGTTTGCCTTTACTGACAATGCAGTATTGTATGTGGGAAAAGGTTCATCTTTGGTGTCTGTACCTCCCTTGCACTTGTCTATGTCTTCCACTTCCTGGATCCATTGTATTGATCACTCATGTTTGGTACATTGCCCTTCCCTTCACCCTGATTTCACAAGTATTGATTTATACTTGTCCCTACCTATCTAACAGTGTCCCCTCTCCTCCTCTCCCACCCCTTGTAACCAACAAAGAAAATTTCCTTCCATAAATAATCCTTTCCTTGACTTGTTAAAATAATGGAGTAATACAATATTTGTTGATCTATGATTGACTTATTTCACTCAGCATAATGTCCTCCAAGTTCATCCATGTTATTTGGTGTTTTGCAGATTCTACATTATTCTTTAGGGTTGCATACTATTACTTTGTGTGTATGTACCATAGTTTGGTTATCCATTTTTCTGTTGATGGGCACCTAGATTGTTTCCATCTTTTTGCTATTATAAATAGTGCTGAGATGAACATGTTGTCGTTGTTGTTATGTGTCATCAAGTTGGACCCGACTCATAGCGACCCCTCCTTGGGTTTCTGAGGCGGTATCACTACAGAAGTAGATTGCCCAATCTTCCTTCTGAGAGAAGAACATGGGTGTGTGTATATCTTTTCTTGTCCTGGCTCTCACTTCTTTAGGATCTATACCTAATAATGGAATGACTGGGTGGTTGTTGTTGTTGTTGTTGTTGTTGTTTGCCATCGAGTCGGCCCAGACTCATAGCGACCCCTCCTTGGGTTT
>NW_006921728.1:2972554-2984396 GCF_000298275.1 Orycteropus afer afer | reverse complement strand
ATTTCCTTATTTCTTTTTCAGCAATCTCTTTGCTGGTGTAGAGGAATCCAACTGATTTTTGGATGTTGATCTTGTATCCTGTCACTATGGTAAATCTCTCAATTAGTTAAGTAGATTTTTTTACAGAGTTTCTTGGGTTTTCTGGGTATAGGATCATATCATCAGCAAATAGGGATAGTTTTACTTCTTTCTTACCAATTTGGATGCCTTTGATTTACCTTTCTTGCCCTATTTCTCTGGCTAGGCTGTCTGGTTCCTGTTTGCAAGAGGTATGGTTTCAGTATCTCTGCATTGAGAATAATGTTGGCTGTTGGTTTTGCATATATGCCCTTTATTATGCTGAGGAATGTCCCTTCTATTCCTATTTTGCTGAGAAGTTTTTTTTGTTTTTTAATCAGGAATAGGTTTTGGATTTTATCAAATGCCTTTTCTGTATTGATTGATATGATCATATGATCATGTGGTTCTTTTCCTTTGTTTTATTTATGTGGTGGATGATGATGATTGTTTTTCTAATGTTGAACTATCCTTGCATACCTAACATGAACCCCACTTGGTCATAATGAATTATTTTTTTTGATATGTTGTTGGAGTCTATCAACATGGATTTTGTTGAAGAATTTTGGATTTATATTCATGAGGGATATTGGTCTGCAGTTTTCCTTTTTAGTGATGTCTTTGCCTAGTTTTGATATCAAGGTTATGCTTGCTTCATGGAATGAATTTGGCAGGAATCCATCCTTTTCTATGTTTTGGAATAGTTTGAGTAGGATTGGTGTCAGTTCTTCTCTGAAAGTTTGGTAGAATTTTCCAGTGAAATCCTCTAGCCAAGGTTTTTTTGGTTGGTAATTTTTTATGACCTGTTCAGTTTCTTCTTTTGTTATGGATCTGTTCAACTTTTTAATCTCAGTCTGTGTTAGTTTAGGTAAGTAGGGTGTTTTTAGAAATGTGTCCATTCTTTCAGATTTTCAAATTTGTTGGAGTACAGTTCTTCATAGTATCCTGGTATTATTCTTTTTATTTCAGTTGGTTCTGTTGTGATGTTGCCCATTTCATTCCTTATTTGTGTTATTTGTGTTCTCCCTCTCTTTTCCTTTGTTAAATTTGCCAGTGGTTTGTGAACTTTATTAATATTTTCAAAAAACCAACTTCTAGTCTTGTTGATACTTTCTATTGTCTTTTTATTTTCTGTTTCATTGATTTCTGCCTAAATCTGTATTATTTCTTTTTTTCTGGTGACTATGGGCTTTTCTTGCTGTCCTTTTTCTAATTGTTGGAGACTTTGGTTTAAAGTGTTGATTTTGGCTTTTTCTTCTTTTTTGATGTGTGCATTTATTGTTATAAATTGGCCATGGATCACCGCTTTTGCTGTGTCCCAAAGAATTTGGTGTGTTGTGTTTTCATTCTTGTTTGATTCAAGGAATTTTTGAATTTCAAATTTTATTTCTTCTCTTACCCTGTCTTTCTTCAAGAGGATTTTGTTCAGTTTCCATGTGTTTACTCTTTTTTCGTTGATCTTCCTGTTGTTGATTTCTAATTTGGTAGCATTATGATCTGAGAAGATGCTTTGCAGTATTTCAATGTTTTTAAATTTATTAAGGCTTGCTTTATGGCCTAACATATGATCTATCATGGAGAATGTTCCATGTGCACTGGAAAAGAATGTATATTGTGCTGTTGTTGTGTGAAGTGCTCTATAGTCTATATAAGATCAAGTTGGTGGATTGCATTGTTTAGCTCTTCTGCATCTTTGTTGAGTTTCTTTCTTTCTATCTTTCATCGAGAGTGGTGTATTAAAGTCTCCTACTATGACTGTGGAGTCATCTATTTGCCTTTTCAACTCTTTTAAAGTCTGATTTATGTATTTTAGGGCTCTTTCATTGGGTCCATAGACATTTGTTATGGTTATATCTTCTTGTTCAATTGATCATTATATCATGTCCTTCCTTGTCTCCTATGGTGGTTTTTGTCTTAAAGTCAATTTGATTAGAAATTAATATTGCCACTCCTGCTCCTTTTTGGTTGCCATTTGCTTGACATATCTTTTTCCAACCTTTGATTTTTAGTGTATTTTTGTCTTTATCTCTAAGGTGTGTCTCTTGTAGGCAGCATATTGATGGGTTATGTTTTCTTATCCAGTCTGCAACTCTCTATCTCTTGAGTGGTGCATTTAATCCATTGACATTCAGTGTAATTATCAACAAGTATGAATTGGTTGCTGTCATTTTGTTATGTGTTTTTTCATGATGTTCCTGGTTTCTTTGTTCCATATAATTTTCTGTGCTGAGCTCATTATGTTTATGAATCATGTTTTCATCTCCTTTGTTCCTATTGTAGTATTTTCTAAATATTTGTGCTTGTTCTCTTTTTTACAATGATGTGAAGGATTATAATTTTTCTTTGAGGTTACCCTGTGATTTATAATTCTCTCTCTGAGTTTAGAACAGTCCATTCTCTCTTGGAACTCTCTTGACTTCCTTGCCATTCAGAAGTTTTGTAAGTACACTATTTTTTCCCTCTTTTTTGGCTTGTATTTGTCCTCATTTGCCAATTGATGTCTCTGATTCTCTGTTTACAATCTTCTAAGTTTATTTTACTTTGCATACTTCCATAGCTGTGTTAGTTTCTGGGTTATGTCATCTTGTGTATTAGTGGTAGGTTGTTGTTTGCTATTATTGATTCTCTGTTCAAAGAACTCCCTTTCATATTTCTCATAAGATTGGTCTGGGTTTAATAAATTCCTTTAATTTATGCCTATCTGGAAATCTCTTAATTTCACTATCATAATTTAGGGAAAATTTTGCTGGATATATAATTCTTGGTTGAGGTTTTTTCTCTTTAAGGGTTTTAAATATACCATCCTATTGCCTTCTCATTTACATGATTTCTACTGAGAAATCAGAGCTTATTTTTATTGGTTGTTCTTTGTAGGTAACTTTTCATTTTTTCTGTGCTGCTTTCAGGATTCTTTCTTTGTCTTTGGTTTTGATGAGTTTGCTGATATGTCTTGGTGATTTTCTTTTGAGATCTATCCTGTTTGGAATTCATTCAACTTCCTGAATGGATATGTTCTCATTCTTTATATCAGAGAAATTCTCTTCCAACAAATCTTGGATGATTTTCTCAGTGGTTTTATTTTTCTCTTTTTATTCTGGAATTCAGATTACACATACGTTATTACTTTTGATGGCATCCCACATGAACCTTAGGCTCTCTTCATTTTGTTTGATTTGTTGTCTGATGATCCCTTTCCAAAGAAGTATTCAGTTATTTGTCTTCAAACTCATTAATTCTGTCTTCCATTGATTCAATTCTACAGTTGAAATACCTGGAAGTATACATGTTTGTCAATGTTTCAAATTAATTGGTATTACCAGGACTTCTTGAAATACTTAACTCTGAACCAAATTTAGGAAAAGAAATAAGAGTTAGGCCAGAGAAATACTTTACTACAAGGGTTAATAAGCTATACAATCTAACTTTTCTCATTATTATGTTCTATAATGCTATTTTATAAAAATAATATTATGTTTTCAATAAAGGGTTCACACAGCAGCTTAGGTTCCTATTCAACAATTTCTACAGAAATTATTCAGTGACATTGGTTACATTCTTCAACATTCTTATTATTTCCATTCTGATCATTCCATTTCCATTAATCTAGTTACCCTGCCCCGTTACAATTTCATTTTTTTTAAAAAAAGTAATTATTGTTTGGATTCATAGAGGTGGGTTTTTTTTAAGTGCAGTACGTTTGGATGATATTCATTAGTTTTTCAGCCAATTTGTCAGGTAACTACAAGATGACTGCAAGTGTTAGTTTTGGCTCAAGGTTGGAAGAGTATCTCAGGGCAGTAGTCTTGGGGAATCATCCAGTCTCAACCAGTCCAGTAGGTCTGATTTTGTTGTTTGTTTGCTTTTAGGAACTTGAGGTTCTTTTCCATGTTTTCCACCCATTCCATGAGGGTGTATCTATGGTGGCCCTGATTAGAATTGTTGATATTGATAGCTGGGCACCATCTAGTTCTTCTGATCTCAGGGTAGATGAGATAGTTGTTTGTGTATATATTGCTTTTTATTAATAGAAAATATTTGACAAATCTTAAAATGTGCACCTAAAAGCAATTATCTGTATCCTCATTATATATATATATATATTTGTTGTTGTTGTTGTTGTTGTTATATGCTGTCAAGTTGGCCCCGACTCATAGCGACCCTTCCTTAGGTTTCTGAGGCAGTATCACTATGGAAGTAGGATTGCCCAACCTTCCTTCCGAGGAGTGGCTCATGGGTTTGAACTGCCAGCCTTCTGGTTAGCAGTCAAGTGCCTTAGGTACTATGCTACCAGAGCTCCTTATATATATATATATATATATATAATTTTGTTATGGAGATATCTAGTCTTAGTGTTAAGAAGATAATTTAGATAAAAATAAGATATGTCAGAAACTTAGTTCAAAGAAATAATAATGAAAGATAATATTAGGTAAGTGCTTACTACATGCCAAGCACTATTCTAAGAATGAGCTCATGTAATCTTCACAACATTCCAATGACATTAGGTGCTACTATTATTTCTAATTTAACTGATGGGAAAACCAAGACCTGAAGAAGCTACAAACTTGGCTATGCTAAAAATTTCCAGAATTCGGATTCAAACCCTGAAACATCTCAATCAAAAGCCCATTTAAAACAATACAATATGAATATTATAAGTTAAATGATTATGGTGTACGTACTGAAAATAAGCAGCAGAAAACTTGACTTGATACTGAGACACTCAAGGTAGTGAAGGTAATAGTTATTCCTTGATCAGGAAACTAAACCTAGCACCTGAAGGCAGGAGACATGTATGTGACTTTGGGCAATTCCATTTACCTTTTATCTGGATACTGGATCAATAAAATGGGGATAATATTACTTAACCTTCAGGCAACTGTGATGCTTAAATGAGATCATGTGCTTCCTCATATAATAAGTACTCATTTAACAGAGCTGCTCTGGTGGTGGTTGTTATTGATTCCATAGTTTGAGACTTAGCTAAATATTGAAAAAATAGTCTTAATTATAGATATTTTTTGGGAAGTTGGATATCCATTTTAATAGATTGTGAATTACTTACTAAGATTGATAATTTGGTGAAGTACATTAATTGATTTAAGGTAACAATAAATATTTTCCTTGTCTTTATCCCTTTGTTACTTCTTCCTTCCTCATTTCCTTCTAGTTAACATCTGTTACGCAGGAATCTAGAAGTTATAATACATTCCCAGAGGCATTCTGTAGGCATTTATTCTAGGACCTATTTCTGGGAGTATATAAAGTGCACTCACAGAAATAGGTCATAGTATAACTGGCAGTTTCTGCTTGCTAAAATCTTTCCTGACCCTGTTGGAATCTGTCCAATTCATATATCATCAGTATTGCAAACACCTTAGCCAAAAAAAAAAAAAAAATGCAAATCTCTTCTTTTTGAACTTCTACAGGGAAAGATCCATAAGGAGAAAGTAGATGGATGAGAGTAGGAGTCGTTCTGTACCCTGCAAAACACTTGCTGAATGAACAAAAAGCAGTGACATGGGTTATAAAAAGCAGTGACATGGGTTACATTCATCTTTTGCCATTTGTTTTCCTATGACAGCAGTTTTCTCATTTTTCTGCCTCACTTCCTTAAACTCCTCACTTATGCAGCTGAACTTGACCTGAACCTGGAGTATGAGTCTGTCTTATTCCAAGTAATATGTCCAAGTAGTTCCCAACTTACAACAGGTTCCACTGCAATAACTCCATTGTAAGTCAGTTCTGAATAAGTCAAATACCTTATTATTTTGTTTTGTTTCTCATTATTGTTGCCTTTTATTATCAGTATCTTTATAAATCTAATCTTTGTCTTTTGACACTGGAAACATTGCAGATAACATCTGCAAATGAACATCTGAGAAAATACCAGCAAATTGCACACTACAACATTTTATGTAGTACATATTACTAACGATAAGATGTCAGGAAAAAAAAAAAAACAGACAAAAGTGCAGATTGCTGTAACTTGAGCATGTTGTAAGTTGGAGACTACCTATATACGATATTAGCTTTCTGGGATAGAGATTGTCCTCTGATTATTTGACTACAGTGATTAAATGAAGTGAATTTCTAATGGTAGTGTGGGAGGATAGCATTATAAAAGGTTAGTAAAGCAAGTATTTGGGAATTTATGAGGTCTCGTGTTGTGCATCCTAAAAGCAATTATCTATATCCAAGTTATTAGTATATTATATATATGTATATATATACTTTTGCTGTGGAGCTCTCTTGGTGTTAAGAGAATAGCTTAGATGACAATGTGCCACCTTCATTTTAGAGCAACACCTGCTCGACCACACCATTAACTATGAGACGACACTCCAAATCCTTGTGGTGCTCACGGGCTATACTCAGTTTCCAGATAGCTAGGAGGCCATTAGAAAAAGGACACCAATAATTAATGTGAATTGCTCCATAAACATCACATCTTTCCAATCAGAGCCTGAACACATGTTAGCACATAGAAAGCAGCTTTTATTACTTACAGCAATCAGGCAGCATACAGCCAGAAAAGTTCCAGAATGAGCAGTCCCTCCTCCAAAGCTGTCTAGGAAGAGATGAAGACTCTTCCTTGCATACATCAATTTGTACCATGGGTGAAGACATTAAATAAGACCCTACCTACTGATGGTCTCTTCTGGGCAGTTAGGTCCACTTAGGTGGACTATAAGCTTATGTAATGTTTGCTCCACCTGCACCATAGCTGAGGAGTGAGAAAATGCTCCCAACTATTTTATACCCCTTGCCTAGATGACTAATTTTATCTTTTTAACCCTGCTAACAAATATCCTACTGCCTCATACACCTCCCCCCCCAATTTCCTGAGGAGGCAGGGAGGTTAGCCCAGAATTATATCCTTTTAGTAACAAACATCAGGCTTCAGTGTTAGGTGGTGATTTGTTCTGAGGGCTAAAGATGCCAGCAGGGACAAAAATGGAGAAAAACAAGGCCACCTGGCTTGTCTGAAGGATTTACTCATCACATTCATACAAAGAAAATTAAGTGCATTTTTATTCATTTTACTTTGATGTTTAAGATAATAATCTAAAAAAAAAATTAGCCTTTGATGTTTATTTCTACATTTTCATTAACTAAGCCTTTATTTGTGGTGTTAGCCTTCTCATCAGAAATATGTTTATAATGCTGAAGTAATGCAATGACATTAGTATGATTTGGGGAAATCATCTTTGAGTCAGAATTTTCCAACACATCAAATATTACCCAGTTCCTGTATAAGCACAGAAATGCTTTGGAAGGAGCTACCCCATAAATGAAAATAAAAGGAACAAAGAGATGAGTGTTAGTTCTTAGGTGCAAAATGTTCTATAAGAACACAAAGTGGGGTATTGAAAAGGATTCATGGAGCAAGGAGTGTTTAAATGAGTGGGATCGAAACAGTGGTGATGGTTGTTGTACAGCCTGGTGAAATAATATGTCCCTGAATTGTACATGTGAAAAATGTTGAAATGGCAAAAGTTGTGTATTATATATTTTAAAAGAAAGGAAAATCTTGACAAGAGAAGTTTGAGGGGGTAAAAAGAAGGGCCAGACTAAAGTCTCAGAAGAAGGAAAGTGTCAAAGTATTATGGGAGCAAATAACTATAGGGTTTGGGAAGATGAGGGGGTGCATAAAGGCAAGACAGGGGAGACATTTTCCAAAGGATCATGCCAGGATATGAGCAGGAGACTGACACTGTGAGAACCAGCCTTGAGTAGGTTGACCTCTCAACATTACACAACATAGTTTGAGGATTAGGAATATGGAAAGGGGAGAAAGCCTTCCAGGGGAGAAGTACGAGGGCCTTACTGAGGGTAGGAATGAGGGGCAGCCTAAGTTTTGATCTTAGGGAGTTGCAGGTGCCGGAGAGGCAAATTTGTGACTTGAAGACAGTGGACAAATGAAACCAATGGTGAGGAGAAAGACTGGTCACCTGCAGAGTGCCAAAATGAGGCCACAGGGGAAGGACCTGAGCCTTCTTCCATTGTCTCTCTCAGATAGAAGGAGAGGCAGTAGTGAGTAAGATTAGAGAGGAGTCTGATGGAAAGTCAGCAAGCACCAGAAAAATGGCATGTTCAGTCCCATAGTACACAAAAGGGAGGCAATGGATCATTTTGAAGGCTGCAAAGGAAGATGGTGGAGAGGCCGAAGCAATAGGAGCCATTGACTTGGCTATCCCTGGAAGCCTTCTGGAGAGCTGTTTCGGCTGAGTGGTGAGACAGAGGCAAATGCAAAGAACGGTGGCATGAATCAATCCGTGTATTGATTTATTCTGAAAAGGTAGTGTAGTAAAAAATGCCATTGAATGTATATGTTTTATTATTATTATTATTATATTTGGTTAGAGTGTCTGAATGATTATAAACAGTTAAATATCAGTTTAAGGTAATGTTTTAACACTGTGTCTAAACATTGACTTCATCTGAATTCAGCAAATAGTTTTGAGCACCAATTATATGCTAAGCACTGAGAAAGCAGAAATGAAGAAGATATAGGTTCTGCATGCCAGGGGTATCAAATAAGTGGGGAGACATTAAACACATTATAATATGGCAGGCTGAGAAGTTCAAAAGTGTAAGTAATCATAAGTCATATATACAAGAAGGTGATTCACTTTATTGAGAGAAGAGATAGGACTGGGATTTTGGGGTGGTTAGGAAAAGTTTCCTGAAAATGTGTCATGTTATCTTGGTTTTGAAAGGAAAATAAATTTTTCAGCCAGAAAAAGGAAGAAAGGTGATTTAGATTTCTTCAATTGATTAAACTGTGTAGTCTTAGACAAATTACTTAATCTGTCAACTCAATTTCCTTCCCATAATACAAGGAAATAATTCTAATGCATAGGATTCTTCATTTAGGCATCAACATTTATTTATTATTTACTCTGTGCTAAACACAGAGCTAAATGCAAGGGTTGTGGTAAATATAATGCGAATCAAATGAAAAAAATCTGTAAAATATTTAGTGCAGACCCAGGAGTCAATAAAAAGGAAGTATTTTTATTTGTGTTACAACTGTAAATGAATTATGCAGCCTAGTAAGTTGGGCAAATGACAGACTCTGTCCTGTTGAGAACTGGGGAGAATGTGTAGTGTTCATGAGAGTGATGGTCTGTGGAGCACACTCAGGACCAGAGGACAGGCAGGAGTGAGACACATGACACAGGAGCCACATTGACGGTTGTCGTGCTGGCGAGTTTCATGCCGAAGAATTTGGATTTTCTCTTATATGGAAAAAGGAACTGAAAAGGATTTTTTGGCAGATGGAAGATGGGGTTCATTTGCATTTCAGAAAGCCAAATAGTATGGTCTTCTAATCATCTGTTTGATCTGATTAAAGTGCTAGAATTACAAAACTCATAAGGAAAACTTTATCATCCATTTATTGAGGTTCTGGAGCTCTGGTGGTGTAGTAGTTAAGGCATTGGGCTGATAATCAAAAGGTTACCAGCTTCTCCATGGGAGAAAGATGAGGCAGTCTACTTCCATAAATATTTACAGCCTTGGAAACTCTATAGGGGTCACTATGAGTCAGAATTGCCTTGATGGCAGTGGACTATTGAGAACCCACTATGTGTGCACTGAAGGTGCAAAAATCAATAAAATGTTATGTCTGCTTTATAAAAAGCCCAGTCCATTGAGTGAGGCAGTTAGCCAAATAGAAATTTACCTGTAACAAGATGCATGGAATGATAGAGATATGCACTAAGAGACAAACCTGTGTGAAAGAATTTCAGAACACTGGAAAATATAAGATCAAAACATAAGCATGTACTTTAACATTTGTCCTTAAGAAGATCATAGAAAAGGGTGAATTTCACAACTAAATTGTTGACTAAATGCCAAATGTCAAAATGTAAAATAAAATTATGTCTGCTTCTTCTGCAAAATTATTGTGATGTAGGGACACAGAGAATGGGCATTAGTGAGTTTTATTAGCACTCTCATTTTTGGAAAATGGGGATAATGTATACTACTAAATATTTTGTGCAAGTTTTGGAAAAACATAATGAAAGGATGTCACTTTAGGAAGAAATTGTCCCACATTTCTACCTTAAATATGAAGCATAATTATTTTAGACATTTTTAGTGAAGGAACAGTGGCTTATTAATGAAACTTTAATCTAAAGTGATTCCAAACCATGTAATGCCTTCCTTTAATAAGTGAGAAAGTAAATGGAGACTTAATTTGATGAATTCTGAAAGTTCTTAGTTAGCATTTACATTGGAGGCTTTTATTTAATAAGACAATTCTAATGCTGAGCATTTTACATTTTTCCATCATTTAACAAATATCTCTTGAGTTCCTCCCATGATCCAAGTACTCTGTTGACAACTAGAAATACAAGGTTGAAGGCAGAGGGTCACTGCTTCTCAGAGATGTTAGCCTGGTAAGGGTGGACTGTTTATTAAGGAGAAGTTTTGAGTTGGGTCTGAATAGAAGGGTGGTGCATTAGGGACACTAGGAGAGGCACTGAGTTGGATTGGGGCAATCATGACCCCTTTGCAGAAGAAATTACATCTATGTAGGGAACTGAAGAATGGGTAAGAATTAGAAAAGAGAACCCTCGTGTTGTATGCTAAAGGCGTAGTTCCAGGCAGAGGAAAGACTTGGAGGCCAGAGAAAACATGGCATATTTTAGGAACAAAGAATTTCAGTACAACAGGAGTTTGGTTTATGGGAGAGATACAGGTAAAGATGAGTCTGAAAAAGTTAGCTGAGCCATTATGTAAAAGTCCTTGTAAGTTATATGTACAGATTTCAATATTGTCACTATTAAATATAAAGCAGGGTAGTGTATGATAAGATTTTCCTTTTTAGGACTGTTCTAGACTGTGGAGTCAAATTGGATGAGTCAAGGTAGGGACAGGGAGACCATTTAAAAAGCTTTTGAAATTATCTAAGCAAGGTATTTTTGTGGCCTGGTTTCTAGCATGGGGACCTGGATGGATGGTAGTGCAAAACTCTAAAGTAGATCTCTGTGTAAAGAGCACTTCCTTCACAAAGCTGTTCTGAAAACCCAGATTAGGGATCATTGCCTCTCCTAGTTCATGCTCCCATGGTACACTCTACTTGTCCTAACTTCAGTATCTGAGTTTTACACTGTAATTTCAACCTTTGCCCTTAATTCTGTCCATGATGAAACCTGATTCCAGCCATTTTAAAATAATCAATTTGTACATATTCTTCCCCTACTTGGAAAGTTCTCTACTTGGTTTTCTTAGTCCAGTCCATTCCTTCTCAACACACATTCCACACCCCACACATGCATACATACACACACCTTTGACCCAGTGCCCTTCTATTCACTTCTAAAGACGTGGCTTAGGTTTGTGAGGACTTCTTTGTGCAGTGAGTATTACCCACAACCTGGTATTCTTTTACATCATTTATATTGTTGTTGTTGTTGTTAGGTGCCATTGAGTCGATTCTGACTCATGGCACCCCTATATACACCAGAACAAAACACTGTCCGGTCCCACATCAGCCTCACAATCTTTGCTATCCCTGAGCCCATCGTTGCAGCATCTGGGTCAATCCATCTCGTTGAGAGACCTCCCCATTTCTTGCTGACCCTCCACTTTTCCGAGCATGATATCCTTCTCCAGAGCCTGGTCCCTTCAGGCAACATGACCAAAGTAGGTGAGACAAAGTCTGACCATTCTTGCTTCTAAGGAGCATTCTCGCTGTATTTCTTCCAGGATGTTGTTGTTGTTGTTATGTGCCGTCAAGTCAGCCCTGACTCATAGCGACCCCTCCTTG
>NW_006921728.1:2970894-2972454 GCF_000298275.1 Orycteropus afer afer | reverse complement strand
GAGGAGTGGCTGGTGGGTTTGAACCGCCAGCCTTCTGGTTAGCAGTCAAGTGCCTTAGGCACTATGCTACCAGAGCTCCCAATGACTGGGTGAAATAGTATTTCTAATTTCAACTTTTTAAGGAATCGCTATACTACTTTCCACAGTGGATCATTTTACAGTCCCACTAGCAGTATATTAGAGTCCTATTCTCTCCGCATCCTTGTCAGCACTTATTATTTTCTTTCTTGTTGAACTTTACTACTAGGGGCAAGATGGTATCTCATTGTTGTTTTGATTTGCATCTCTCCAGTGGCTAATGATCATGAGCATTTCTTCAAAAGTTTATTGGCCACTTGAATATCCTCTTGATGAAGTGTCTATTCATGTCTTCTGCCTATTTGTTAATGGATTATTTGTCTTTTCATTGTGAGGTGCTGGATTTTTCTGTAAATTTTAGAGGTTAGCGCCTTGTCAGAATGTCATTGCTGAATATTTTTTCCTAATCTGTAGTTTCTCTTTTGACTCTTTTGGAGAAGTCTTTGCAAGCACATCAAAATTTAATTTTTAGAAGGTACCATTCATCTAGTTTCTCTTCCGCAGTTTGTACATTTGGGGTTATGCTTGATAATCTATTTATGCCATCTATTGGGGACCCTAAATTTGCTCCTAATTTTCCTTGAGGAATTTTATAGTTTTAGGTTTCACGTTTAAGGGTTTTATCCATCTGGAGTTAGTTTTTGTGATTGGTGTGAGGCACAGACCTTGTTTCATTTTTCTGCAAATGGATATAGTTTTGCCATCATCATTTGTTAAACAGAAAATCTCTTCCCCATTTAATGGATTTTGGCCCTTTGTCAAAGATCAGCTGACCATAGGTTGATGGATCTATTTCTGTCCTGGGCTCTAGTTCTAGTCCATTAGTCTGTGTGTCTGTCATTGTACCAATACCAGGCACTTTTGACTACTGTGGCTGTACAGTAGGTTTTGAGATCTGGCAGTATGACTCCTCCTACTTTGTTCTTCTTCAGTGTTGCTGTGCTTATCTGTGGTCTCTTTCCTTGCCATGTAAAGTTCATGATTGGTTTTTCCATATCCTTAAAGAATGTTGATGGGATCTGGATTGGGATTGCATTGAATTATAGATTGCTTTAGGTAGAATTGACATTTTCACAATGTTCAATCTTCCTATCCACGAGCAAGGTATGTTCTTCCATTTATGTAGATCTCTTATGGTTTCTTGAAATAGTGTTTTATAGTTTTCTTTGTACAGGTCTTTTGTGTCCCTGGTAAGATATTTTCCCAAGTATTTTATTTTTTTGGTAGTTATTGGTGTAATGCCTAAGGCATTTGAGTGTTAACCAGAAGGCTGGTGGTTCAAATTCCTTCTCGAAAGGACGGTTGGGCAATCTACTTCCATAGTGATGCTATGATTCTGATCTGACTTGATGGCAGTGAGTTTGGTTTGGTTTTTGGTATCATAAATGATATTGATTTCCTTATTTCTTTTTCAGCAATCTCTTTGCTGGTGTAGAGGAATCCAACTGATTTTTGGATGTTGATCTTGTATCCTGTCACTAT